>NC_136589.1:13014956-13157456 GCF_910589615.1 Taurulus bubalis | reverse complement strand
CTCAACCAGGAAAGGGGGACAAAGGCCATCCAGGGAAGCTGGTGTCCAGAAGAAGGCAGCAGCTGTGAATCCCCATGTGGAGACACCCTTATAACAAACCTCCTGGACTTTGAGCAGGGCTTCATGGAGCCCACAGCACATCTCCATAGAGGAGGAAGGAGACAGTAATGCATCCTGGTGGTCTATTTTCCTTTCAAGGTAACAAGTTTCAAAATTGTGTTCATTTCAGTTCATCAAGTTGTCTCAAACGTGCAGTTCCAGATTTGTTCTTGTACACTCTTTCTATTGCACTAATGATCATAACTCAAAAAGTGACTGAACAGGATTCAGAGTTCTGATCTGTTTGTATTGTACAATAATGTAATTACTGAAAATGTTTTCGCTACTGAATGTGTTTGATGCATTTGCTTTAATTAATTAATGCAATTTTGTATGGTGCATTTATTATTTGTATTTTGCAATCATGTGATCACTGTGTTTGAATGAGTTTGACACTACATTGGCTTTAATAAAAGCGTATTATTGTAAGGTCATCTCTTGTCTGAGTCGTTTCTATGTGAGCAATGTTCAGGGGTTTCATTTTGAAATGTAACATTTTTAAATCATTAGCTTCTAGCAGTGTCATACTGTAAATATACATTATACAGTACTGTAATAAATTGTAGTAACTGTTTATAGGAACACTAAAATAACAGCATAATGCCTTTTCTATACAGCACTGTACTGTAATATTTTCTACAGTACTAAGCAGTTGTTGTGAATTACAGTAGGTATGCTGTAGAATTACAGTTGAATGCTGGAAGCTGTAGCTGCCAGTTGTTTATTGTAAATTAACGAGGACATTTGTTACAGTGTACATTTAAATCATCAATGTTTAGGTTAGTAGGCTCCAGTTTCCATTCATGTGACCTTTCAACCCTTCATCCATCAATATTAATATTTCAACCATTTATTTTTTTACTGCAAGCAAAATATTTCAACTGTTTATCCATTACTCTGCTCATTTGATAACAGTTGTCCCGTATACGTCCTGGCAGATGCAGAAATCCCCCTGAGGTACCAGCAACCCTCGGTTGTGTGTTGTGGCCTCGTTGAGCTTCAGCTTCAGCAGCAGCAGCGAGACCCCGCCCTCCCTTCATCACTGGAGTTGAGCTAAATCCAGAGATTTGTAATCTGATTACTATGTTTTATTATCGGCTCTGGGGATCATCTCTGAAGCTTGTGGTGTCTGTGCAGCTGTTTTTGGTAAATAGGCTGGTTTATTAAGCGCTGATAATCCACTTCTGAGAGGACACGGGCAGACGAGGTGACTTGCAGACTCAGTATCACTACATTTACTTTTCTAGTGTGATGAATTGCATATTAGGGCGGAGCTGAAATACATGTAATCTTTTCAGGAACGAGGAGAACTGTCAATGTGTTTTTCTTAACCATACGAGAGCAAGTAATCAAGCGAGAAAGTCAAAACATGACCATATTTAACACACTTGTCACACAATGGGGATTTTGGGAGAGGCAGAGGAGGATGAAGGATATTCGAATGATTCAGAAAGAACAGCGTTTATTTAAATGTGTGCGTGTGTGTATGAGTGTGTGTTTTGTGTGTGCGCGCACAATGGTTGGGTGGGGGGGGGGGGGGTTGTGCTGGATTTCATTTCTGATTTGAGACCATCTGGCTCGTCCAGGCAGCTGCTGGCCCGAGTCGAGCAGAGCCGCCCCAATGCCCCATGGGATTTACGGAGAGGTCACCAGTGCTGCTGGAGCCACACAGCCACCTAATGCTCTCAAACAATCCGCTCATGATCAGCCACACACACACACAAGATGGAAGATGAGGAGTGTACAAATAAAAAAATAAAAAAGGTGCTGATGGAGAAAATGATCATGAAGGTCGGCTTGTATTTTTAAATGTAAAAAAAAAGACACAATAACGTTGTCTGTACACCTAATTCGACAAGACAAAAAAAAGGAGAAGAGAGTGGAAGAAAGGGGGGAGGTGACAGAGAAAAAGAATGGATTTCCCCCCTCTGTGTTGCCATGGCGACAGTGCAGTGGATAGTGGATGACTGATTTCCTGTACAGCTAGAGAGAGAGAGAGAGAGAGAAAGAGAGAGAGAGAGAGAGAGAGAGGGAATCTGTGTCAGAGGAAGGAGGTGGAGCTCAGTGAGGAAGGCAGTCATGTTTTCTCTTCAACTGATCATCAGTCTCTCTCTTTCTCTTTCTCTCTCTGGGCGTTCCTGTTTTCTGCGTGGATGTTTTTTAAATGTGTTTCTGACCTCTTTGTTTATTTTATTGGGGATTTGCTTTGAAACAGTCGGAAGCCCACACAATCTGTGGAAAATAGTACATTTACTCAAGTAATATACAGTACAATTCTGAGGTACAAAGGAGTGTTTTCATTGTAATCCACTTCATAAGCCTACTACAATTCAGAGGAAAATGCTGTACTTTTTTACTACATCTGACAACTAGAACTTACTTTTCTGATTAAAATGTTAAATGCAAAAAAGTAACTTATGAAATACGATGCAGTGTTTGACTATTAAACTCAGTATTAGTGTATAAAATATATTGAAAAAAATCCAATAATACAAAGTATTATTAATGTAATAATATGACAGGAAGGCATGTTTCTGCATAATAAATACCTTTCACTGCATAATAAATACTTTCACTTTTATTTTTCTGATAATACTGATGTTAGTAAGCATCTTACTAATTGTACTGTTTGACTATTTTGTGGCGTATTTTAAAACTATGGTATTTCAATTTTTACTTCTAATTCTTCATCCACTAAAGGACAACCTTTATCAAGTTAATAAAGGTTAGTTAGCGTTAACCTTTATTGAGTTAATAAAGGTTAGTTAGCGTTAACTTTTATCAAGTTAATAAAGGTTAGTTAGACTGAAGTAAAAGCACATTTAATAATATCTATCTCGGTCTGAGAGACACAAAAAGCCTGAGGTGGGATAAATGCTTCACGTGTTGCTCAAGAGTCATCGTCATGGCAATATGTCACCGAGATTTATGAAGTACATTTAGCAGATAAGGAGGAACTTCACTTCACCTTTGGCACAAGGCCAGCGAGGAAACGTACTGTGTGCTTCATCAGCAAAAACATGTTGTTCCAAAGTATCAACCAATCAATGTTATGCTGTAATAATCGTTTAAAACAAAGAAGAAAATGGAATAAATAAAAGCTCACACGGTTCAAATGTGTGCTTTATGGTCCAAAAGTAGGATTTTAAATACAAAATTTACACAGTATCTAAGTTATAACGTGTAGATTTATGTGACATATTTTTTTTTTTTTTTAACTAAATAAGTGTTTTGTGTGTTTGACCAGATACATAAAATCTAAAGTGGGCAGGTGGTAAATAGTCAAAAGGACAACTGGACGAGAACAACATTGATGTCTCATGTGTCGGACAACACCGCCACCTGCAGGCCAAACTGATACTTACAGGAGCGTGTCTTAACACCAGAGGGCAGCACAGACTAAGGAAACATTTTAGGGATGAAACAGGTGGGTATTCTTCGTACCTGGCTAAACAAAGTCAAGCAAATGTCCTAATCTCCATCTTAAATTAGCGAGATGATTGACATCAGGCTATCTGGGTTTCTTCACGGCTGATCCGCGCTGAAACGGTCTCGTTAATTCTAGCCAGACGTCAGTCATCTGGATAAATGCGCGCGCCCGCTTCTCTTCAGAAGGGATAATAATGGAGCACTGACACCACGATGTTCTAACAGTACAATGGCAAATAAACTCAGAGGAACCTCTTTTTATTTCTCTAATGAGAAGCAGGAGATCATCATGAAGGCATATGAGGAAGTCAATACCGTAGTCATTCACAGCAAACGCGTTGCGAGTATTCCAACGTTTTTGCAACATTGTTGCCGTGAACGCAACTTTAACATCGCCCCGGCTGCGAGACATAAGCGTCGCAAATATATCAGACAAGATAAATGCGTCAGTGTTGAGAAAATGTATCGGCTAATTTGAAGTGCTTCATCACCCAAATCAATCAGATTATATTTACGAATAAATATATACTTATGAGGATATATGTACTGTATGCACGTATGAATCATGTACTATACATGTGTATATGAGTTTGAATATGTGTATGGGCGGATCAGTATGTATGCATTATTCATAATCAGAAATTCAATCAATTGAAGCAGTGAAAATAAATTATGTGTGATTCTCTGTATTCTCATCACGATCACCTTAATCATGTTCGACAATAATGATATGTATGGTATACTAATAGCACTGTCATATAATTATGAGTGCTTTCAACACATCCATAAGTTTCTTAAGAGCTAAATAAACTTAAGAACAGCGCGGCATGCAGCGGCTGATAGTCTCTGTCTGTGAGACGGGCGATCAGCTGCGCCTGTGGTGATCAATGTCCGCGGCTCGAGAAGCTCTCGTAAATAAATTATTTCTTGCCGGCAAAATCTATATCGCCACGTACAGGAAGTCATGATAATGTAAAGGATGGATCCTGGCGATCTGGAAGAACTCTCTCCCTATAAAACTAATATAACTAATATCGCTCCTTCATCAATGAGGAAGTGAGCTGCCTTTTTTTGTCCGGTGGGTGTGTCCAGTTTATCCAGTGAAGTTCAGTAAGCCTGCCCGGGAGCAGGTTTAAATTTTTGGATGTGTTGCTATGGTGATTAATCTAAGCTTGCTTCGAGAAACCGAGAACGCCTGACTACGTCATCTTATCCTGACAGTTAGCCCGCTAACTCAGTAAGCCAGGTACGAGAAATAGGGCCCAGTACCTTCACTCTGACCCAACATCGAAATATGCTTATTTATTAACCACATTTATTATATTTTAGTAGTAGTTTTTGGAAATGTTTTGTGTGGAAAATACAGATACTTACTTTTATATTTGTTATTAGTAAGAAAAAAAGAATCCTGAGTATATTAAAGGTCAGAAATAAACACAAATTATGGTATTTCTTCTACAGATTATATTCTTATAATGCAAAAAATAAAAATAAAAGCAAATTAACCACAATTCACTTTGAAAAAAAACACAAAACAGCAGAACTTTGGCAAATAAGTGTACCTTTTTATTGGATATTAAGGGCATTAGTACCAAGAAGGCACGGACCAGACTTCGTCATAACAAATCATATTTTTTAACTACAGGGTGACCTAAAGGGAGATCCTTTCACAGAAAGGATTATGGACACAGACATACAGACTCTTACTTCAGAAAGTAAGACCATATAATGAAGTCAGAGAAGGAAGTAAGAACAACTTATGAAGACTTTTAAGGTCATGGGTTATGACTGTATGGCTATGCACCTTAACACGTACTGTTTTAATATAAGAAACATCATTGTCCATCAAAATATGACTTTAGACATTTTCCATTAATGAGTAGAAATACTTACAAGTTTAAATCAGTGAAAGAAAAAAACTGTAAGAAATATAGAAGTCGTCTTTAATTACATTGCAGTATCAACTTTGTGTAATTTGTTATGCGTTACATTAACTGTGTGGGTTTTTTTTTAATAAAAAAATGATATAATTATAACGTCCTGTCTTCAGATGATATGTCTTCAGATGACATGTAACACAGTGAACACTAAACATGGAAAGGGAAGGTTTGGCATTTTGATAAATGCACCTGAATCCCTTTCTTGCCAAGAGTTAGATGAGAAGATTGAAGAAGCTACCACCAGCAGTCTGTTAGCTTAGCATAAAGACTGGAAACAAGGAGAAACAGCTAGCCAGGCTCTGTCCAGAGGGAACAGCACTTCTTAAGCTCCCGAGTTGTCACGTTATATCTTGTTTGTTTGAACACAGCCATCAGTTGGTTAATTAGGTGGATGAGGTGTTTCTCCCCGTTTCCAGTCTTTATGCTAAGCTAAGCTAAGCTAACTGTCTTCTGGCTGTAGCTTCATGTTGATGAGAGGAGAGCGGTATTACGTTTCTTTTTCCAACTTTCGGCACAGATTTGTAATAAAATTATTTCCCCAAATTATGAACTAATCATCAGAATCCAGTCTTTTTTTCCTCCCAATAACTTAAAGGATCATTTTAACCACTTGAAAAGTTATAAAACCTAATCATCTTGAGAAATAATCTGTACCAAAATGTAATTCTGTGGTTATGGTAAAGCTCATGGTGCAATGTTTTTAACACAGAGAAGTTACACATATTATGCTGGTATCTTTAAAAAAGCATGATATTATTGATTTAAATCAGACAACTGTGGCACTTTGAATCTGAGCTGCATGCTTTATGAACACAATAGTTTGGTTTATAAAAACAGGTTGGTTGATTTAACCTGCAACAACCTCCTGTTGTGAAATGAGAGCTGTCAGCTACAACAGACACCAGTTCTCTTCAATCTTACTGTGAGATTAAAAAAGATAAAACCAGTATTTCTTGTTCAGTCCCACAAACATCACCTGTCTTTAATACTTTCACATATATTCGCTTGTAATACTGAATGACATCAACCGCACGCAGATTAACTGTTCAACATACACAAGTCTGGACAGTTCATACAAAAATACAACATGTAAAGATATTTCATGTCAAACGAGAGGATGAAAAAATAAAAGCAAAATGTTACAAATTCCAGTTTTAAAAACGATGCATGAAACGAAACAGAAGACAAACAAAAGTGAAAAGACAACTGGGCAGAAAGGAAGACACACATGTACACATCAAAATGCACGTTTTGTTTTGGGCCCGCCGCCAACTGGGCTCCATTTTGTGTTTAGATTACAGGGAAGCTTTTGTGGCTGCAAAGTCGACGCAAGTCAGGACATGTAGGAACCTACTCGACCTCATTCCTCCCGGGAAACTCGTCGGAGTTCACGGGACATGAAGCAGTTTGAAATCAAGTCTATTTGATGTTTAAGACGCTGGAGAACCCTCTCGAGGTGTGTGTGTGTGTGTGTGTGTGTGTGTGTGTGTGTGTGTGTGTGTGTGTGTGTGCGCGCGCGACTGCTAAAAACAGTGTTGAGCTTTGAGTTCTGCATGTTTGTCTTTAAAATTGAGGGCGTGTGATTGTCAAGGCGACGGTTTGACACCTGCATAGAGTGATGAAGGCACATCGGGGGTGTGTTCCCATGATTAAGAGTCCAGTCTCCAAGGGGGGAGGGGGGCTGGGGGGTTGGCACACTGCACTTCCTGTTGAGGTCAAATGAAGTGGCTTGCAAGAAGAAACCAAGGCTGCTTCCTCTCAAAGGATTGTGGGTTCTTCTTCCCTCCCAGCATGACTTTGAAATGTTTGCCATCATGGCTACACACTGCGGAATATTCAGACAAAGTTTATTTCCATTTCTTGTCTTTGGTTCTTAGCTCAGGGATATTTTTTCCTCCAGAGGAGATCTTTGATCCGCTGCTCATGCCTGTGCACGAGTCTCCATCACGCACACGCAGTCTGTTCATGACTTTACAAAGCAGGCTAACACACCGCGTGGTTCCTTGAAACCCGTTTGGAGGAGGCAGATTTGAATAAAAATGTTGTTTTAAAAGATGAGGCGATCCCTTTTGTTTCCTTTTCTCACAGTGGAGCAGCTCAGGTTACGGTGTGAAGAACCAAGTGTCCGTTCTTGAAGTTCCCTTTTCAGCCAGAGTCGCCCGTGCTTGTTCGTTTATTATGTATTGTTCGTCTGAGGTGGTGAGTGAAGGGCCAGCCGACTCGTTGCCAGTTTACTAGAAACCACCTCTCCATCGCTCCTCTTCCGTCTCGTTCCCTGAGGGCTGAAGCATCTCTACGTCGGGGCAAAAAAGGTCACCGTGCCTCGTGTTCCTTGCCTTCACACCACAAACTCAGGGACCTCTTCGCTGGTCAGATCCAGGGAGAAATACTTGTTGGTTCTCTTGATGGGAAACGGATGCTGCTCGCCGAGCATGCCAGCGCGCTGATCGGCGAGGCCCTGATAGCCGCCACCAACACCGCCGCCGCCGCCGCCACCGCCACCACCACCGCCACCACCACCGCCGCCGCCGTCGCTCAGCTCCTGGGCGCAGCCGAACGTGTAGCTGTGGGCGGTGTCCTGGCAGAGCTCCGCCCACTGCAGGCAGTCCTTCTGGTAGAGCCGGACGTCGTCCAGAGACTGGCTGTGTCGGTCGGTCGAAGACTGAGGCTTCTTGCACACAGACGTCTGCAGGGGGAAAGCAACAAATCAAATATTACGAAAGAAGCTGCAGGCATGAAATGTAAATGGAGTCAAGGAAATGTCAGCCGTCAAAAACATTAAACCATACTCTATTGTACATTAAAACTTGATTTATAGCCCGATATTAAGTAGTTATGTAACAGCTGTAGCAGTCGTCCTCTAAAATGTAACATGTCACGACGACGGCAGCTACAATGTAATATTACGATTCAGTCATGAAACGAGACAGACATTCACGATGAATGAATGAAAGAACACACAGCATCATGATCGTGTTGTGGCGGTGACGTCGATGCTGAACTATGAATCATAACCTATGCGGTATATATGTGTAGCGGGAGAAACTCATCTCAAGTATAAATCTTAAAACATTTAAAAAAGCGTTAATTCCGGGTTACCTGTGGCAGAGACTCGATGCTCTGCCCTCTCATCTTGACCACCGTCTCAGAGGAGCTGGAAGTGGAGGAGCTGACGTCTTTTACGATCAGTCCTGTGGAGAACAGATCATAAGACTCAGCCACAGAATGAAAGGATTCTCCATCTTCACTCGGCTCAGCGTGGAGCTGCTTGGTGGGAGCCATTAAAGATAATTCCACAGGCAAAGACATGATTTACCCGGGGTTTATTACAACCCCTAATGCTTCTTTATGGTTGTCTGCTACGTGTTCTGTCTGCACACGATGGGTTTGTCTCTTGTTCACCAAATACAGTACTCTTCACTCATGATATTGTCAAACTGGAGTCTCCACTCAAAGTGTAAGATTTAGAAGGAGAGGCAGCGAGACCGCGTCTGTACCTGAGTACCCGTTGGTCGGATCAGGCGACATGGTCAACATGTCCTCGGTGATGTGGATACACAGCTCCTGGTCCAGGACCATCTCATGAAGCTCCTCGTAGTCTTTGGGGTCGTCCACAAGCATCTCGATCTCTGAAGGAGGGATTTCAAACACATCACTCTATTTAGATTATTTAGAAAGAATTGGTTGAGGGACTTTTTGTCACTTACATAACATAATATTACCACCATGTATTTACATCTACTCATCAGACATGTTGGCATCTTTGTCTGTTTCTTCAGTTAAAACGCCCCTTGTGTTGTATATAGTTCTTATGATATATACTGAATATTATATATACTGAATATTTTTGTGGATGAAAAATGAACTCTGCACTCTCACCGTCATCGTCTAGTATGCGCTCCTTGCCGCTGCTCTCGATGCCGGAGGTGTGAGAGCTGCCGTGGCTGGTCGTGGACGAGCTGCAGGTTCGCAGGGGCCTGTGCGGCGCCTTGCCCGAGGCCCTGAAGCTGTCCGTCTCGATGCCGGAGGTGTGAGAGCTGCCGTGGCTGGTCGTGGAGCGGCGGGACAGCCGCTTGTGGTGAGACATGCTCCCTGCGCTGCTGCCGCTGGCTCGGGAACGTTTGTCCAGCTGGTCCATGTCCAGCTCGAGAGCATCGCTGATATATGACTCCCTATACTGCTTCTTCTCTGAAATCAGATTATACACAGTTCAAACATGTGTGAACCTTTTTTAATATTATCTTAACCCTGAAAGCAAGAGTTTTACATTGTCTGGGTGGATTAGATGAGAGGATCAAAATGTCTCTCATGTCTGTCTATCGCGCAATAATTAACATATGATGTCTTTTTTGTTTAATTTGTACAAATAAACAAAGAGTAAAAATTACAATTTGACATTTTGCAGAGGGTTATGTGTCAGACGGAGCGACCAGCTCTGAGACTGGGAACTTTTGATGCTCGCTCTGTTGGGCTTCGGCCAAAGTAGCTGCTTAAGGAGTTTTTGCCGAAGTATTAAACCAAAATCTGAAGGATTACAACTTGTATGCAATTGGTTTTTAACACAACCATAAGAAATGCAAGAACAATCTCAAATTGCTGGTGAATACCTTCGTTTTCCTCTAGCCGGCGGACCTGCTTGAGAACGGGCTGCAGGTTCATGTAGAGCCGGTGGCTGTTGCTGAGCAGCTGCAGGAGGTGGCGAGAGCGCACCGGACAACCGGTGTAATAGATGAGTTTACGGGCCGAGGGCAGGCCGTCAGGGAGGATTTCAAACTTCTTCCCCTGCGAGAGATGGAGGAGAAAAAAGTTGATTACAGCACTCTGGGAATAATAGCAGTTAATAACATAAGATTCTGAAATAGGAATGTGGACTTCAAATCATGATTGAGTGCCTAACGGCAAAGGCAAAGCTCATTGGAGGAAAGTCTGTTTTTGAAAACTCGTCTGCAGCCAAACACAATGGACCAATCAGTCCATGGATCTGTTCCTCATTTCTTCAGACAGAGACTGCAACAGAGCATTTTTGATGATTTTCCAGGGAGAGGACATGTTGGCCGAACGCATGGAAAAACTAAAATGGTGGTTTTTGTGCTTTCTCCTGTGCTTTTTTGGCAAAGGCTCAACCAAATAACAGCTGTCTTTAGTGTCAGCGGGGGTGTTTTTGTTATAGACCTATAAACATTTCTGTGAGGGTTTGGACTTTCAAAGGCAACGGACGGGTTTAAAGAGGTGGAAAATGCAAAGACCTGCACATTCTGACCACAAGACTGAGCCTTGGTTTTATTCAACCAGAAAAGAAGAAACCAGCTTCATCCGAGTATCTAAAGCCTGTATATAGGTAGGGAAGTATATCTCAGGTATTCAGGAAATGAGTCATCAAAAGTCATGAGTCATCAAAAACAACTGACATTTTCTCATTGCTGGTGGCTTTCCTATAAAATATCCTTTTCTCTGGGCAGAGGTGCATCCTTTAGGCGGAAAGACTTCCTGTTCAAGTTCCTGGACCTGCAGGAGAATTCTGGGTGGGAAAATGTATCTCAGTATTTGTCTTCAACCTCAAACTGCCTCTCTGCAGCTTCTTAGTGGCCACCAGAAAGCTGGTTTCTGCTGCAGGAAACCTTGACTGCCTGCTGTGATCGGAACTCTTTGATTGGTTTACACTCCTTGTATCTACTGAGTGTTTATAAATGTATAAGCATGGACATAATGTTGTTATTTTCAGGATAAGTTACATTATTCAAATATGTCATAACCAGCCTTGTGAGTGGTACTTTACATATTTTAGGACATTTCAATGTAGGCATTATGCATTTTTTTTATTGTTTTGCATGTAAAAAAAGAAAAGATGTAAATATAAAGGGTAGAGGAGTTCCAGGGATAAAAGAACAATGTTGATGATTAGTGCCGTCAAAATATGATGTATTGATTGTGCAAAATATAAAAAGGCATTATTTTTCATGGATTTTTCTACTCTCGATTGATTGGATTAAATATTTTTGCCACTACCGTTCCCATCATGCTTTGAGAAAGCAAGCCTGTTCCCTTCATGCTTCTGCCACATTCATGTTCTTTCGCAATGACAGTAATTATCAGTTTCTGGCTTGTAAATCTAAACATCCAAGTCATAAATCAAACAATATGGACCTGCTTGACAACCAAACAAACATGGATGACTCATATGAGCCAAAGTCCATCATTAAGGGAAATTAAACCAAAATGTTTTGGATATAGAGCTGCATTGGCAAAGCACAGTATCTGTGAACCTCAAAATAATAACTAATCTATCAGACTCTTAGGGTTAAACTATTTATAGAAAATGTAAAATTCAAACATGTTTAACTAATGGCTTTCCTTGCTTGTGGAAACTCTATTTCAGACCAAATACATCCAGCAGCAGCAGACTGGTGTCAAGTGGCAGGTTATTAAAAGGTGTGAAGACGCC
The DNA here is from genome assembly GCF_910589615.1 of Taurulus bubalis. Taxonomy (NCBI): domain Eukaryota; kingdom Metazoa; phylum Chordata; class Actinopteri; order Perciformes; family Cottidae; genus Taurulus; species Taurulus bubalis. The sequence continues at coordinate 13,145,546 of NC_136589.1, read as the reverse complement.
ACTTAGAAAAGTTCCTTGTGTCACGCCGTACACGGTCACTCCATCTATATTCTCTGCTTATGACAGCTGGACAACGTTCCCTGCCTTCCAACAGGACCTCCCTAAAAGGCCACACACATCGAAAACTCCCCACATCGCCCACAGGGACGTTTTTCAATCCAACAATCCATCAAAAAGACCAGCATCAACCAGAGAGGCCGCTGGCGAGGTCGAGTCTCAGATCCAACGTCACGGGACACAAGGACGATTACTTCATTCCAGCTTCCCGTGGGATTAAATCAAATCCTCCCAGGCTCAAAGAAGCACACATGCAACATTGTTTTCCCTTTTAACATCAGAAAAAGCTGACACACCTTTTCTAACGCAGAACAGAAAATGTATCCCGTCCTTCCCTTGAACCTTGATTTTAAAAAGGCGAGCTAAAGTCGTCCCGGCCAAATATCCTATAGTAGAAAATCCCCCTGAAAACCATTGCAACATCTGGTGTTTATTGACCCACACGTCCCTCCGCTCTGCGGCGCTCGCTCTGGCTCGCTCGGCCCGTAGCTGCAGCCGTGGTTGCTGGATGACGTGACTGGTGGGTGGGGTGGAGCAGAAAGCCTGTTATTCAGGAGAAGGGCGGGACGGGGCCACGAGAGGCCCTTCGCGTCCACAGTGCAACCACAGCGGTTCCCTCTCGCGACGCTGCAGACAGCAGACAAGAGGAAACCACCGAAAAAATAAGAATGAGGAAAACAGGATGTCTTTACCGTGGACTGCGCGGCAGACACGGCGGTTGTTTGCGCCGAAATTAGGCCGAAGCTCACCACAAAACCTTCTGGGACGACAAAGCAAGTTTCTATGAAGCCTTGCAGTCATGAAACCTGCTTATAAAGTCCCCTTCCATTGAATACAAATAAAGAGGTAGCCAAACTTAGAGTTGCAAAGGCTTGTTTTTGTGCAAGCAATACGCAATAACGACCTCTCTGGATTGTGATTAATAGCCGACTGGCGGCGGACGTGAAGTCGTCAGAGTGAAACAGATATATAGTAAGCTTCTCTGCCCTCCTGCGATAACAAACCCTATGGAATCAAATTAACCGACTGCTGTGCTCAGCTTAACGACGGGCTGAGTCAGAGCACAGATGAGAAGATTGTACAGGATGTCCTTTTAAAGGCAGAGGGACAATATTGATAAGATAAATAAATCAAGAGGTACATATATCTAGGTGTCTGGTGTCAGGTGTCTGCCTGTGTGTGTGTGTGTGTGGGTGTGTGTGTGTGTGTGTGTGTGTGTGTGTGTGTGTGTGTGTGTGTGTGTGTGTGTGTGTGAGAGCAAGGAAGGTCTTCTGAAATCCCTGATTAGTTCCAGAGGACTTGCAGGGGCCAAGATAAAACAGCAGTGTGGAGAAAGGAAGCCTTGCGTAAAGATTTCCACGACCCTGAGCAAGAGCTAGGCTTTCAAAAACATCGGCATAAGCCAAGGGATGCTTGGGTTTGTCATCGCTGGTTTGAGTAAAAAGAAAAAAATGCATTTGTGAAAGAGATGTGTTGAAAAAAAGTTGTGACGGTGCTTCGGACTCACCACAAATACCAGTTTTCCCACGTTGGTCCAGGGGAAGTCGTACAAGAGTTGCCTCACAGACCCGACATTCTTCAACACAGAAGCACAGACACAGGAAGTCAATCACTACAGGGCCCTATTACTCGTACCTGGCTAAACAAAGTCAAGCAAATGTCCTAATCTCCACCTTAAATTAGCGAGATGATTGACATCAGGCTATCTGGGTTTCTTCACGGCTGATCCGCGCTGAAACGGTCTCGTTAATTCTAGCCAGACGTCAGTCATCTGGATAAATGTGCGCGTCCGCTCATCTTCAGAAGGGATAATAATGGAGCACTGACACCACGATGTTCTAACAGTACAATGGCAAATAAACTCAGAGGAACCTCTTTTTATTTCTCTAATGAGAAGCAGGAGATGATCATGAAGGCATATGAGGAAGTCAATACCGTAGTCATTCACAGCAAACGCGTTGCGAGTATTCCAACGTTTTTGCAACATTGTTGCCGTGAACGCAACTTTAGAGACATAAGCGTCGCAAATATATCAGACAAGATAAATGCGTCAGTGCTGGGAAAATGTATCGGCTAATTTGAAGTGCTTCATCACCCAAATCAATCAGATTATATTTACGAATACATATATACTTATGAGGATATATGTACTGTATGCACGTATGAATCATGTACTACGTATGTGTATATGAGCAGGTTTAAATTTTTGGATGTGTTGCTATGGTGATTTATCTAAGCTTGCTTCGAGAAACCGAGAAAGCCAGACCTACGTCATCTTATCCTGACAGTTAGCCCGCTAACTCAGTAAGCCAGGTACGAGAAATAGGGCCCAGGTACGCCGTTCAGCAGATTATAAACACTGCTGCACCACACTGCTAAATAAATGGGCCACTTTAGAAGTAACATTTATCCAATATTCAGCTCTTGTTTTGTTGTTGGAAACAAGTAAGAAAACAGTGCAGAAATATGATTTATTCTGTTTTTTAATTATTTACACTGTTGATTACGTTTTTGCGGAAATCGCATTAAAATCAGCTTTAATATTTTAGAAAATAGTCAAAGATATCCCAGAGACATTGTTGACATCTTCTAAATGTAGATTTGAGATATCTGACAATGTGTTGTTTACATTAGCAAACAGAGACTTACTTCTTATAATAAACTGATTAAATGGCAGATTTAAGACTTTTATTATTCAATACAATGGACAAAAATTAATTAATAAGATAGCAGTCCTCTTATTTTTAGAAATACAGGAAACAAACAGCAAAACAGTCTAATCGCATTCGACCTTCATTGTTACGTAAAAAACATGGATTACCTGAAATATTTGGATACCACGTAAAGTCAGTCCCAATGTGAGAGATGCCTCGACTTCCTTCTTGTCCTGTTGAAAGAGATGAGATCAAATACATTAAGTCATGTCTGATATAGTATAATAATATTAAATATAATGAGCAATCAATGCTTCAAATAATCTTTTAGCCAAATACTAAACTAAATTCATACAGCAGTATTGAAATCTGCACGTAGAGATAAATTGTCTTGGATAGAAATCCTATTTTCATCTGCGTTGGAATAGACAATAACAAGAAATAGCTACTGTACACCTGTCTTCCACTGCTCACCTTGTAGAGTCTGTAGTAGTGGACAGTGACGTCATCAAGGTGGGCGCATTCCTTAATGTACTTCAGGTGCGCCTCCGAAGCCGTGAGAGCAAACTGGTCTTTGTGCATGTTGGGGATGTGCCTCAGGATGTACTCACGGCCGCGCTTAGCTATCACCTGAGCAGAGGAAGGGAGAGAGGGAGAGGGAGAGAGAGAGAGAGAGAGAGAGAGAGAGAGAGAAAGAGAGAGAGAGAGAGAGAGAGAGAGAGAGAGAGAGAAGCGTCAGGCTCGGCTGACTCAAAGCTGCACAGAACCTTTACAGCCGAGCGGCAGCACGCTTTCCCAATGAGGGCGATGGAGCTTCCCGCCGCAGGGCAAACAGATGTCGACCTGGAGAGACTCAACGAGAGCCAGAGGCACCGACCGGAAACACACTCGCTGAGCTCTGCATGTGGCTTCTGGGGATTTTGCAAGAAAGCTTTTTAAGCACCTAAATCTGTAGGAGATTTACTGTCGGGTAGCGCTCATCATCAAACAATTTCCTGTCACTGCCGGGTTTTTCTGAGCGCCGATAAGGAGGCAGGAGGCTAATTACAGGAAGTGAGGGGGCAATCAGACGGGTGTGGCGGTCGCAGACGGAGAGGTGGAGTCGAGCGTCAGTCCGAGCATTTTCTCAGTCTGAGCATTTTTTTCAAGAAATAAATAAAGCAACAACAGTGTGCTCATTCCGGGGACAAAAATAACCGTAGTGCCCCAGTTTTCATTATCCCACATGCTCGGATCAGGTCAGTGGAAGGTGGCATCAGACCCACGTACTGTACACACCGCCAGGCCAGGACACCAAAGCACACCAGAACTGTGATATTTTAACTTCTCAGTCAGAGAGATACAGCACTTTATTTGTTGGTCTTTTTCAGCTGAGACCTATTTAAGTCACTGATGTCACTGTGCTTCACTGGAGCATCAGACAGACTTACCACAGAAGGAATTAACGGTCTAATGCAGGGATGTGTTTACTTTATGATACTCATACTTAACACAACTCTTAAGCTTCTTATGTGTGCTGCACCGGAAGGCAATTAAAATATACAGACACATAACTGGGAGGGGAGGGTGCATGTCATACAGCTTTCTATATGACAGTTGCTTTTTCCAGCTTCTTCAGAGTGAGGATTTGCTGCGTTTTTCTGTTCTATATCATCATGTATTGATTATCTCTGTTTTTTTTTTAGTTAGTTGGAAAAATCAAGACATTTGAAGCCATCACTTTGGATGTTTTCATTGTTATCTGATGTTTTATAGACAGAAAAAGCACTATTAGATAGCTCTAAACCGTTACCAACACATTAACAGTGGAAAGACGAACCAAGTGTCAGCGAGTTCCAATGTTCTGTCATTGGAGACCTGTGGGTTTGAGGAGAGCATTTTAATTGTACGTTTTGTACGTTAATAACTTTAAATAATTGTCAAAATCCCTGTAGGTTTCATCTATTTATTTAAAAGGCCTACATTTTCCCTTTTGAACAAGTGAGTTTGGCAATTAGACAAGTTAAACATCTCCCTTCGCCCTGCTAAAGTATAATAAATCAAAGTGCTAACCATGAAAATAAAAACCCAAAGCCACGAGAGCAAAGTGTACATTAGCCACAGCACCCACACAAAGCCATTTGAAAAAGATCCCAAATATGTCCAGATGTGGTTTGGCGTGAACAGGAAGGTAAAGGAACGGATGACGGTCAGCTGTCGTGAATCATGTCTGATAAATTTGACACGCGAGGCCTCACGTACGGTACTTGTTGGACACACTTACCCACGGTGGGAAGTAGGCCTCTGGTTCAAAGTACTTCCCAAAGTGCTTGTTGCGTTTGAAGTTGCCCAGGTCAGCCTGCAAGGCGAAGGCTGCCAGCAGGAAGTAGGCCTCCTCCCTTTGGATGCACTGCGAGAGCAGCACCTGTTTCCTCAGGTGCCAGTAGTAATAGTACCTGGCTGCCCGGTCACTGCAAGGCATAAGAAGAGAGAAAAAAAATCACAATTAACCAGATTATAGGTTCAGTGGTGTTAAACTGCTTGATGCTAGAGCAGTTGGTACACGTGTTTCATGTTTCATGGGGCTTTACTCGCCTGATTAATCTCCCGTTCTCAACATAGTACTGAGCTCTGAAGTGAATGATCATCGGAGGACCAAACTGGTCAATGCCCTGGAAGAGAAACATGTGGAAATGCTTGTTTATTTTATAAAACGAGACAAATTCAACATTTAGATTTGTAGCTAAGACACGTCTGTGTCTCACTGGTGTTTACTAACTAAGTTGAACTGGGGGGTATTCTTCGTACATTGTTCAACAAAGTCGAGCAAATGTCCTATTATCCAGTTTAAATTAGCGAGATGATTGACATTAGGCTAACTCGGTTTATCCACGGCAGATCCGTGCTGAAACGGTCTCGTTAATTCTTGAAATTGCAATGTTTTCGGTGTGAACGCAGCTTAACACCACCCAAGCTGCGAGACATAAGCGTCGCAAATAAATCAGACAAGTTCAATGTGTCAGTGTTGGGAAAATGTATCGGCTAATTTTAAGTGCTTCATCACCCAAATCAATCAGATTATATTTATTTAAATGTGCCTGCTGGCAGTAGTATATGAATAGATATATACTTATGAAGATATATGTACTGTATGAGCGTATGTATCATGTACTATATATGTGTATATACATGTATGTGTAGATTGCCATATAACTAGGAGTTTGAATATATGTATGGGCGGATCAGTATGTATGTAATAATAATAATAATAATAATAATAATGCATTTAATTTATATAGCGCTTTTCTTAGTACTCAAAGTCACTTTACACAACATTACAATGTCCTAAAAATTAAGTATTATTCAAAATCAGAAATTCAATCAATTGAATTAGTGAAAAGAAATTGTGTATGATTCTCTGTATTCTTCTTATCATGAGTCCACGGTCCACCTTAATCATTTTCTACAATAATGATATGTATGGTGTACTAATAATACTGTCATATAATTATGAGTGCTTGCACATCCATAAGTTTCTTAAGCGCTAAATAAACTTAAGAACAGCACAGCATGCAGCGGGTGATAGTCTATACAGTCTGTGAGACGGGCAATGGGCGTAGGGTGTTCAATGTCCGCGGCTCGAGAAGGTCTTGTAAATATATGATTCCTTGTCGGCAGAATCGATAGCGCTCCTACAGGAAGTCATGATGATGTGAGAATGGAGCTTGCCGTCTCGAAGAACTCTCTCCCTATACAACTAATATAACTAATATCGCTCCTTCATCAATGAGGAAAGGAGCTGCCTTTTTTGTCCGGTGGGAGTGGCCAGCGTATCCAGTGAATTTGAGTTAGCCTGCGTGGAAGCAGGTTTACATTTTTGGCTGTATTTCTATGGTGATTTTTCTAAACTTGCTTCGAGGAACTGAAAAGCCTGACCTACGTCATTTTATCCTGCAGATTAGCCGGCTAACTCAGAAAGCCAGCTACGAAGAATAGGGCCCTGGTTTATATCCACAACTACCAAAGTTAAAAGGACTGAAAATATCTCATTGCGTTGCTGAGTTCAGTATCGTTGAGTTTCTCCTGCTGTTAAACATACAATCTGTCAGCAAAATGTAATATCGCCACATAAATACAAACGACAGCTCTACAAGACAACATCTAAATTATGTTATTTGTGTTTTCTGACGCTGTTCGACAAAAAAATACACCTGCAATCTATATGGTCAACATAGAGAATAGTCCTTTTTATTTACACTTCAAGTGAGTAAAAACAGCACATCTACCTGACGCTGAAGTTGTTTTGGATAAATCTTGTGTGCTCAGGGATCTATTAAATCCAGGTTCTGGGTTTATAGGTTTGCAGGTTATGTGATACCCTAAATATTGCCTGGTGCAGCTTAATAATGGAGATTCAAGGTCCTCTTCTCACTGTTAAACTGTTGATTGAAAGTCAATAATCCAGCACACATCATTTCTCACCTTGCTGGCTTCTCTCTTCCATTCTTTAGGGCAGTATTTGGAGAGCTTCTGATCCAGCTCCATATAGATGTGTTCATTATCTGTCAAGAGGAGGAGAGGAGCACGTTAGGTACTGAGACTCGTACTCTGTGTCATCCGTGGTGTACGCGTGGATGTATAGGCGCCTTCATGTGGATGCAGCACAGAGAAATCCCCCCTGAATGCGATGTGTTCAAAGACTCAAAGCCTCAGAGCCGTCACATCAGACAGCCTCCGTCTGCACTTCCCTTTGTACTCAGAGTCTCTGGTGTTCCTTCTCATTTATTCACCTTCGCCCTGTCATGCATTAATCTGCTCCTGAAGTGACGCCTTTCATGAGCTGCAGACCCGCTGATGTGACAACTCTTGAATTTCTATACAATGAAAACCCGCTGAAGAGCAAAAGAAAATGAGTAGCAGGAGCCCTCTGCTGAACATCAATGCATTTTATGTTTAATCACATTTGTAAACAGTAATGAAGACTTTTACTGCGACAAGAGATATGATTCCAGCTGAAGTTCTGAGTGGTAACACATTTGAAAATGTCTGTTTCCAGAAAAAAAGAAAAAAGATGGCTGCTGCTCGGGCTGATCCGCAGACTTCATTGTGAGAAGTTTTCATTAACCCTTTTTCACACAGCCTGTTGTTTGGCCCTCGCCTTTCTGTCAAAGAGTACGGAGAGAGAGTTCTTCCGTCACTAAGCTGGCAGCAGAGGAAGTATGTAAGCATCTCTATCTGTATGAAAGGGACAAGCACACACTGGTAGACGCCAAAGCTGATGTGTAACAACTCAATTAACGGAGACTAACAGCGACAAAATCAAAGTGGATTGGGAAAAATAACTTGACATGAGCATAGCAGAATACTCATTTACCTGTGTTTCTTTTAATACCATCCTGTAGTTTATTTATTTATTTAGTGTATACTCCTTGAGTGACTAATACTGTGATGTGCTTTCTGACAATGTGACTTGACCCCCTCAAGTCACACTGCCTGGATGCGATAGAGAAGGAGAAAATGGGAAATGACATGGTCAGTGTATGATTGTGTTCTTTGTGCTTTTGAGAATGAACATAATATAAAACATTTAAATAAAAGCTTTTGTGTAAGAGGCAATCTAAAATGACCCACTGTGGTGTTTTTATGGCAGTGTTAAGTGTAAAAAAGCTATGCTGGAATAATGGTGGATCTTCTTTATTGCAGTTTTGTAAAATCTCTGTGTAAAAGGAGCTATTGAGAACTATGTGTGAGTGAGTGTACATCTCAAGTAAGTAGACCAGTGGTCGGTGGAGAAACATACTTTTTAAGGTTCAAGGGAACTGAACATTGCACTTACTTTTTGTCTACGCTTTAAATAGAATAGCATGTCTATTTACAGAGACGGATACGTACAATCTGACAGACTGGAACAAAAAATACTACTTAATTATATAGTTGCTATAAAATGGCCCAAACCATCCAACATTGCTTTAAGGCTGCAATTAACCATTATTTTAATTTACAGATGATCTACCAAATGTTATCTTCATGAATCAATGAATCATTTGGTCCTTAGAAGCCAATCAACAGTGAGACCAAGATGACTTCTTGTTGTGGGTCTAAAAATACTTTGAACATTCACATTTAAGAGTGTTATTTTACAGCTTAATTGAAAAAATTGTTGCATTCATTTTCTGTTGACCGACTAATGGACTAATCTTTTCACCTCCACACAGCCCCCACTAGCCATTTTGTCATTGCTAAACGGTCCCAGAAAAGGACACTTTCTGCACTCATCAAGGTCGGATGTATTGTTGTTTTCATGCGAGTTAAATCCCCCAAATGTCGGGCCAACAAAGACGTATTTGCCGTGTCTGATGTGGCTGTGGGCTCGCCAGTCGAGGGGACAGTGGGTGACGCACAGGGACTGGGTGGCCTCTGTTTGCCTTGGGGATTTCACGCTGCTCAGACAAGCACTTCAGGAATGTCCCACAATCAGACCCATTGGCTCCTGCTCAACTGACCTGCTGGGGCACCATTGGCTCATCTGGAGGCCAGCTGTCGGAAAACACCGCCTTTGTAATTTACTCTCTCCCTTTTGCAGCTGCCCACATCTGTGACCCGCCGTCTGCCTCGCCATGGTGCCGACGCAGTGACTCATTCCATACGTACGACTCTCGCCGGCCTGTCACCATAAAAACTACCTCAGCCTCGCTGCACAATGGGAGCCAGTCATGACGGGGAGGCCCTGGATCCTGGGACACCACCATGACATGTAGGTGAGAGATGCTACGTTTAGGATGCATTCCTGTTTCTCAGCCAAGTTATTGGTCTGAGGAAAGTAACCGCCTAGTTACAATGTTTTTACGAGGCTCTCTTACTCTTCGTGACTGAACTGGTCAGTCTCAGCTTGAATATACGTGATAAGAAGAAATAATAATGCATTTAATTTATATTGAACATGCTGGAAGGATATGTGAAGTGGCAGAAAATAAAAGCTGTTCCGTTCAGTTGAGAGGTAAAGAAGTTAAATTATAGATCATCATATCACAAAAACAACATATGGAACTGCACAATTCCATATCAAAAGATTTGTTTATTTCCCCCGAGAAGCCTTACTCTGAATAACGCTGAGTCCAAACAGGTGACAGTCCTTCAGCCTCAGGAGGTCACACACCTGGACCAACAGTTCCTGGCACAAGGTCTTCACCTGGAGAGGAGAGAAGAGGAGGAGCCGTTATATTTATGATACAAACATAAACAGCCACACATGAGCTTCCCCACTGCCAATGCTTGGTCCGTATCTCGTGTTGTTATAAACCACAAAACAAATTTAAATGAATGTAGGAAGCATCCAACGATAAAACATCACATATGAAGCCGTTATTATAGAATGAAAATAAATAAATCAAACATCTCTTAATTTACAGAGATTAAATAACTGCCTATGGGTTCTCCAGAGAATAGTTTCATAAGTAGCAGCTGACAGCTGCCAAGAAACACCAACCACAATTAATTCTGAAATGAAAAACCTCTCAATGCTTAGCTTAGCATAAATACTAGAAGCTGTAAACTAGCCTGGCTCTGTCTGAAGGTTATACCGAGCTCACTGATTAACATACTATATCTTGTTTTGACTAATTTATACAAAAAAACTAATTTTAGGAATGTAACGTTGTGGCATTCATGGGGGGGGGGTATGTGTTGTGGTTAGGTGCATTTAGAACATGTTGAACTATTTCTTTAACTTTTTTCAATCTGAGAAGACATAGAACGTGTTTCTTTTTTCATATCTTCATGTTAAAGTTTAACTGTGCAGTATTGCTGTGAATTTTTTTTCCATTAGCACTCACGTTGACTATGACGTTGAGAGTGTCGTCGTTGGGCAGAAAGACACAGACACAGCGGCGGTCCTGCATGGTTTTGTTGTTGTGGAAGGTCAGTCTGTTCATCTTCGTGTGGCTCGGGCAGGACAGGCCCCTCCGCCTGCTATCGGGGGCTCTGGGCCCTCTGACGACCACCACTACCACCAGTCACCCGGTCCCTGCTTCAGCTGCAGCCCAGTACAGACACACCAGCACCTACGGGCTCAGCGGGCCAAGCAGCACTCACGGGACGGAGCATGGGGACCCGAGCTGCAATCAGCCGCTGTGGAGACACAGAGGAGAAGATAGAGCGCGTTAAGATGTGCGATCATAAGGTTGACCTTAAAATTATGCATTTGTTTGAAGATCTGAATTATCATTTAAAAATTAAAAAATCTGCAGAAGAACATGTTCTCACTAAAAGATAAATCAAATAATAAATATAAAAGACAGAGGCATAGAAAAATAAGTGCTTGTGAATATAATTTCAGGGGAATGTCTCCTGGATGAACATCTGTCTGCAGTAGAACTAGAAAACACTAGAAAACACACACTGAGTGACTCATCACCACTTTACATTACATTACATTTCATTTAGCTGACGCTTTTATCCAAAGCGACTTACAATAAGTGCATTCAACCATGAGTACAAACTCAGAACAACGAGAATCAAGAAAGTACAATTTCTTCAAGAAGGCCGAAGTACAAAGTGCTACTTTCTATCACTTCTGAAAAAACCTTAGGGGAAAAACTTTAGGGGGCTTGACCAAACCAGAAACACAACAATGCAGCAAAATAAATCAATGTATGCCAGTCTTGACTTTAACAGCTGTTCAGACACTTCTGCAGGGGTTTGGATGTAGACTGGGTGTGACTGTGTTGGCTCTGTAAAGCAAACAGCTCCACAGATCCCTCCTGGCTTTGGTTTTTGTCAACGCGATGGGCTCTGTTGACATGCTTTTGGCTGTTTGATTTGAATTCTTCACCGTCTGCTGGAAGGAGTCAGACTGTCGCTTTGTGTTTGGGAAATGCAAGTATTTAAATTGTCCTTATACAAAATTGATCCTCTCTTCTTTTGTGGCGGTAATGTTTTGAAAGCAATGTTTAGTTTTTCCGGGAAATATAATCTGTTATTATCAAAGCAGTGTTACGGGAATGTGAAATAATATCTTGCATACTGATTTTTTTGTGTTTAGAGATTTTGATTTTATCTCACACCTGAGCCCCAGGTAGGAGAAATAGTCACACTTCTGCTTCTGTTACATGACAGCAATGTGCTCCCTTGTTTTATACCTTTATCTCTCTCTCTCTCTCTCTCTCTCTCTCTCTCTCTCTCTCTCTCTCTCTCTCTCTCTCTCTCACACACACACACACACACACACACACTAGAGAGAAAATATACACACACTTCAAACATTAACAGTTGTCCTGTGAGCAGCTAATCGCTCACAGCATGAAGCGAGCCTGAGGACGTGTGAGCCGCTCGCAGGGTGTGAGAAGTCTCAGACCAGACAAAAGAATGTAAAAGGAACAATCAATCTAGATTATCACTCCTTCCTGTTGAAAGTCACTCACCTTGGAGCCATGTTGTCATTATAAACAGATAGGACGGACCACATTACAAAGTGAGAAACTAATTATTAGCATTTGAAAAGATTCAATTAGAGGAATAACGGTTTATTCGCAACATGGAAAAGTTCAAGTCAGTTTTGTAAACCGCTTTAGCCCCATATAACATTTGTTTGTTCTGCCTTTACAAACTAGGAGAATAAATATAAAAGGGAAAAATCAGCTTTAAAATCAGTAAATTGTTCCTTTAACAAAGCATGCAGCAGTGGAAACAACAGCAGAATTACTGACCGCGGAGGTACCGATAAACAACAGCTTCAACTGCGGGTTTGGACCTCTGCTGCAAAGTCAGAAAGTGCTTTTTGGGACTAAGTACCCATTCAATACGCCTGCAGTCAACGTACAACACTGCTTTGTTGCAGCGGAGAGAGGGAGCAGCCATAAACACACATACTGTTGACATACAGCATCAGTTCTCATTAACGCTGCTCATTGGATGTGCAGCGTGGCGGGCAACGAGCCACTCTGTAAAGTCTGCTGATGAGCCGTGACTGGGACGGCTCCCTGCGCCGCGGCTGACCTTGATTAAACACATCACCACTGCACCGTAAGCACACATACAAACATGCACACAAACACAAAAAACAACGCACCAACATCAGATGCACGAATATCCACGCACACATTTCGGTGTCTTCCGGCTCTCTTGCCCCCGACCACATGTCAGGCGCTCCTTCGAAACAGCTGTGTGATGGCAGCGGGGTTAATTAGAAGGGAGATCCATCTAATTGGGTCGCTTCCCTACGTCACCTACCCACCCACCAAGACTGAAGATAAGACAGATATAGTATTTAGCAGGAAATACCTAGTTTTGAATTGTATTGATGTGTCAGGCAAAGAAAAACAATAAAGAATATTGGTAAAAATGTATGGGGCCGTATGCTTTAATCATATAATAACCATCGTAACTGTGCTTATATTCTTTCATTTGAGGAGGAGACAACCACCGCCACCAGTCTGGAAATACTCTACTTTAGCCTACACCCCACCCTGCTCATTAAACCAAGAAATTTTAAACTTGATAAATGGCGTCTTCTATATTGGCTGTATTATAACACAGCTTTAAGATGATGACGATGAGCCTGAGGGAACGGAGGTTGATGATGGCTGTGCTACACAAAGCTGTTGTTTGAAAAGAGATTTATAAATTTTCTTATAGTTTCAGCATTTTCAGAAATTATTTGAAACTGTAAACGTGCATTTCCAAGAACAATTTGTTCTTGAAATCTGTGTACAAGGTGGAAACACTCACACATGCAGTTTAATCTCCCCGTAGGAAAGTTAATGGCCCTTAAAGTGAGCGAAGCTGAGTTGCATTTTCAGCCAGAAATATGATTCCTGACTTCCACGCACACATTTACGACTCGTTTATTACATTGTTGAACTCTATTTGTGAAAGCGGACGCCCGTGTTGCTCTCTTCGGAGACTGAGTACAGTCATTATTGATGGGTTTTCGAGGTTGATTGTGTCATGTCTGGTCTAAACATGAGACATCGCCACAGAGGGCAAGTCCACTGTGAAATTAAAGGGTGGATTCTCTCCCACACTGTGTGAGGGAAGAGAGTGCTGGATAATGAAATTACTGCTGCTGTCAATCCCCCTCCCATTTCGCTGTCGTGCAAAGTGTGATGCAACACCAGAGTCCGTCTAAAGCAACACACGCACAAAGAGCGGCCAATTGAGCTTCCTCCGGCCTTTTCGAACAGTGATTCTGTCTACGTGGCAAACCTCAGAGCCACTAAATCCCACCCCGGGACACAGAGAAAGGGCCTCTGTCACAACTGCACCTCTCTCTTTCTCATTCTTTCCCTCCTCCGTCGACATCAGAGGGGCGGAGAGTCTCTACGTCCAACTGTTGGACGGTGGAACCACACAAAAAAAAGAAAAGAAAAAACTTCCTGTGCTTGGAGACGAAAAAGGAACTGAAGGAGGCTGTCACCACACTGATTTAAGAATAGCTTCAGGTACAGCCTGTGTCACAGCCGAGAGAGACAGAGAAAATATATGCACAGCGGGGAGAGGAAGCAGGGGTGAGGGAGATGGAGAGAGGCAGCGCTCGAAAAGCTCAGGGCACGAAAAAAGAAAAAGAAAAAAAACTGCTGCAGTCAGGAGAATTCCTCACTAACATCTGCTTCTCATTCCAACAATGGCTGCCTTTGATTCCTGATGCACACAACGGGCAGCACCGCCGCCACCGTCTCAATGTGGCTGCAGACTGCCTCCTCTGACAGCGTCCTGAAACCTGGAGCAGCACACGTGCACTGGGATCCTCGATCTGGGGTCTTTAACAGTTTCACAAACCCGTTTTGTTTGGTTTCGTCTGCTTCGAGAACTAGATATATTAATTATTAAAGCTATGGTCAAGCAAAAACACCAACAATTAGTTAGTTTAAGCTTCCCAATTGTTGACAGGAAAGTGAATATCTTTGGGTTTCGGACCAAAGCAGGACATCTGAGGATGCTACTTGTTATAATCTTATCAGACCACATGACAGGTTGAGGAAATAGTCAGCAGATTCATTGATTAAGAATATGCAACTGCAAAGTCTAAATGCAAATAGGTACTTTTACTTGTTGGCTTTAAACTCAACCCGTTCTTGTGTTTCTTCTGAAGCCATTTGTCATTGGCCGTCTCTCTGTGGGAGTTTGTGAATTGTCATGAGCATAATCGTTTTTTCCTTTCTTTAAAAAAAGTTTTTTCTGCCCTATGAAGCACTTTGGATGAAAGCTGCAACCAAAGATGTCACTTCAGAGTTTGAGAAACTGGAATGGATATTTTATTTTATAAACCAGGTGACATTCTAGCAACTAAATAACAATAAATATAATCATTAGTTTAATGACCTGTTGTTTTGTGTTGGAGCTGAAACAATTAGTTGATTAATCGATTAATTCATCAACAGAAAATCTGAAGTAAAAAAGTTATGGTACTGACAGAATGAATGCTCGTAGAAGCTAAAAAAAATACTTTACAATGGATGTGGGTGCATTTAGCAAATAGACAAAGCAAATCCTAATTTTATGCAAAACAATCATATGGAAGGAAGCCTGGGCTGCAGACGCCGACACAAACGGCCCTGCTGAAATATTTAAAGGGTGCCCTTTAAAAGGGCACAACTTTTATAAATAGTTACAACGACTGGAACTGAATGGGAATTTCTTCTTTTTTCTTTTCCTCAGTTTGCTGCCAAGAGATCCGTTTATTCAGCCGATGAGAAATGTTACTGAGCTGACGAGTGGCTCTAAATCATATTGGTCACAAGATGGCATTAGCCTTCACAGTGAGACCTCCCTCCTCTAGGTTAAACTACTGATACACTGAAAGGAGCAGTTGAGTGCTAACAAAATAAACAGGAAAAGGCCCGAGAGTGGGGCAACATGCTCGACCACCCCAACCCATAAATTCCAGATCTTTCAAACTATCTATTTTGGATTCTGGCTGGCTCTTCGTGATGTCGGGAAGTGGCCGTCATTTACCGGAAACACGCTCATTTGTGTATTATACTTGGCAAATAAAGCTGTTCTGACTTCGATAATGTTGTCTTACATTTGACTTTAGCTGCTGTCAACAGATGGCGTAAATAAATAACTGTGACTTGCTGATATTAATAGAGCCTGGAGGCATGTTTAGCTGCTCCCCCATAAATACCTGGATGCTCTGCGGGTGTCTTTTTAGCCTTTAAGCCTAATCTGAGAGGCAGAGGGAAAACACACTGCACTATTTAGGACCTTGATTCCCATGATCCTTTGCCCATAGGATCATCTAACAGATATTTATCTATTTCCCAGCTAGCTAACAGGGAGGATAAACAATCTGTTTCTGGCCCAGAGCCAAACTAAAAGTCTGAGAACCTCCACCAGACTGTAACAATTTTTCTCAAATTGATGAAATGTCGGATCTGAATTATGATTATAATCCACAGCACAAAAATAATATACTCTTTCACGCTGAGCATGATCTATGTGTTTGCTCATACAAATCCAACATCTGAGGAGTAAATGCCTGCGTGTCCTCCTACTTCAAATGTCACGCTCATTAACCCCCGAAGGTCAGGCCTGCACACAGCATGGCACTGTAATGGCGTTATGTAATTCACAAAGAGAAGTCGAGGAATTGGATGGTGGGTGGCCTCAGGCTGGCCCACGACTCGCAGAGTAAATGTTCATTATCTGAATCCACTGAAGACGCTCTCTCCCTGGAAATTAATTCTAAAGACTCCTCACATCATTTAGCGTTTGACTTTCATTCATCCTTTGTCCAGAGATTACTCCGGATTGAGAAGCGGGAGCGCCTTGCGCTTTGATGAATCATTCTCCTCCTTGATGGAGATATAATTATGAAAGTGACAGCGAAAATCTTACTCAATGACAACCTTCCAAATGCCAACACGCCAGCTTCTCCGCCAACTGGCCGAGATGACCCGCTTATTCAAGACTTATGGCACCAGCTATCAGCGGAGAGGGATGTGATGAGGAAAGACGTACCACTGCTCATTCCTGGCAACGGCTTTACGGACTGATATATGTTCAAATAAAAGGGTGGCAATCTGTCATCTTGTAATCTATTGTGGGTTAAAAAATGGATTGGGGGCTCAATAAAGAAAAAAGGGGCACTTTTTTCAGCCACTTATGCCAGTGGGAAACCATTAGGGATGGGTATCGTTTTTTATTTTAACCGTCTCCAGTCTGCATGGCGACACTGATCACTGCTACTGGATAATGATGTTCACAAAGCTATGAAGTGAAACAGTTTGGACGGAGATATATTATATATGTCCAATTACAGTTGGCTGGAAGTTTTCTAAAGTGGTGTAAACCTGTGCTTTGGCTGGAATTTTTTCCACTCACACCCTTTTTAAAAAGAATCCCATCCTTTAATATGTAAGGATGGCGAAATATGTGACAAATATGTAACAGCACAAGCAGCAAAGTTCAAAACTCAGCGAAGAACAACTTAAGCTTGGGCACCTATGGAATACATTATTTCAACATTCATAACATCTGGCTTCCATGTGGAGTGAGCGCACACGCACACACACACACACACACACACACACACACATCTCAAACCGTCTGCACTGCCAGACATGTTAGAACAGACTCAGTAGTCGCTCCCTTCCCTCCCCACCCGGCATTCAGGCCCAGGCCGAACATGAGTAACCCCACAGAACTAGCAATCGCACCACGGAGTTGTCAACCCGACTATTACGCATTCTCAAAATAGAGCGAGCGGCCTTAAAGGACAGGGTGAAACAATGAGCTGCAATTATAGCAAACCCCAACCAAACCCTGTTGTGTTGTTTCTTCCGTTTTGACAGAACAAAAAGGACTGTTGCAGGTGAGTCGATCTGCTTCCAGCGTGCAGCTTTTGCAGGACTGTCCGACCTGATGAGAGTCACAAGACTGAAACCTGGTATTTATTTTTCCCTATTATGCAGAAAGTTAACTGAAGCACTTCATGATATGTCACTTGGTGTTGTGCTACCATTTACTTTAGTCACAGCTGTGAAATTACCTAAATGGAGAGACAAAGTAAAGATAATGAAAGTATAATTTGGCCAGATTGGACTAACAGCTGTGAAACTAAGGTATAAATATACTGCAAGGAGTTGGAACTATTCCTAAACTCTAGTATCTGGTGTTACTGACCCAGGACTGATCCTGGGTCAGTAACACGCCATACCTGCAACCAATCCTACCAAAATCAACAAAATATCCTACAGGAAGCCCAGAGAGCTGAAGTAAGAAGCGTGAGATAAGCCGATAATATCCTTAGGGGGGAAGCTGGCAGGGTAAATCTCTCTGGTCTACTTCCTTGAAAGGACTCAAGCTTCACTAAGAAGGCCAAGTAAGCAGAGGGGGAAAATAAATACAATCCAAGGAAAAGGGAGAAAGGGAGACAAATGCAGGAAGAACTGACCCATTTTCTTTCCTCTGTCCCCGTTGGTGCACTTGAGACAAGGATGTGAGGAGTCATGCAACATCCCTGCAGTTGCAGAAAAGGCATGCAGCCACAATGTTGTGCATTTTGAGAAGGCGAATGGACACAATTCCACACATGGTTAACCTTTAAAAAAAAAAACAAGGCCACCTCTCTGGAAATGGACATGTTTTCCTCAACTATATAGAAGCGGACTTTCCTGAGAAACAAGGTTTGCATCCAAAAGGAGAGCCCAGGGCAGCCGTATAACTTACACCGAGAACGGCATTAGCCCTTGTACACACCCACTTACAGTAGACACGGTGGAGATAACGCATGCCATCGGACGGTAGGAGATAGAGTTTCTCCTTCTTTACGGCAATAACAGCAATCTCATCCACCGCCATTCCTCGGTTACATTGTCCCGCTACTTGCTGCTAGAAGATAAAGTGTCCTCTTACACTTTATCTTCTAGCAGCATGGCCGATCGAGCGATAAATTCAGGAGAGAGCGTTTTATAAATAAGCTTGTGAACCGAGATGAAAATCGTTTGTCAGGCTTTCCTGGGAGAGTGGAGACCATTATGTAAAAGTTATATGACAGGTTATCTCCAGCTACCTATGTATGGCACCATGGATGCTTTCTTCTTCAGCTCAGGTGCAATGTCCAACAGTTTCTGTATTCATAGCGTAGTTTCAGCATCAGAGAGAAAGCCAGCCCCAGGGCTATGGATTCAGTTGAGCTTTTGATGCAGAGTTTAATAGAGGAAGTCTGATCGATTCGGAAGAACAACAGACTCTGCACTCACTGAAACGTGGACGAAACAAGTAATGTCATATGGGGTTTCATGAGTGAAAGTACAATTAAATGAAGGTTAAAAGTGCAAGAACAAGATACCAAAACATATGCCTTATTTCTCACATTAGGGTTTTAGTGGGACGGGGATGGGGGAAAGGGGAGGACGGGGATGGGGGGACGGGGGTGGGGGGGTTGCCTTGTGCAATTATGGGCTATCCCATCAGGCATTCCAACACAGATGCATCTGAATGAGTCACCGGCACGCATACCAACCATCTTTGTTCACACATTTCCTTTTTGTTTCCTATTCAGGCAGCGTTCTTCCTGTCCAGACAACACCTGCACCATCTCCCTATCTCTCTCCCATTCACTTTGTTTCAACACAGAGCCACGACAGCGTGGCAATCACAAAGAGTTGTTTTTCCTCCCTTTCCACCCACCCACCCCCACACAGCTGGAGCAGAGACCTGGCTGACATCTCTCACACACTGTGTTCCTGGGAATGGGCCACACAAGGTAGCCGATTAGCCGACCGTGTGCACTGGATGAGTTTCAAGTGTAAGCGAGCTATACATAGGAGCCCTTGACTGATAGGGTCGGCCAATTCCTTTTGGTTTCATTTGCAAATAAAACATCATTGTTCAATGTTTATTATCGTGCTGGATTATATTGTTTACCCTCTTTATGACTCGGCAAGGGCCATATGAGTGACCACGGGACCCAAGTTGAGACAGCGAAGCATCCTCTCTGTTGAAGTGCACTTGAGCAAGACATACCGTCTCCGATAGCCCCGAGGAGTGCTTAACATCTGACCTCTGACACCTCTGCAAAGAGAATACATTTCCTTGAGAGTAAAAGTACTGTGATAATGCACAGCATGGGTCACCCCAATCTTATGTAAGAAGAGGCAGAGCCAAACAATCCCCATAGCCTGAAAGAAGCTGAAACCTTGCAGAAAAACGTGAGGATTCCCATTGCCTGGTTTCCCTGATTGCTCTCTGGTCTAATATTAAACAGAGGGGGGAATTGTTGACATTCCTGAGTGCTAAGAAAACAACTTTGCAGTTTGTTCAAAGGCACAGAAAATGGTGGGGATTTGCAGCTCCGAACAGGGTCGTTTTGCAGGGGTCACACGTCATTTTGCGCCAATCAAGACGTCTGCTTTGCGGGACTCTTGGAAGCTGACATCGTGGATGAGTGGGGGCACTGCTGGCATGGTAATTACACAACAATAACACGGGAGGAATGTGCGGTAGGTTTCTGAAAGAAATCCTTGCTTTAGCTTTCACAACCTAACACGACATATATCTCCGCTTCTCCACGAAGGGCACCGGGTTATGTTTTCGGGCCAAAGGTATTTGATGAAGTTCGGAGGCTACACGATAAAAAAAAAGGGGGAAAAACGTGAGTAAACACTTCCCTGAAGAAATCCCTGAAACATTGTTGTGTCATATCAAGTAAAGACAAAGTGCTCAACTAGCAAAAGAAGAAACAATTTAGCGCTACTTGGTTATTAACCGTACTCATATTTCATAGCAACATTCCCTGTGAAATAGTCTGGCAGCATCCCCGTTGGTGAATCCACTTCGCTGACACAACTTCGCTTTGAAACGACTCAAAATACTCCTATAGACTGATACAAACGTCACATGAATAGGACGTAATGCGACTTGATATTTAAACATTTAAATAGTCTCGAGATGCCGTCACATTTGAAGAGTGTGAAGGATTTTTTAACACGGGATAAAAGCATCAAACTTACCTCTTTTTTTAATGAGAAAACAAACTATTCCTTTTTTTTAAAGTGTTAATCCGAATGGGTTACTTTGGTGTTCTTACAGAGAAAAAACCCAGAAGGAACGAAAATCCACAGATTGGAAAGACCTCAACAACTTTGGGATAAGTGTCGCCCTTCTTACCGCCTTCGACTGGAGCCACATTCTGTCCCCGCTGGAGCTCTAACAAGTAGATAGGAATACATGTGCGGCGGGTGGAAGCGGGGAAGGGGGGTGACCGGGAGAAAGAGGAAGATTTTGTATCAACGATGCTGATATATAAAGAAAATGGTTCCAGGAATAACATATAGTTTAAGTATGTTAAAACGTACTCAGTAATATATGTCACAATATTAGTGTGTGGGTTCGTGCCCTCTAATCTCGAGACTAGCCTTGCACCCCCCATATAAAATCCCACATGGTATCGCCTACGGCTGCCTCTCATTCCATTCCTCCCGACTGAGCTGGACTGGAACTCTGCCGCATTCATTTGGAAGTCGGCGGGGAAGAATGGTAACGGCGTCACCAGTATGTATTATAAGCACATTCAGAAAAAAACAGACGTTTTGAGATGTAGGACAGTTTATTTGTACGTGTGCCCAACGCTCTGCTGCAGCAGGGTTTCTTTTATATGCTCTTTTTTGACCGGGGCCCTTATGAAAAATGTAACCTCTGTAATAAATCTTTTCACAAGGATAAAGGAAGGATACCAAGTCCCCATTATAAAATACCCCAATCATATGATATCATAAGACATAAAATTATCATAATGCAGTCTACCATAGGATGACTTTGAACTTAAGAAGTAAACGTTCAACTGCCTAAGGCCTAAATATTGTAGCAGGTTAAGTGAGTTCAAATTGACTTTCAATCAAATGCTGTTAAATAGCATCAATTGAGAGATGAGAATTCATAATAATATGCATATCATGTCTGCCATTGATTGGCTTATTTCAGAATCAGGTTTGTTGCCAAGTACGCTTCACAAACAAGGATGTTTTATCTCGGTGCATAACAATACACATATTAAAAAGAAAAGCAAGTACTACAAAAGTCAAGAATCCTAAACAAAGAGAAAAAAACACAATATAAAATATGTTTTGTATCGCATTACAACATCAATGCTATTGAATCATTGATGTTCTAGAGTAAACAAGCAATTCCTGACTGTGTTTTGTGTGCTTCTAATTGAAACCTGTCATAAGCCAGCAAGTAGTTATAAGGGAATCTAGGAATGTGGGAATCCGAGAGGATGCTATGATATCAAAGTGAGGCCAACCTTACATAAGTAGCAGGAAAGTAAGGCTCCGAGTGGACACCAGCTGTGCCACAATAACAAATGAACACATGTCTCATCTCCATGTTTATTAAGATGAATTCCTTGTATAGTGAACCCTTGTGTTTCACCCTAAAGCCCTGTCCTCCCCATTCATGTCAGCTATTGGTTCAGAAGTGGGGAGCGCCTCTCTTTGTTGACACGTTGACCTGTAATTAGTGCTCGGGGGCCCGGACTCTGCTCAAAACTGCTTGTCAGAGAGAAAGAAATGGAGTGCCAAACATGAAAAGGGGTGCGGAAGTGTGCCTGGTCAAGTCAGGATAAACCCCCTCATGGCCCAGACTGCACACAGCTTTGAAGTGACATCAGAAAGGGACCTGTGAACAACAAAACTTTACCAAGAGACCATTATCTTAAAAAAAAAGGAAAGAAACTGCAGTCCACAAATCCCCAATCTATGGATCAGACACCAAACTGATGGGGGTACTCTTCATGTTTGAAGCTCAGAAAAGAGTCAAAATGTAAATCTTAAAAATAATTTGGTGGATGATTAGGCGTGGCATAAAGTTAATGGAACATATTCAAAACAGTGTCATTCATCATTTGGGATACTGGAGCAGTTTTCTCCACTCTCGCTCTCTCTCTCTCTTTCTGTCTCTCTCTCTCTCTCTCTCTCTCTCTCTCTTTCTCTGCCCACTACTTCCCTGTGGATTGTTCATATAAAGACTCTTTGTCCACTAAAACACAAAAAATAAATGCTTCTTAACACAACCCAAACCACTGTAACGAATGCCACTCCAAATATGACACATGTGACATGTTGTACAGCTTACAACCCCCAACCCCCTCTTCCTCCTTCTCATACCGCAGAGTGCTTCCAGTCTTTTGTCTGCATCTCCCTGGTCTTGATTTGATTAGATGTCTCTGGCTGGTGGTGGAGGTGCAGCGGGGAGCAGGTTGGGATTTTGGTTGTGGCAGTATCTGACTAATTGAAATAACTCCCTCTGTGTTTCTGTCTCCAGGGGAAGACGAGTAGCCCCCCTCCTCCCCTCGCCAGACTTCAATCTTCAAGGAGAGTCCTTGCCATCAGCCCTTTCCCTGAGCTTAATAATGTGAGACATGCAGCTACTCACTGCACTGTAACACTGAACGATAAAACACAGAAGTTGTTAAAACCATTCATGTACAAAATCTGGAAGCAACCAGAGAGGACATATTCTATACACTGCAGCAAGTCCTTCCTTCCTGCTGCTCTCAGGCTGCACAACCAGCTGAGTACGCAGTAGACAAACAAACTGCAATCACTTTGGCCACTTTAATCACTACAACTGGTGCTATATAAATACATTTGAAATACATGTTATTCTGTCTGTATTTATAATATTGGTATTGTGGATTCTCTACTATTTGTATTACTGTTTTACTGTTTATTTATATTACTTGTTTTTACTATGCGTCTGCTGCTGTAATCCTGCAATTTCCCCACTGGGGGACTAATAAAGGAATATCGTATCTCTTATCTTAAGAATTGTGTGACTCACCACCTTAGAAATTGTACATATTATTCAATGAAACATATAGATGAGCAAGCAGCGTGTGGTTCAGGTGACTTAAACTATACGGTCAAAAGTATGTGGACACCCAAACATTATACCCATTTATATATATTGTTATGTAATGCACCTATAACAGCTTTCACTCTTCTGGTTTCTGGTTTTCACAAGATTTTGGAACCGGACTGCAGGGATCAAAGTTAGGATGTTGCAACCTTTGCAAGCTGCTGTCTATTTAGTTGGAGTTTAAATGTACTATGGCGACAATTACTGCATTTGGAAAGTGTTCTTAGAAGTAATGCGTTACTCAGTTTTACAGGAAACGTTATTTTGTTTGCACACTACAACAATTATGCATAGCTGAACTGAACTTTAAGACCTGAACTTTTATTTATTTTTTCTTTGCCTTCAAAAGATTGACGCAGTTTTAAATCTGACAACAACAGCATGTGTTTTTGAGTTTTTCTTGGAGCTTGGATCTAAGAAGCCGTGCATTCAATCAAAGTGCAGCAGATGTTGTCCAATTGCGCTCATTTGGCGCTTTGTTAAGAATACATACCAATCTTACTGAGCAATGTCAGGTCAAGAGAGGTGGAAGCTTCCCAGTTTTGAGTGCCAGACCAAAAAGCACGACAGTATCTGTGCAATATGTCTGGTCATGTTGATTTCATGTTGTTTCTCTGAATGGGTTTGAATGTTGATCCATTCTGAGGCCATTAAATGGCTGGTCAGTTGCATGACTCAATATTTTCATCCCTGAGGGATCAATGAAATCGGGGAAGGGTATCAGCTCGGAGGATAAATTACAAAGTGTTATATTGAGAGGAAGTCTGAGGTACACTCCAGAGTACAGTAATTCTATTGGCGAGCAATAATGAAACAGGTCTCTTAAAACCTTTTTTAAATGAACTTCCTCATCTTGCAATATTGTCAGGAAAGTGCAGTCGTAATTCTGAAGCCCTGGTGTGCCATGAAGCCCGTTGAAGAACAGTAGCGTGGAAGATCCCTGCAGGCAGGCAGATAGATGAGGGCATTGATCTAAGTTATTGTGCCAGAGCCCTCTTCACATACTGTCTGAGAATCCATTAATTTCTCCGTGGCACCAGAAATGGCATAGTAAGCAGAATTAATGGAGCACAGGTGAGACAGCTCGTTCTCTTGTCTAATTATCATACACACACAACTGTTGTAATGCAGCTTTTGATAACAAATGTCAGTAACTCCCTGAGAATTTTTCCCCATTTCCCTCTAGATTTGGACGTTGTTTGTTCTCATTGTGAATATGAATGTAATTCACCAACAGCACTTGTATTTTTTATTTTTTGTTTGTCTCATTGTTGAGCAGAAACAATAGCGGCTGTATTTGGTGTCACAAAAAGGCCAAGCATTCGGCGCTAGAGCGTTCAAGTCCATACGCACATCTGCACAGTCACACCAGCTTGTTTCTCAATGCACAGAGAGAGAAAGAGAGAGAAAGAGAGAGAGAGAGAGAGAGAGAGAGAGAGAGAGAGAGAGAGAGGGGAAACATAAACAAAGGAAGAGAGTGAGAGAGTAAAGGAGGGGGTGAAGGAGTGTGAGTCACCAGATGGTACAGTGAAAAGAATACACAATGGTAACACAACACTTACTTCATTCATGTGTTTATGTAAGCCAATAGCTCAGATGCAGAATGTAGCATTACGTGGTGTCACTGGCTTGGGACACCATCTGATCAAAAACATCGCTTTAATACTGTTTAAATTACATTTAATTTACATATATACAGAGATAAAGTATATTGGCATTCAGTAATGGAGCCTTGAAGGATCATTCTGGTTGATTACCATTTGGGTCTAATGTGCGTAGCTTTTCCAATCATTTCTATTGGCCTTGATAATATTGCATTCAGCAAAGGAAATCAATAAATAAAGAGAATTAAATTAAATTAAAATGCTGCAGTGAGATCTGTTAACACAAAGCTTAAATGAAGTCCAATAGGGCGAGAAACGTCAGCAGTCAGATGATCAAACAAGATGTTACCGAGCCAGCAGTCTATCCATATCATTTGGATGAGATGATATGGAAGAAGCACAACATCAGATGTATCAGTCTAGTTAAAAAATGCATATCGTACTACAGCAAACAGAGAGTTTATTTTAGCTCGCCTATGTTCCTTTTACAGTATTCTCTTGGTGGGTTTCTTTCATTGATCTTCAGAATGATTGGTCTAAAATGCTGAGACGTGAAATGAATTGTATTTACCCGTATTCTACCACTGTACTATGATACAATCTAAACACATAAAACAAGCATTATTTTGTCAGCATCCCAACCCACTGGTACAAAAGAGACACACGCTTACCGTGTCCTCGCGTTGTACGTCTGCAGACTGTCATCACTGAGCATCACTCGAGTGTTTCATCTCACCGTGTGCCCTGAAGTGATAAATATAAGCCAGGATGCGGAACGGAGTATATGTCTTGTGCGTGTTTTGGGTGCAAAGGCATGTTGCTTTGTTTTGAAATGCCATCCACGTGGCTAATGTAGCAACACGGGGTCGTGCTAGGAGCTGTTAGTCAATACGGGCCGGCTCTTAGCGCCAGCTGTCATACCTGGCCTCGGCCCCGTGCATTCACACGGCCACCTGGCACATTGTCAGCTATGCTGAGGACTTATATAGTGCTACTTTTGGTCCAATTCTCAAACTGTACTAAATGGACAAAATGTCCTATTTTTGTGGATTTTTTATCTAATGCTTCTTAAGTCTAAATCCAGTTTGTAGTTGGAAGAATCATTTGGCAATTAGAAGGTCTTACTATGCAATTACCATTGTACCATTTGCCTTTATTTATCCATCACGGTTCATTTTGTCAGAGGAGGTGTCATATTCTCAGATATCAAACAATAAAACATTGATTGGATCTTCCCTTGGCCCTGGGCATCCCTATCATAAAGATTATTGAATGGTATATGTGCTAAATTATAATGTACAGGTATTGAATGCAATTCGGAGTATTGCGTGATGGAAGATTTATTTGTGCTTTGCTCATGTGTGGCCTCTCTGACCACTAAGCGATCAGGACAGGAGAGTATTGAGCAGCTGAGATAGATGGCTAATGGACCTTTTTATAACAATCGTAAACAATTATTGATTCTCTCTGCCTGTCAGTGCTGGTTCAACTTTGCTGTAATTAGCCAGAGCCAGAGATCAAGGACTCAGAGGGTCTTGATGCCAGTCCGTCACAGCTGGTCACAGCTGTGCCTTTGAGCAAGGTCAGTGAAGGAGCGGATGGATGGTTGGCTGTCCTCCCACAACCAGATTTTCACTTCTGCTTGGGTTGACAATAAATGTATTCCATGTCAATACAAGTCCTGACAGCATGTAGTTATCGTAAACATGTATTGAACAGAATAATAAAAATAGCACGCAACTGAACTATGAGATTTCAACACCTGGGGCGGGCATACAGGGCGTGACTTGTGCTATTAATAACTACCATATTTTAATATTATGTGTTGTCTGGCAGTCAAGGTTAGAGTGTGTCAGTGAAAAGCTCCTGAGCAAGCAGTTGCCTTGTGACTAATGGTGTGTGCTCAAACACAAGACACGTTGAAAACCCTTTTTTTCTCAACTACCGTTACCCGAGACACGAGCAATCAGCTGCTCTCCTAGAGAGGAGATGTGATTGTTACTTCCTCAACTGAGCGGCACATTCGGAGGCCATTAACATGAATTAAGATGTTTACCTTTCGGTGAAATCAGCAGCTCTCAGTCAGCGGGTTATTGTCTTGTCCCAGCACAGGTCACTGGTTGTTCCCGAGTCATAAATCATCTTGTCCAACATCTCGCACCAGGATTGCCACAGTGGGGATTAGAATATCTGTTGTTGGTGTGTATCAGGGATTAGTGTTGATTGTAATCACTGATCCTTCCCGGCCGCGGAGGTCACACAGCCGGAGGCCGAGCAGAGGCATCAAAACAAACAGCCCTCCCCTGCAGACCCTTCATCTCCGCCCCACCCCCACTGCATGGAATGTGCATGTATGTTTGCTCCGGCCCCCCATTGTTAACTCTCAGGATCTGCACCACTACTTTTTGCACCAACTAATGTATCATCCCAAAGAATAAATGTCAACAAACACAGGTTAATTCTGAACACATAGGTGGGTTCGTATGGCTGCAGGATATTGATGCAAGAACTGTGGAAATATGAGAACACAAGAGATGGAGCTGTCTGAGGCACATACATGTAAATGTGGTCTGTAAAGTAGCATGAATGAATCTCTGTTGGTGACTTGGGTGTAACAGAACAAACTGTAAACATAACACTGAAATCGTTTCACGTTCTAAAAGTGAAATGGTGAAATTGTTATAATAGTTTAGGCATCACTCTTGGAAATAAGGGTTATTTCTGAAGGGCTGAGGTTCTTCCTCGAACAATTAGCTTCTGAAGAACACTTTTTTGGAAATATTACAGGGTTCTTGTTAGCACCCTTAGACTGTGGAAAGGAGGGCTCTGGGTGGAACCATTACACTATATAAGGGTTCTCTGCAGAACCTTTCGTTGGAGGCTCTTGGTGGAACCTTTCACAGATGTTTGGTTCTTGAACCCTCTGAAAGGGTTCCAGGTGGAACCTTTATAAAAAGGTTCTATCAGGAACCAAAAAAAGGGTTATCTTATAAGTCGAAGAACCCTATAAAGTTCTAGTTAGCGACTTTAATTCTCAGACACGAAACAACATAATAAAACATTTTGAGTCTTGTTTCTGTCCACAAGATCAACGTAAGTTTAATATTCTTGCACTTTTCCTGAGGTAAATGTATGTTTCTTTAGCAACTAAACTGCTCAACTTTGCTCACCAAGTAGTTACTAACTTTAACTGTATTTAAGTTTTGCTTTAAAGTGGGTTTAACTGAGTGTTTTGTTGTTGCTGGAAACAGTTGTCTGCTGCTGATGGAAACAGTGCTGATAAGAGCAGTGGGACAGGACCAAACAAATATTAATGCTGACGATGATCCCGGCGCCATCTCTGACGGTTTGCTTAACATCAATTTATGTATGTTTTATGTCTGAATGCATAATTAACATGTTTTCATATAAATAAATAAAAAGAACTGACTGTGTGCTTTTTCCATGTTACACCATCTGATCCAATCTGACGCTTCCAGCTCTGCAGTGAATCTGTCTCCTTGCGCTTCCATCCATCCTGCTGTATTCTGCTGCGGTATAGATAACATGATTTGCACGATATCAAAAGAGAAGCTTAAATCCAGTTGCGTCGTCTTCGTATCATAACTCACTTGCGCTGAGCAGAGAGCAAAGGGTCACGGCCGGGGTACCGCGACAGAAGATGCCTCGTCGGGCACAACATCCTTGAGCACGGTGGCTTTTATTATCTGTGTTGAGACTAAACCCGAGTCCTTGACTGTATCCTGTAAACTAAAAGCTTTAACACAATCCGCTTCAGGACAAAACAGGATGGAATAGACGACATGTTGCTATTGTAAATAGACAAAGAGGTTCTAGACAGAATAGTAGAGGAAAAGGAAAAGGGTAAAGGCAAATATTTACCCTCACTGGAGAGCTGTTTGGGTTTCGGGCACCTCGTCCAAAGTCCAGAAACTTAAAACTCCACTTCCCCAAACTCTCGCTGCCAGTCGAAACCGAAACAGGCAATACCAGCGAGTGTAAACATGAACCCCAAGTGAGAAGTCTGACCCCCACAGGTGTTGTTTGACCTTGGATTCCTATACATGCGTGTCATTTTTGTTGCTTGAATGAAGAAAGATTACGATGCTTGGACTGTCTGCAGGGAGGATTATAAATCCTGTTGACGCATGTCGTCAAGGCTGGGAAAGCTCCTCCACCGTTCCCTCTCAGAAATGCGACGCTCGCCAATACAGGCAAACTCACTGTCCTCCCACATGTTTGACCCCGTGTGTTTTGTCTCCACAGGCAGAGATAGTGGCAGTGCCTGCCAGCTGGATTAAATTTACTCAGAAGAGCTCGATGTGTGGGTGTGGGAAGTCTTCAAGGATTAGACAATGAATCGGCACAATTCCTGATACAAGACAACTCTTGAGTCCTAGTGTTAATACCACCACGCTATATTTATATGACAGCTCTACTTATCATATTTATATGACACCTAATTGGCAATAGTAGTGTTTTTAATCTTCAGTGCTATTCTTAGAGGTGCTGGATTCACAACTCAATGTAAATGTATTTACTCTGCATTGCCTGACCAGTAGAATAATCATAGGATGTTAGTACACTCATATCAGCTCTTTTTAAGTCCTCAACTGACCGTTCGCTAAGTGCTGTTACTGTTCCGATGCCGTCAAGCTATTCATTATGGCATGACAGAGTTTACAGTGAAAACGGCGCCAGATGTACCTTTGAAATTCTTGGATTTCAGACCGATGTAGAAGCAGACTTCTTACCTGTGTACTGACAACATGTTGCTCGAAGACTTTATCAGTTAGCATCCAGATGATGAAATCAAAAGGTATGAAAGTTATTTGAGATATAATAAGTACAAGGGTTTTTTTTTTTTTTTAGAATCAGACTGTTATTTAGTTCTAACACAACCCATAAGCTTAGATGTTTGTTCCTATTCTGGAACAGTATGTTTTCTTTTAACTCCACAAAGGGAAAAGGCTTTGAGGATGGGGACTCTAACTGGTTTGTTTTGGTAAACTTAATGAGTAATGTTGGTTTGGGTTGCTGGTAAATGTCATCTTAATCCATTAAAGAGTAGGATAGAGCTGTTATGTTATGGTTTCAGTTCAAAAGGTGGACCCAAATGCAAAATACCAGGCAGGCAGGTAAAATTAACTAAAAGTAGGCTTCAATAACAAAACGTTGAGAGGAGACAAAACAGAGTGAGCAGACTGAGACAATGCAAAGTACAAAGGAAAAAAAAGTTTGTTAAGTAAATATAACAAATACAGTAAGTTTCTGTAAATTATATTATCTGCACTATACCCATAATGCTTTGCAAACTACAGTAACTAACTGTAAAGATGTCTTTGGGATTTGTGGACATTTTGTGGTATTTAACCGTAAACACGACAGCAGAGGCTAACAGTGCCTGTATTGAGGGAAGGGGCCGCCCTGTCCTGTCTGCTCTCCGCAGCCTTATGCGCTCACACAAAGGCTCAATGTTTGCATCTTATGCATCCCTCTAAATGCGTCCCGCCCGGTCCAGAAAGAAGCTAAGAATAGCTGGATGAAATGTTTCGAGGCCCTCGGGGTTATGCGGAGAGAGGCACGTTGGTTTTGCTGTGCGCTCTCTGTTCAAGGTTTAAAGGTTTGGACTATTTTTTTCTCATGAAACAGCAATAACGTGAGGAACACTGTGTATAGCAGAAAAGAAGGACAACAAGAAGAACAGCTTTACCGCTGAGGTGAATGAGTGCACATGTTTTTTTTCCCATACTACCAACAAATTGCATTTTCAGATGGATTTACTTTCTTCCATCAGGCATTATTTTCTGTTTATATAGCTAGCATAACATTGTATTTCAAACTTTATGACGTAAAGTGATTAATTTGATTACATAAAGTGGTTGCTAAAATAAAAATGAAAAGGAAATAAAGATGACTAAATTATACATATGATGAGAGAATAAGAAAGGTGTATCTCCAAGTTGATTTCCATTCTATGTTGAAGTAAAATGTGAATCAATTGCTGTCTGGAATTAAGGGAATTATTTCAAAAAAAATATTAAGATATGCTTTGGAAAATGAGTATAATGTCATTTCAAATTAATGGTGTTTCAGCAGCAAGAGAAAGTGTGCAGGAGTTCTTCTCATTGATTTAAAATGAATGAGAGTAAACTTTTATTCATTACTTACTTTATATAATGTTTATTTTGTTTAAAGGGACATGTTCTATCATTGCTTGGACTGCCTATCTTTTAACTACATGAAACTCAACATTAAATGGATACAAATGGAAGAAAATGCCAATAACGTACAACAAAATCATGACTTTAAATAATTATTTATTTTTACAAATAAGCTTTTCACAGCAAATGTATTGCTGTATCTTCGTAGTTAAAACACAAGCACAATGCATAAATTCCACCCAGGTTTACCAGTTCCTGCATGTTGCTGGAGCCATATACTTAAATGGAATCGGGCCACTGTTTACGTTTTAACCGTTAACTCATTACTACTACTTTTCCTGCCGTCAAGTCCAAACTCGATCTCACTATTAAAGAAGTAAAATCTCTTCCACAGATCACTTAGTGGATTCCACATTTCACTGAAAATCCCATATGGTTAGAGAATAAATACGTATTGTTTCACCCGAGGACACATGATGCTTGTTTGAGACACCGGGTCACCCATGCAGACTTGATGATTTTTTAGAGTCAGTAGTTGTGGGCGATGTGACATTGACAGAGTGCAGGTTCATTCATATCTAACATCAGAGTGTGGTGGTGGGAGTTAACCTTTACACTGCCCCTCATTTACATCACCGTCTGATTACATCATCTCCCACTGGGACTGGTGAGACATCCCAGCGTCTCCTCATGATTGGTCCTCTGCGGTGGCGTCCTGTCCAAGCTGCCGTTAGATAAACTGTGGAGCTATTGCGAAAAGGCAGAGACCTCCCCCTCTGTGGTCGTCTCTCTATCCTTCTGTATCTCCCACCGTCTCCCTTCAAACTCCATATCCCAAGAGAGTTCAGTCCAAGTTAACGGCTTCACTTGCAGATAGTAATCATAAGATTGACTGAAGCAATGAAATACCAGCGTGGTTAAAGTAGCCCATTGATCATGTGTGTCACGTAGTTTTGAGCCTGTTTTTACCTTCCAGGTAAGGTTTCACATACGGAATGTTATGAGCATGATTAACGTCATTAAATGAAATAGAAATGTTTCATGCCAATCAAATAGTTTGAGACATTCAAAATCTCCAAACCTCATGGCGGCACTGTAGGATAATTGAGACGATCATCAACGTCGGTAGGCTTCATCCTCTGGGGATCATGAATGTCTGAGCAACATTTTAGAAACAAATGTTATATTTATTAGTGTTTTAGAAAACTTTTCTGAAAACCACCGTGGCCATCTATTGAAGGAGTATACTTGACCACTTTTTTGTTTGTTTGTTACTAAATAAATGAAACAACTTATTTGTGATTTAATAGATTCATGTCTTCAGCATTAACAAATGGGCTTTGGGTTGAGGCAGAGTAAGGAAGTCAGAAAGTATTGAGAGATGGACTTTGTTTGGGGACGCCAAACTTATCTTTAAACACATGACAACACTGCAACATTTAGATTTTACTAGCGGTAAAAAAATATATTCTTAGATAGAAAAGTACACGAGAGAGATGAGTCTAGACCCCAGTGTTTGTCCCACGCTGGCTATGATTACTTTTTATTTATAAGAATGGCTTTTCCCCGTGTCTGTCACAACAGTTAATGCACATAGTATCAGACCAAACAATGAAAAGGGGATTTTTGTAGAAACAGAATGAAACATAAACAGGCACTTTGTATGCATTGAGTCAGACTGGAGGTCCGCTGTTCTGCCAAACGCTGCACTTACTAATTGTGAGATTGCAGAGTTAAGTTATTATGCTTTGAGCGGTTCAACAGCTTTTATCTGTTTAAATTAAATATTTTAGCGCTGCGTTCATTGATGTTTTCTGACTTTAACTTCATCTTCTACACAACTTTTTTTTGTTGTTTTCTGCCACAGAGATTCTCTGTTTTGTTGGCATGACATTTTTGAGCAAATAAATCCATTTATGCCCCTGTTTTGATCCTTCCATTTGTTTTATACGGCTCAGCGTGGGTAGATAATTGCATTCATATCATTTGCAGTAAATGTCATCAAACAATGAAACCACTAGAATCGTGAAATCGCTTTTTAAATTATTCATAGTCTCTTTAGCCTTTTGGAAAAACAAAATGGTGGAGACGCAGGAAGGGGAACAGCACACTTTTCTTTGTTCCAGATGGTCTGTGGTGTCTCTACGTGGGATGATGCTGTCGTCAGTTCTCATTTCACCTGTCATTACCCTCACACATAGAAATTCTTGTTAAATCTGCATTTCCATCACCAGATGACTATTAGAACAAAAAAAAACAAATGAGCTAATGATTGGAAAAGATTGCCTTTTCATTCATTTAGAGTCACACACACACACACACATACACACACACACACACACACACACACACACGCACACACACACACACACACACTGGGTCCTGTTACTAGGGTTCGTGATGGTCCTGTTCTGTCTTGTGGTTTCATTGTTGGCCTTGATCTTTACTTGCAGCCTTTGTTCATTGTAAAACACGTTTTGATGTTTGTTTAAAGTGTCACAGAAATATATCCAGACTTCATTTTTAATGCCATTGATCTTGCCCTAATTTAAACCCTGTTTACTCAAATTCCCCAAAAGACCTGTTTAAAAGAAACTCAATGTCACGTCGCATCTGAAGACCTTCGCATTGATCGACTTGATCTCTCAGAGGTTTTGAGCTTCATACAAATGAGCAACAAGCTCATGACAACAGAGCGTTATTAAGAAACTCATGAGTGGAAGTTTCCTGGCTGCTCGTCAGAAGCAATGAGCAAAGTGAAGAGTTCTGATTCTCCAAGTGAATGAAATGAGCTTTGCGTGACTCATGCTGTGACTCTGCCTCCATAAGTGAAGCCAGCAGGAGGCTCGCCCAGCACAGCAGCTGCTTGTCTCTCCCTCTAAACAACATTTATCACACACTGTACGGCAACCACAAACTGCTTATGTTTTTAAAATCCATCAGGAAGACATATTATCGTCCTGCAGATTAGCTCCAACTTTCCAATAACTCCTCAGGAAGTAAATTGTCTTGCAGTCTTTTCAGAAGATAAGTTGCATATTCATAGAGCAAATGGGTTAAAAAGGAGATATTTAGTAACATCGCCTCCTGATTTTAATATCATGCAAGTAAGGGTTTAAAAGTCTTAAACTCAACTTTCCTCATTTGCTTTTAGGGGGATCTATTGACATAAATTGAATGAAATATGTATAAGTATGTTTTCTTGAGTGCATAATAATAATAAAATTTGACACGTTGTGTTTTTCTTCATATCTACAGACGAAGAAGAGTGGCTCCCAGTGGTGGCCGGCCAATAGAGGGCAATAGGGGCCTGGCCCCACCCATCTTGAGGCACCATTATTATACTATTATTAAAAATAATAGTATATTAATGAATTATACAAATTGTCAATATTTGTGTTTTTGATCTATGGAATATAGCCAGTAATATTTGTTAAATAGGATATCTGCGCCAATATATGCTTTTCCTGCTTGTCCCCTCTGCTGGTGCACCTCTCAGCTGCCTCGTGCACGTCTCTACTGCTAGTGCACGTAGTGGGGCCAGATCGATTGTGCCCAAGGAAGACGGGTCTAATACGCAGTTTAGCCAATCACTGATTAAAGAAATAAATGAATGACATACAATTGATCCAATCAGCGCACTAAAAAAGACTTCCGGAGGGGCTATTCTCATCTTGCCCCACGTGTCTCTGTTCTCTCAGAGCTTGTGTCTCGTTCAAATCTCGTGTGTTCTTGTCACACCGGTCTCTTGTGTTCTCGCCGGCTTCTCTCGCAGCACAATTTTAACGTCATGACAATAGAACAGCCCAGCACGAGCACTACTCTTCCAAGAAGACTCAACCCTAACTAGATCAAATCGCTCCTCCAAGACCCGTTTGAGAGAAGAACTATGGCAGAGAAACTCCTGTTCCCAGATCAACTCCTAAACTCAGCAGACAACAGACCAGCATGAAAGGGAAGCAGGCGCGGACATGTTGGACTGTATGATGTCGATGAACGTTGATTTTATCGCCATTCAAGCAGACGAGATGACTGACTGACCCACTGTCAGCTGATGCTACGCAGCATTGACGCTAACGGTAACGTTGTAAAGATCGCACATGCCGGTGTTACGGTTTAACAGGCGACCGTGTTAACTGATGACTTTCAAGAAAGACGTAGCTGTCCACGTGAATACTGTGTTGTTTAATTTTTCAAATATAGTGTCAAACCCTTTCATATACATATACAAATTAAACAATGTGGCTTTCTCGAGGACAGCTACATCTACGTCTTCCTATTCTCAAGAGCTGTCGTAACTACGAAAACGACTGAAAGTCACCAGTTAACAGGGCCACCTGTTAAACCGCAACACCGGCCTCTGTTACGGCACTGATAAAAGAGGAAACATGTTTGTCTATTTTCTTTTACATTAGGTGCTGTACCGATAATGGAATCGGCGGCCTCAACAGGAACACATGTTTTAAATGGGATTGTTATTGTTGTTTGTACTACTTTTATTTTGTCGGCTGTGTGTATAATGTGACCGGGAGGAAGTGACACGAGGGGTTGGTTTTGGTCGGAATTCTGACGTCTGGGCGAAGCAGCCGGCACTTGGAGGGTTCAGGACGGCGCGTATTTATATATCATATTATAGTGAATATTATTATATGATGTATATATTAATATACTGAATTGTATAAATAAGATGTCCTTATTATGTCATTGTTGGAATAAATGATAAAACTGCAAAGTAGTAATGCGTTTTTGATACCTTTTTTTTGCATTGAATCATACTAGGATGTTTGCTGAAATTGATTGGCTAGCCCTACCCAAAAGAAAATCCACCAGCCGCCACTGGTGGCTCCTCTTCCTGGAGTCAGCCATGTTGCACCATTTCTACAGTAGCCCAGAAAGGACAAACTCTGGAGAGAGCCTTTCGCATTTCTTGCCTGCCAAAAGTTATAGTTGGTTGCAATCTGCAACCTCACCGCAAGATAAAGATAAATCCGACACACTGGCCCTTTAAATGCCCAAGTTAGTAACTTTAGACCTGCATTTGCTGTTTGTTTGTTTTTTTTTACAACTAGGGGGCAACAGAAACAAAATGTAAACACAACATTGACATATTATCACTCTATAAAGTTGATATGACAAACTTGTTAGCAAACAGTTGCATGTTTTCACATCCAGCTGATGCAATATGATATCATGTTAAGTCATGTTTTTGATCCTCTGATGAAAATAAGTCAAT
Source organism: Taurulus bubalis (assembly GCF_910589615.1). NCBI lineage: Eukaryota > Metazoa > Chordata > Actinopteri > Perciformes > Cottidae > Taurulus > Taurulus bubalis. The sequence continues at coordinate 13,108,993 of NC_136589.1, read as the reverse complement.
TGTTCTCTCTCTTTGCAACTCAATTTTGGTCTCCACCAACTGTAAAGGGAAATATCTGGCTCTTTAGCTGCTAAATGCTCAACTATAATCACCAGCTAGTTGATAACTTTCTTTTTCTTTAAAAAAAAATCTATTTTCTGCTGAAAACCACTTCAATTCAGTTTATTTTATATAGCCCAACATCACAAATACAAGTTTGCCTCGGAGGGCTTTACAATCTGTACACATGACATCCCTGTCCCGGGACCTCACATCGGATCAGGAAAATCTCCCCCAATAAAGATAGTAAAAACCCTTTCACGGGGAAAAAAAGGGAAGAAACCTGAGGGAGAGCAACAGAGGAGGATCCCTCTCCCCGGATGGACAGAAGCAATATATGTCATGTGGCCAGAATGAATAACGTAACAGAGTTACAGCACATTCAATGAATGTGACAGAAATGATTCATATAATGAGTATTAGGCATGGTCCATGATCCAGATAGCCACGATCCATTAAGCAGAAGGAGGTAGAGAGAAGGGGCATCAGCAGGGCCATGGCAGCAGGCAGGACCGGTTCCAGGCAGCCACGAATCCATGGAAAAAGAAAGTAGAGTTAGTAATGTGCATTGAAGAGACAATCATTTATCCAGAAGGAGAGAAAGAAGAGGTGAAGACGAGAGGAAACAGCCCTAACTATAAGCGCTATCAAAGAGGAAAGTCTTAAGTCTACTCTTAAATGAGGTGACCATTGTTCTGAGACTGGAGAGCTAAAATATGCCTCAAAGGGGAACTGCAGAGTTGTGTGCGAATTGTTGGTGAATTCATCACTATTAATGTTTCAAATACCTGTTGTTGTTTAATCCATTGTTAATATGTAAATGTTAATTATAGGTGCTGTAAAGATGGGGACAACATTGACTCAGTTCCAGTCAAAGAAAGAGAGAAGAAAACAAGCAAACATGCATCATAAATCATTAAAACAACATACACAAAAAAGAAAACATGGATGTGAAAATATGTATAGTGAAATATATATTGCATCATTTATGTAGTCTCTATGTGTTCATCTTGTGCTTTATTGAATCTATATCTGACATGTAGAACATTAGTTTATTTGGCTGCAGCATTGGGACAATAAACAAATTGTTAATGTCTGTCGGATCATTTTCGTTACATTTCCTGTGATTCAGTATTTGGTCACTTTACATATGCATATATTTACATATATACTACGAAATCTTGACTAGAAGTCCTGTGTGTTTGAACAAAGAGAACAGAGCAGGTGTGCCGAGGTGAAAACACAATCAACTACTCAAGAAAAAATTAATTTTATATCAAGAAGCTAGATTAACATTTTGTAAAGCACTTATCTCAGACATTAAGACTTTCTACGAGTCCCAAAATGGAGCTTATTACAGTCGTAAATCCTCTCCTCTCCCATTAAAACAAGTCTAAACATTGGGACAACCCTGGCACACGACTGAGTATAATGATGAAGCACAACACGAAAGGAAGGTTCCTGTTTCAAAACAGAAAAACACACCTGAGGGGACATTCCCCGTGCGTGATTAAACAGCATCCTGGCGTTGAGTCGGTGCTGCAGGCTCGTCAGGTGTTTATCACCAACGCTGGAGTTCCAGGCATTTGATTGGCTCTCGGTGTTATTTGTCCCAGTGACGCTGCTTTGAGTGTTCTTCATCTGAAGAATATCAACATGACACAACACGAGAAGACAACACATTCTTGTTTCTAGTGAACTTGAATCAGTTAGCATGTGTGGTATGACGTTTACGATTTAGCAGGTGATGAGGATGTTTACCCGCCTTGCTCATGCTTCTTAAGAAAGCATCTTTTCTGCTGAACCCACACACCACAAAACCCAGAGTAGATGTGTGGCAGGCTGTAATTACAGTCCTGGTAACTGTTTATTTCATTATAAAGACTTTTTTCTTCTTTTCTTTTAAAGCTTTGTCCTCCATTGTACATGTGCTTTACGGTATCTGGCAGGATGGTTGTTGGTGGGATACAAAGATCAACAAAGGGAATTTTATAAGCTATTAATCCCCTGCTGGTCGGCCTGTTTCTCTGTCATCCAGTAATGGGCTAATTAAGGAACACAGAACACAGTAACCTGTGGGAGAGCCACCCACCTTGTGTGGGCGCGTTGTGAACCATACCTGTTGTCTATAATATGTCTGGATCAAAGACAGTTCTTTCTCTTATGTTAATGACCTGGAACAAACTGCTGGGCCAGGTTTCATTATAAGCCAGTAGGAAAGGATGACCTCAGTGTAAATGGGTTAATCATTGCTCTTCAGCAGCAGCTGCAGCCAGAGTCTCACCAAAGTCTTGTTTCATGCTACTGTATATAGAATATAGACACACTTTAAAAACCATAGAAATATAATATAATAGCTATTATATTATATTCTATACTATTATATACAGTAATCCAAAAGTCAATTATTTAAGTTGCACTCAAGTTTTTTTTAAATGTTTTTTTCATGTTGACTTGAACAGAAGTAAATCTAAGCACCTGAGGTAACTTACAAAGTATCTCATGGGAGGACATACTGTTACATACTGTTTACATGTGATTCGTCACTCTGAGGGCGTGTCGTAGTTGTTCCTCTATACACACGTTAGGCAATGATTAGCTGGGGCCTTGTTTCCTTTCTGGGAGCCACTTCCCCTCCGGCTGTCGCTGTGTGATCTCGTGTTGTGCGTCCAGCTCCTCCCACCATCAATATAATACTTCAGTGATCAAACCTTCGGCTTCAAAGAACCTGTCGACTAACTCCTCCCTCAACACGACCACATTAGTCTGTCCGTCCCGACTGAAAACTGATTCTAACTGGATGGCGGACTCTCTTTTTTTTTTAGCAGTGAGGATTAATGAGAACCTTTGATGTCAACCTTCCTACTGCAACGTCCTTATAACAATTTCTTAAAATCTACTTCCATTCATGTTTTACTTAGCCTTTAACAAATGGAAGGCCATCTGGTATATATAAAAGTTATGCATTATCAAAGTATTATGTGAAGAGGCGTGGCATTCAGCTTCCCATTTAGGATTTGCCAAATTTCAGATCAGTTAAAGAATGAAAGTGAGGACGAGAAAGGTCAGAAGGAAGGAAAGATAGAAATAAAAATGAGCGGTAATATTTCTTTGTATTTTACATAATTTTGTATTTTATATTCCAGTAACTGTAGGGGAAATAGTTGTATTGAATATATAGTTGATTTCAAGAAGAATCTTCATAAAAGAGGTAGTCATTTGTTACTTATTTATTATTGTGTGTGTGTGTGTGTGTGTGTGTGTGTGTGTGTGTGTGTGTGTGTGCGTGCGTGCGTGCGTGCGTGCGTGCGTGTGTGCATGCGTATGTGCGTGTGTGTGTTAAACTGATTGCTCTGCTCTGACTAAAAGACTCTTGCTAGTAATTCATTGGAATTAATAAATTAGATATTTTCCATTTAAACACTATCTCTTTTCCCGAAAATGAGTAGGCTAACAGATTACGTTGTTCTGTCCAGGACATTTGTTGTATTTATTGGAACATTACAGGCCCTTAAATAATTAACCAGTGTGCCTGTAATGGTTCCTTCCAATCACTTCAACTCAATATGTGGTAAAGAGTATTGTTTGTTTGCTCCAGGCTGGTCAAGGTCTGCCTGTTTTTCTTCAGCCACTCTGGCACCAAATCTGGAGGCCACTGGGTTCTGTAAACATTCCTCGCCTGTAAATATGTTTTCAGCTTTTCCTAAAAAAAACACACAAAAAACACACTTCATTGTATCCGTGCTGCTCCTGATAATCAGCCCGCAGGTCACAATGCCTGATCTGAAGCCGGCTGAGGTCATCTACTTCCTGCTAATTGTCAGGGTGATCAGTGTGGTGGTTGTGATAAACTGGGTCAGGAAACTAGTAGACTGGGAGTTCTGAGTAGATGGAACCAATGAGGGACTGGGAATATGGCTAGGCCTGAAGGTGGAAATGATGATGGTGGTGGAGATGTTGGTGACAACATTGGAAATGTTGCTGGTTTCCTTGTCCAAATTTCAGTTACAATGCATACAAATACACTGTGCAGCTCTTTTTATGGCTCGGTAACTGTATTAAAAATATATATATTTAAGCAACAGTAAATAGGTTTTGAGCAACGGATGTGTCATGCCGTCCACTTTCTATTTTAGGGATTTAACGGTGCAATTTTCTCCTCCTTAAACAAAAGCCTGCTTTTAAATGGTTGTGTTATCCGCTAGTGGTCCTAATTGCTTGGCTGAATGAGGAAATTCCCGGTCTAAATGCAGAATTAAACCACCTGCCTTTAAGCTAAACACAGCCACAAGACAGTAAGGAAAAACTGCAGACTGAGGGTGGAAAGGACGGGATCTTATCCTACAGTCAAGGATAGGGCAGATTACATGTATTTCAGCTCAGGCTCAGAGACAATCCTGCATCACGTTTGATATCTCATAGCTGAACTCGCGTCTTTGGGACCTCGCTGACTCTACGGACACATGAACGCCTTGCAAACAGCCCCTGGAACGATGTGTGGAATAAACACTGCTCCTAAACAGAACCAGATGTTCCTCCGGCTATGAAGCGGAGAGCGCTGTGTTCCGGCTCTGGGTTGGGCTGTTCCCCAGCGCCACTGAGGCAAACCAGCTCCAGCTTTAGGCCTTAGCAAAACAGGTCTCTTCCTGGGCCTCACAGGAGCAACTATTCCTGTTCTGAGGCCTTTTATTCTGCGATGTATGTATTTAATTTAGAGAATATCAATGCTATGAGCGACTAAAGTGGTGTCTTTGAAGTGACCTGATGACTAAGGGTTCTGTTACTTCAGTAGAAGTGCGTAACTAGGCTCGCTTTAGCTTTAAAGTGGCTTGAGCTGTGGTCTCAAATATATATATATATATATATATATATATATATATATATATATATATATATATATATATATATATATATATATATATTTGCTGAATGACAAACTACACATAACTGAGACTAAGAGTCTACAACCTAGTGAGGCACAGTGGTGCTTTGAGCAAAATGTTACCATTAGCATGCTAACATGATGCTAACATCATGCCGGAGCAGGCAGGATGTTTACAATATTCACCATCTTAGCTTAACATGTTAGCATGCGAACATTTGCTCATTACGACGACTAAACAAAAAGTATGACTGAGGTTCATGGGAATGTCATAACTTCTGCAGGTATTTGGTCATAAAGTATTGGACAAATAAATAAACAACATTTGTGCATACATCTTATCACAATAGTCAGGTAAGTCAGTTAATGTGAACATTTACAGAAAATACTAGAAAACAAAGCAAACATGGCTTTACAGAAACTGAAAGAGAACATTGGTGTCTTTTCTGTAAAATACAATACTTATACTAATGAACAGAAATGAACTCCAGGAAGTATACGTTTCCTCGTAGTATTTAAAATGTTTCTGGGAGAAGTGTAAGTTTAAAGTTAGGATTGTCTCAAGGAGACAACAAGGCCCTTAATATTTTGTGAGACTGTGAACCTGAGGCTTTAATGACAGACCATAAATTGTGAGATGAAAACCTTGATGGCTTTCTTGGCAGGGGAAAGATGCTTTTGTTGTAACTCAAAACTTGGGCTGGGGAAGTTTGGAGAAGCAACAAACTTGTGGGATTAGTCTCCATGGCACATGTATATTTTCACTGAAAACAACAGATTTTCACATTCCGTAGCATCATTTATTCATATGACAAGCATTATGGTGACAGGCTTGCGTTATTAGACGATGCAAATTATTTCCCTCTTGGGTGGAATCTGGCTTTTTTTCTGTTCCCAGGATGAAGTTTTCAAATAAAGCGAGCATCCAGTTTGTACAGACTGGACTGGATCCACCCTCGTTCTTTGGGAGGAAACTGCTTCCATTCCCATCAAATTGAGATTTAGAGCCACAGCTTCAAGCTTGCTGTTACACAACCAGTGGGTTGGAAAGCAGCATATGGACATGCTGATGTTAACTACATACGCAGCACTTTCCACGGGTCAAACCTCAGCCTCCAAACCCACAGACTATCTATTAGACTCAAAATGAAGCTGTTCTTGTGCTTGTGGTACGGAATTCCATTACAGTAAAAAAAAAAAAAAACTTTAGCTTTGTCATGTACAGTAAATGATGAAGTATCAGCTCTCAGTGAAAGTCAAACCCTGTGACTCTTCCATGTGGCTGTGTAGCAATCATGTCATATATATATATATATATTTTTTTTTTCAGTTTATATTTCTGCCACATGTACTTCATATGGAATAGATAGATGTAAAAGATTTCCCAAGTTCACATTCATTCCCTCGAAAGGATTGTATATAAAAAGTGGATGTAGTCACTGTGAGCTTGACATTAGGCTCGTTCGTTAGAGCTGCGCCTCGCCTGGAATCCAGACGAGAGCAGGCGGCCGCAGCAGGAGGCGTTGACAAAAAACTGCAATCAAGTCGGACAGTTGTCAGTTGCTTTCAAAGTAAACACAGGAAGTCACAGAAAAAAGTACTTCCTGTTAGTTCCGAACTTTTAGGCTCGTTCGAGATGAGCGAGTTCTGCGCAGAATTGATCGGCGGCGATCGGCGCGCAATGCATGCCGGTTAGATTTGTGTCCGACTTGCTCCCGACTTGCTCTGACGTCATGCACACGTGGTCAACGATACTCTCACGAGACTAAGCCGACCGTCGATTTGAGAGGCAGGCGCTGCAGTGGCTCTCCCCCGACTGCTTGGCCCAGTGCATGATGGGAAATGCCTGGCTCTCGCCACATCAGAGAGCTGATTGGCTCTTAGATCTGACAGCAAACACCACGTGTTGTAGAAAATTTGTATTTTATGTGTAATTGGAATACTTAACGCTGGATTATTGACTATTCGTCTCATGTTTGATCTAAAAACATTTATTGTGTGGTTGTTAATACAAAATCATATTTATACAACACACATCAAAACTACTAGTAATGTATTTCACAGGCAGACATCAAAACTTTTTTCTGTGACTTTCTGTATACTTCCTGCGTATACACAGCTGACAGCTGACAACTGTCCGACTTGATCGCAGTTTTTTGTCAACGCCTCCTGCTGCGGCCGCCTGCTCTCGTCTGGATTCCAGGCGAGGCGCAGCTCTAACGAACGAGCCTATTGTATACTTGTAGTTTACAGATCACGTTTGGATTTATTATATGTGTTTATAAATATATATTTATGTAGAAATGACTGTGTAGCTGCATCCTTTGGTATTTGTATGTCTGCCTGTGAAATACATTACTACTGGTTTAGATATGTTATGAAAATAAGATTTTGTTTTATCAACCACACAAGATGTGTTTTTAGATTAAACATGAGACGAATAGTCAATAATCGAGGGTTAAGTATTACAACTACACATAAAATAAGGATTTTCTACAACACGTGGTGTTTGCTGTCAGATCTGAGAGTCAATCAGCTCTCGTTTCCCATCATGCACTGGGCCAAGCAGTCATTTGAGAGCAACTGCGGCGACTGACTCTGAAATCGACAGCCGGCTTGGTCTCGTGAGAGTATCGTTGACCACGTGTGCATGACGTCAGAGCAAGTCGGGAGCAAGTCGGACACAAATCTAACCGGCATGCATTGCGCGCCGGTCGCCGCCGATCGATTCTGCGCAGAACTAGCTCATCTCGAACAAGCCTATTTTTTCTGTCGCCATCTTGTTTTCCTGCAACCAAAAGTGACACAAGTGGGTGGAGCTAAGTACAAGTGAATACTGAATAAAACATTTTTACCCGACCAAAATCCAACAATTACCTTTCATGAACTGAAAACACAGTTAAAGAGTTAACAGAGTTAAAGTTGTAAGACCGAAACAAAGACAACTCCCAGACCTGACAAGGCCATGGTAGTGACCTGTCAATCACAAAGTAGCCCCGCCCTAAAGCATACTGCTTTTTGGTCTATTTTACTCTAAATAGACCATAATTTACTAAATAAACATCATGCTGTCTTGAAGAATGTTTACTGAGGCAATAAATCAAGTGAAAAGAAGGGCCATTATTTCATAGACTTCAATGCAATCTGACTAATTTTTGCAACCAGAGGAGATGCCCCCTGATGGTCATTTCAAAGAATGCAAGTTGAAAGCTTTACTTTCCGGACCCAGAGGTTGCTGCCTAGTCAAGCTTTAGAGATTTTAACATTTTGTTCTAAGACATAAAATAAAGAACCAGTAAAAACCCTATCGTGGATTTTGAAGGTTTTAAGTGTCTTTGAAAAGGCGGTTGCTAAGTTGTCATGAGCTTTTTACTTCTGCCAATTGCATGTACAATTAAAAAACAATAAAAACGTATCTTAAACATTTGTTATGATATCTTATTTTTCAGCAATAATCCAAAATCCAAAGGAATAATCCCATCGTTTTTTTGTCGAGTGGACCAGTGTGATGCTACCTTCCTGGTTGGCCTACCAAAATACATTGTTTATACTTCTATTTCATTGTATATACTTTATATATATACTTTATATACACAGTACTATCTATCTATCTATCTATCTATCTATCTACATAATTCCTGCAGCACTCTGTTACAAATAGCTTACCCATTGGGGTGCTTGTATTTAATATCTGTACAATAGGATTTGTGGTACAAATTTGATCAGTAAAGTAACTGACTTAAAAATTATCAATTTATCCAGTAATACCATATATAGCCACACATGCCGCATGGCTTGCTTTCACGAGAATCAGTCTTAAACTGACTTCACTGAACTTGTGTATATTGTACAACAGTTTACAAACAGAGAGCAACGTCTGGATGACATGTGACAATTGCGCAGCTTTACGAGTTTCCAGGATGTGTGAAATTTGTTAGAAGTCTGACACCAAAGCAATGCAAGGGAAGGAAAAAGTGTGGTTTTGGTTTCTGTGGGAAATCAGCTTTTGAAGGTGTATCTTGTGTCAGATAGAGAGTCCTACAAGTCAAGCTGTAAGTGCAGTGGAGGAATGTGAGCCTCCCTCAGTTTCAACGCTGTCCTCCATTTGTCCTCACCGTGTTCTCCCCTAATCGTTCAGAGACAGACCACCAATAACATCGGTCAAGGTAATTCATATAGCCGAGGCAGCGCTGATACTGTACATCGGCCCACATCAGGACGGGTCACAGGTTCGTTCCCCACCACAGCCAATATGTCTGTCATCAACCATGAGCTAAAGCCAGAATGCAAATCTGATGCCAAATAATTAGCCTTGTACAAATCCCACTGTGCTGTGATGAAGCTCCAACCGAACTGGTTGGCGTAGAAATCTTCAAATAACCTTCTATTATCGTTCCAACGCGCTGGCACGGACCACAGAACAACAAAAATAACAAGCGTCGTTTGGCGCCCCAAACATTTCATGCATCTGTCTTCCATGCTGAGGCTCTGATAGTTTCTGAGTCGCCCGCAGAGCGAACCAGATTCCTTTTCTCAAAATAGCTAAAGTTAAAGTAGATGATGTGTTTAAATGTACCCTCTTCTGAGGAGTCGGGAACTTCCCACATGCCATTTAATGTGGGAGGGAACAGAAACATATGACATTGGTAAAACCAAAGAGGTTTAGAAAGGGGAGATTTCCTTTTTATATTTAGTGTCAGAAGGATGTTTACACTGTTTTCTGAGTTTATTCAGGTGGGATGTTTTACAAGAAGGCATCCTGTAATTGGACATGTTCTACTTGTTTTGCCTGGTCCAGCATGTAGGAAAAACCATCAATGGCCCGATCCAGACCCAGTTGTTGTAAGAGTAGGATGGGTCATTTTTGAGGAGATCAGAGCTAATGTGGACCGTGGGAAAAGAGTGGTGAAGCAAGAGAGAGCGTGGCGGGAAATTTGCATTTAAGCGAATGAGTTGTAGATTTATTTGTCGCGTAACTTGCATACTTCAGCAACAGGAGTTCCATAGTTATTTTAATCCAAACCGCGATCTTTTCCCAAACTGAACCCAGGAGTTTTGTTGCCTAAACCTAACAGAGTTGTTTTCTGTGAAGACAGAAGTTTATTTTGAGAAGACTGGATGCATCTTAATTGACATTTGTTGCTGGCTTTTGTAGGAACACTCTTCGGAGTATCTTTGCATAGGATATCAGTGAATGAAGTGGAAGTTGCTGTTTGTGCAGAAATAAATGCTGCAGCTTCTCAAGATCAGCAAAGGTTTCCCGTGTTTTGTTTTTCAGCCCTGTAGACCAAAAGCACGGTGCCTCCCTCCTGTGTTTCCCGACCATGGTTGGGAAGCCGAAGCAGGTTGGTTTGAAAGATGGCAGCCAGCAGTGGCGGCTGGGGGCAATTTTTTTGGTAGGGCCATCTAATCCTAGTATGATTCAATGCAAAAAAAGGTATCAGTCGTTACTACTTTGCAGTTAAATATTTAACATTTATTCCAACACTTTGACATAATAAGGACATCTTATTAATACAATTCAGTATATTATAATATATATATATATATATATATATATATATATATATATATATATATATATATATATATATCATGTCGCATATCAAAAACACATGATGCAACAAAAATAAACAGTTTCTTGAGCCAGAACACAAATTGGGTTACTTACATATCATATATCAACAGCATGCCTTCCAACAGCTCGTGTTGTGCCGTCTTTAACTTGTCTTTAAAAACGTTGTCTGTTATGGTGCTCCGGCAGCACTCGTCATGCAACTCGACATGCAAGGCAAGCTCAAAAGCCCCACAAAACTTCACACTGTCGTCAAAGTGCATTTTTCAAATCCGGCGCTCTGTTTCACCTGTATGTTACCTCGACGTGTCCGGACCTGCAGGTGACTTTTACTGAAGGAGTGAACGCAGCCGCATCTTCAAACACACACTCTGACAAACCTGGAAAGTAATCTGAGGTTCTGCCTCGTGACTCTTTTGTATCATACTCAGATTGGGAGGTGTCCAAGTAGAGCTTCTTCAAATACTTCGGGTGCTCTTTTACAAGTGTAAAACAAAAGCAAAAACAATGGTATGCTGCCGAACTAGTCAAGATAAAAGGTCAAAGCTCAAAAGAGTAATTTATGCATCTCATTATAGTTTGTTTGTGTGTGGAACAAGGCCAGTTTGGTGTGATCAGTAACAAGTAAAAAGAGCATAGGTGGGTGATTGGATTACGCCGCTGTGAGGGAGGTAGCAGGATGCCAGGGGAGCTGTGAACAGGTTACGGCCTGTCCTGCATTTAGAGCGCTGGATCAGAGCTGACATGAAGGAATGTGTCTCCATATAGAGCGTGAAATCACTGCAATGCAATCTGCTCTCTAAATTCAATCACGATGACCAAAAGATGGACAAAAAAAAGAGTTAACATTTTAGTTTTAACTAGTAATTTTGTGACTGTGGTAGTTCAATTCCAGGTATGTTGAAAGGGAACAATATGCAGACGGCAGTGTGAGATTTTTAACAGATGTTTCTTGAAGATTCAGTCCAGGATTCGTTAGATTTAGAGCTTGATGGATTTCTTCACAATACGTTGTTTAAATTGGATTTCTTAGTTTGCTGTTGTCATTTAGATGCAATTCAAATATATAAAACACATCAAAGATTCCACTGAAACTTTTACAATTTCATAGGCAGAGTTACTATCTTATATACTCAGAGTTGTACCATATAAATACTACAAATGGGGTAATAGCTTCATATGATTATATTTTTTACAAACAACTCAACATTTTCTGCAAGTTGAGGGATGGATGTCATGCTTCCTCGGCCAATCAGGAGAACAGATTGCAGGTTTGATGTAGCACTAAAATCATGTGATCACAAGCTCCAGGTTATTCTCAAGTGAGACAAAATTAGAGTTTTAAATTAAACAATTGTTAAACAAATTTAACATCTTTAGTATAACATACAATTAATATCCAGAAACTGCAAAAGTCATGCAGGTGTCAAGCGTCCATCCAAAGTAAACCTCAACAAAAGTGAGATAAAGTAAAGTTACCTGGTGGGAAAAACATACTGTAATAAATTCCCCAAAATGAAAGAAAATTAAAGTTAAGCTAAAAATAATACAACATACTTTAACATAACATTTTCAGTTAAAGCCTGCAGCATCATTTTTACATTTGTTTTGTCTTTTAATCGAAGAAAACTGCAGTTGAAAGCTCTGGCTAAGGCTATTAAATGGACCTTGAGTTATGAGGAATAAATAATAAGTTTTCTTTCTATATGTTAATTATATATTTGGCTTAGTTTACAAAATGTTTAGCTTCACATTTCACCAACATTATGAATATTTACAAACCTTTACCAGCCTCAAAACTCCCCGAAGACATAAAGCTTTCACGTACGTATCAGACAATCGCTTTCGCTATGAACGGAAATATCGTATTAATAAACAAAGCCAGAACAGTAGTGATAAGATTTAATGTAAAAGTTTTTATTTCCATCAGACAGGATGGGAGTCCTTCGAGGAGACAAACTGCAGTCATTGTGGCGTGAACCCTCCTGACCTCGGCTGCCTGGGACTCGACCTCTCACCTCCTGACTGACCCTCAGCGGCTGCTGTGGAGGCGAACCCCTTTAGTCAGGAGAAATGAATCTTCCACACGCTGCAGGAGGAATGTCACGGTCCAGACAGCCCGGAGTTGCCCAATGGGAGTTTAGGAATTCGGGCACCTGTGAAATTCCCTTTAGTCTTTTCAGTGGAGTGCATCTGCAGACGCCTCCAGTAGAAAATGGGAAGATGTTTGAGTCAATGAGGTTTTCTGCATGTTTGGTTTTCAGCAGCTGTAAGAAAAAAAAACACCTCCTTGCCTATTTATAGTTTTTTCTCTTTCAGTTTAAAATTGATGTGAATTACTGAATGTAACGCAGGAAGAGTTGAGTTGCGTTGTCATCACCTCTATCACAAACTAGTTGCAGCCATGCTAGTAGCTCTGTGAGGCTGTAAAAAAGCTAAACAATATCTGAAGAAAACTCTTCTGTATTGCTCAGGTGCTCACTGTTACTCTGTGCTGTCAGAAAATCATGAAAACCGACAAACACAATCTGTGGAATTTGTCCATCATCACTTCCTGTTGCACACCTCCTCTGGAAACAAGTAAGGAAACAATCTTTTAATGGCTGGTAGCAAGTGAAACGGGTTCAATTGTTCATAAGGGCACCTGAGTATTGTTTGAACACCAGCAAATATACATACTGTAGCATTTTGAGCATAATGCTAACATCAGCATGCTAACATGTTGACAATGACAAACACATGCAGGTATATCGTGTATCATGTTCACCATCTTTGTTTAGCATGTGTGTTTAGCTGTAAACACAAAGTACAGCTGAGGCTGATGGGATTGGTCATTAACCAAATTATTGGACCAAATAAATAATAGACCTGATGATGGACTATGAACAGTTAATGCCTGTAAAAATGGCAATTCATCAAATAGTTGCCGAGATATTTCGCTAATAAACAAGGTTTATGTGAGTAGCTACCGACCAACCGACATGTCCACCCGTAGAACCAAGCTGCTACATGTACCACGACTAAAAAACACTCAAAAACAATGTTTTATTTTAAGCTGCTGTGAAATATATTTCCTGTAATGTTTTGACGTCTGTCTGGAACCGTTTTAACAGAGAAGAAATGTAAGTGTGTGTCCATAAGTGAAATGTAAGTGAGTGTAAATTAATGGACATGTAAGATGTGATGAAAGGCACAAAGTGTTACATGAAACACACAGGATCTTTTAAAACACCTTATGAACCACATCTAACATCATAGCAGAGTTGTTATTCCCCTCAGACTACAGTATTTTCCCATATTAGAACAGTGGCTGTAATTTAAAGAGTAGAGTCAGTGAACTTCACAGGACGACAAAACTGGACCCTTTTGATGTGCTGCACAGTCAAATCAGTGTCAACAGTGTTGGTGTCACATTTCATAATCTCTGTGTGTAAAACCTTTGAAGCAGCGTGGCTCCACTTCCTGAATGACAACAGAGAAAGAAAAGGCAGAAACAGTTGAATGCACTCAAACAGGCGGCTGCTTTCAGAAGGAAAAAGGCTCTAAAAACCTGCCGTACACTACCTGCATAGTGGAGCATTTAGCAGCTCAAGAGCCTGATGTTTCACTCTGGAGTTGGCGGAGAGCAGAATCAGAGCTACCAGGAGCCTGCTAAAACGTTCACCATATCAAGTATAAAGGGATAAAATACACCAGTGATTACAGCTGGTTGCTCTAACCCCAAAATCCAATGGTGAATCTGGTGAAAAATGGCACCAAAAGCTTGGAGCTAGACACATCACCTTAGTTGTGGGATTTTGTGTTGCTTTATTTGCACTTTGCACCACTGCAGAAGCTTAAAGAGGAAGCTGTAATCTAAAGAAACCATAAAAAGATGATAGTGATAAACAAAAATTAAGAGAACAACCACAGTAGCTTTGGTGAGAGATGAAAGCAGCGGATGTGAGTGTGAACATTTAAAAACGTTTTGACTTAACGTAATAAATCATTGAGTCGCCCACAAGACAAGTACAGAGACAAGTAAACAGACGTTTCTAAAGAAGAAATGAAAGTCACGTGAGCACTTTCAGTTGCTGCACCGACGCATCGGATATGGCAAATTTTCAGCCAGGAATATTTTTAAAACTTTAAATAAATCTTCCCCCGCTGCAGCCGCACTGTGTCCTCACATCTCTCCGCTATAAGCACAGCCCACCGTATCCCACTGTGTTATATAATACATAATGTTTGACTGAATCATTTTCCTGGAGCTGCACTTTCATTTGTCACAATGGTGGAAAGTATATTTACTCAAGTACTGTATTGGACCATGTTTGAGGTATATGTACTTTACTTTGAGTATTTACTTTTTATGCTTCTTAATACTTTTAATTCTTACTCATACTACATTTATTTGACAACTATAGCTACATTTCAGATTCATATTTCTAAAAAAACGCGTAATAATAAAAAATAAATTATTTACGGTTAAATCAGTGTTTTCTGAGTCGTTAAAAGTTCCACCAAACATTTCCTCTCTAAACTTAATTTTAATAACTGTTCAAATGATCCAACATTTGACTAAAAATCAAAGATTAGAGAAAAGTCCGAAAACAGATTTGTGTAAAACCTTGTTTTTCTCCCATTTATCATCTCACGACCTGCTGAACTAAACTTTCACAACATAACGAGCAGTTTTTCTTTGGATTACATCTAGCTGATTAAGCTTTTCTCGGATTGAAAATGTAGGACTTTTATTTGTAAATATTATTATACTTAAACTGAATTCTGGCTAACTCCATCCTCCACAGGACATCGGTTTGAGACACCTACCAACTGATTAAGTGAGCGTCCTTCAGTGGACAAACATGATTGGAAAGATTTAAAGGCACAGGGTTCAAGCCATACTTGATGGATGTAAAGCAATGAATGGGTTCATTTTAGTATTCACCGCTTGCAGTAAAGTTCAGACAACAATGAAACATGAGCGCAGCCACTAATAAGTTCATTACTGAGGTGAGTTAAGGCTCGTGTTCGGCCCCTGAATTTTAATCAGGAGGTCATAAAATCTGTCCTCCCTCGTGGTCAGGGAGTCCTGATGTCATTTTTTTGTTCTGTGCACTCGAACCTCCCTTCAAAGCCAGACGGTCTCAGCTTGTCGGCCAGTGGACATTTTAACACAATATTATTGCACTTGTCATCCTGTGTAGTTTAACTATCTCACAGTATCCTGCTCAGACTCACCATGGCTCCAGGGCAGCGTAAACCTCAGGTATTATTCTGTGTTTTTTTTATTGAAAGCTCATTTTCTGACCTTGGAAACAATAGTTTGAGAACTCGATGTTGACTTGTGATCTGATCATTAACTAGCTTATGGTCTCCATGAGCGCAGGAAAAAAAACATTATAGGTAACACTTAAAAAAAGAAATCACAACAGGTCATTTGAAAGTATTTCATTGACAAACAGGAGAAGAAAAACAATAAAACAAACTTAAATTAAAAGGTGCAGCTGGATGTGAATTGAATCAAAAGAGAGATGGGAGGCATTCAAGTCAATTATTAACATTGAATACAATAAATGTCAAAAGACAAAGTAAAACAATGATGGAAATAAAGAAAATGCATATTAACAAAGACGAAAATGTACTGGAAGTAGATTTCCTATAAGTATGATAATAACTTTTATATCTCTTTTTGACAACAAATCCCAAGGTTCATCTTGTTCCTCTATTGACCCAAAACAAACATGTTTTCGTCGTTATGATGAACATGGACAATGCAGTTTATTTTTAATCAAGGCCACATACATCATCTTGTTGTTGCAAATACTGTAGAGCACCATATGTGTATTCATCCGCAATTTAAAATAGTCCCCACCAAATGTACTGTTTACTCCTGTTTGTGTAACATTTGCAAAATGCATGATGTGTGAAATATTTTTTAAAACAATACTTTTGCATTTGTGACCTGAGTGTGAAAGCGCGATGGACTGCAGTGTGTTACACTTTAATAATAATTAATAATAATGAATCTGATTTTTGACCGCTGACAGACGTTTGTGTTGCTGTCAAGTGACCTAGCGTCAAGTGTTTCTGGTTCACATGCAGCGAAGGGACTCTCTATGCATGAGCGCGTCAACGGTTGATTACATTTTCTGTCCTCAGATCTGCTGATCCATCTATACAGACAAGCAGTGTTTTCTGATGCTCAGGGGGTCAACAAGTTATGGATTTTAAACATCCGATAGTCACATGAAGCCTTCTATTGTTCCTAAAAATACACGTTGACAAAAAACACGAGAGTCCTGCAATTAAAAGGCCTCTGAGACACAGTGACTGTTGCTGACGGAGTTCAGTAATTGTTCCCCTGGCATATAAACTGTGTAATTACCTCACGGTGATGGAGGCATCTTCTCTCCGCAGGGATGTCAGGGCTGTACACAAATAGTCCGTCCCTCCTCCTCCTCCTCTTCGTTCTCCTCCTCCTCCTCCTCCACCAACAGATGCAGCTCTCCAGAGAAACACCAGTCATGAGCCTGCTCTGCGACTCCAGCCCTTTTCCTGACACTTTGTCTCAAATGTAAACAGGAAGTAGGAGCTGCACGGCAGAAATTGTGCCAGGAAGTATGCTGGGAAGGGTTAGGGGAAGTGTCGAGGCCAGCTTGATGAGGTGGGGGTCGGAGGATTTGTCTGTTCTACATGGCGAATGAGTAGGTAATATAGATGTTGTTTTAGTCTTTTATTCTTTTGAACATCATCTAAAAGACATGGATTGGTCTCTTCACAGACCGGATTGATATTTGTTGCAGCAGCAGATTAAAGTGGAGGTTTTATGTCTAGAAGGTTGCCAGTTTGGATGTACTAAAAAATATTTTGAATAAATTATTTATGAATAGTTTACAGTCACGTTAACTCGTGAGCTTACTTATTAACTTGTTTAAACTGACAGCTAGCAAGCTCACTTGCTCAAAGAGCCTTTTTCCCTCTTCAATAACTCTTAATTTAATGCAATTATGTCATATTGAAGTGAGAACAAAATGTCAGGGGAAGTCAAAGGCCAAGTTCAATTAGACAGAAGTAAAGGGGAGCTATTGTAACCGACCACTAGCGCTAGCATGTTTGTAGCTGCTAGTGTGTTAGCTATTAGCCAACAAGCTAACTAGCCCTCTTATCAGTCAACAAGCTTATTGAGCCACATATTTTACAAAGCACAGATCAATCTGGTGGAACTGGGCCTTCACGAAAGAGAGTTGCATTATGGGAAGTGTAACCTTATATAGAGTCTATGGTAGGACTTATGGCTTTGGGAGCTCAACCAATACTTCTATAGCGAGGATTTAAAATCAGGATATCTCAATCTATGCATTATGGATTCTTGTTTTAATCCTTTTTTGCATATAACACAACTTTATGAGCACTAAAGTACTCATTTAGCTAATATATATGTCCTGATGGACGCCTGGTTCTCATCCACTGCAAATGATATTACCTAAGAACAGCATACCGGATGTGTTTCAGATCTGGATTTAGATGTATCTGTTTTAATTAATTTTAAATAGATTTTCTTGTGAGTTTATTCTTGCTAAAGGCTTTAAAACTGGATGAAGTTTCAAGACTTCAAAATTGTGCCCCTCTTATTCATGGTAAGGTAATTGTCGCGTTACCGGCTAAAGTACAAAATAACGTGTCTCAACTGGTTAGAGGAAACGCTTCGATGTCACATCTGACTGTGCAACCAGAATTCCGCAACACGCATGCCGATTACACAAAGCGCTTCGGGGCATCGCTACTATTTCCCATATTATGTAACCACTGTATTCATAATTGGCGCTCATAAATGACAAATATCCATACTGTGACATTTTGTTTCTGCAGCAGTGAAGTAAGTTTGTTTTGATTACCATATGACGATCTGCTACACACAGCCTAATTCATATAAACTAAATCTGAAAGGAAACATGTTCACCCTGACACACCGCAGAGTCTTAATTCACAGAGTCATGCCCAGCTTGTTGCCCCTGGTTCTGACCCGGCTGTTATCTGGCTGTTTGTAGCGAGCTGCTGTTCTTCAAGATCCTCAGATAGCAGCTTTTGTGGGTCAGACATGCAGCGTCAAACTGACACAGTGTTTGTCTCCAAATCTGCTTTGAAGACTCTCAGATACCTGGCAGGACTGCATCAGAGATGGTAGATTTCCATTTTATGCAACATTATACTTCCACTCCACTACATTTCAGAGAAATATTGTACTGTGTACTCCATTACCTCTATCTGAGAGCTATAGTTAGTTACTTTGGGGATTTATTATTATTTTACTTACAAAACATATGATCAGCCTCTAAATTATGAT
The DNA here is from genome assembly GCF_910589615.1 of Taurulus bubalis. Lineage (NCBI taxonomy): Eukaryota > Metazoa > Chordata > Actinopteri > Perciformes > Cottidae > Taurulus > Taurulus bubalis. Next base: position 13,090,168 of record NC_136589.1, on the reverse strand, counting down.
GGTTTGTTACACACTAAACTGTCCAAAACTATACAAAGTGAGTTAAAAGTGAATTTCAAGGCATCTGTAATAATGATCATCCAATAATGTAATATAATAATGTATATGTTATATCACACTCTGAATAGGTCATTATGTATGATAAGTAGTGTTGATAGTGTATATACATTTTACTTTGGAATGTAAAACTTTTACTTGCAACAGAGTAATACACTTTATATACAGTTCTGTATCATAACTTATTTTTTTCTTCTTTCCTACTCCATTAGTCATCTCACAACCCCTTTATATACATTTAAGAAAGTCAACATTGTGACTTATACTTGTACTTCATTATTTATACAATCTTGTGTAAACACTTTTACTTCAGTGAAGAATCGAAGTACTTCTTACACCGCTGCAGCACAAACTACGGATGCACACAAGGATTAATTTGCAGTTTAATGTTATCACTCGTCACATTTTAGGCTCAGACAAATGGCAAACCCACATCCCTTCCTTTTTCCATGTATCTATTTCCTGTGAGGAGATTTAATAAGTACAGAACTGAATCGCAAATTGTCTAAACACACACACACACACACACACACACACACACACACACACACACACACACACACACACACACACTCCCAAGCTCATTCTGCTGACCTAAGATAATGTTTAAACTGGTGGGTGTGTTTCATGTATTAGTTTAGGGACTTTTTAGGATCGGATGTGTTTCACATCAGATGACACACTCCAAAACAAACCGTGAGATCCATGGAAACGGCTGCACCGCTCATTGAGTTCAGTTTAAAGTTTTGAGATGTGAGTAAACCTCAACCTCCTCCTGACCAGAGGCCTTTTGTCTTCACACCACAGAGCACATATAGGATTGCATCAACACCTCTTCACTCAGATTAACATTGACATTCTTCCATTGTACATCTTTTACATAAGGCCCAATAAATGTGACGATAAGGAATGTATGTATTAGGTTTTATTTACGAGCAACTCTTGATAAAGCACGTTGTGAATGCCACCATTTGTATAGCTTATATATGCAATTATCATTATTTAATTTTGTATTCAAAGCAGGCTGTTTTAGATGGTTTTATTAAACCAGAGGAAACCTTTTTAGGGTTAGTTATGTTGTGCATGAGTAAAAAATGTAATTTATTATTCTTCAAATGAACTTCAGTGGGTTTTTTCTGCGTTGCCCTGATGGCATCTCTCTCCGCTTCGGCCCTGATCCTGAACCAGCCGACACACTGCAAACCCAGCCAGCATATTCCCCTGTGTTTATACTTCAGGGAGCATGCGCTGCTATTTTAGTACAGTGAAAGAAAGACGTCTGCATCCAGGCGAAGACGGGAGACAAGGTTTTCTGTCTGGCATAACCACAACGGTTTCCTGAAAATGTACCTGCTGCAGACTGAAGGGGAGACACAACAACAAACCTTTGTATTCATTCTTTATTTATGTTTGAGCCAGCGGGCAATTATCCTGCGAGGAAGTGACACGCATAGATGTAAATAGGGATGAGAAGAGGACGGTGTTTGTGGAAGAAAAAAATCTTTTTTGGTGGACTGTAATCATGGTGGAGAAACAATTAGTCACTAAACAGTCACAGTCTGATGGACGGACACATGAAGAAAGAGGGATTATAGCTGCAATATGGCGCCAGACTAGCACATTAGTCATGAAGGTAAAAAAAAAAATTCAAAGTTTTCTATTTGTTTAGGTAAAAAAAAACAGTTTTTTCTAAATCACTTTGAATGTGACTCAACTATTCTGTCTGTTAAGTTTGATGCATTTCAAATGGGAGGGCGTTTAGTTTGTGTTTGATAGACAAATATTTGATTAATTAAAAAATATGTAATTTTAAAAATACAATTGATCAAATAATGAAGATTGATAAAACACAGACCTGTGCCAAATAGTGCTTAAAATATTTGTATTTAATACATTTTTGCTGTGTAAACATGTTCTCCTGCATTTGCTCTTCCATTTACAGCAACAGGGTGATTAACATGATTGTATTTGTTTGCAGTGCATGAAATATTCTTTTTGAATCAACTTCCAAATCTGCTGAACATATGAAGACTTTTAATTACATTTTCAAGGTTTTGAACTGCAGCATAATTGTTATGACATAATTTGAAAAACCAACTGGACTGATCTGCTAAATGTTGTGAGTTGTTGTTCATGAGAAGGAAAGTTTCAGAAGGAAGGCAGACAGAAAGAACACAACTCATTGTCCCAGTCTCCTGATTATCCCCTACAGCATTTCAGATTGATGAATAAATCATCGTTACAAGCCCAAACAATCTCAATCTCTTCATCTCCTTTCTAGGTTTTAATGGTCTAACCACACGGAGGACACTGAGGGGACACAGCAGCGCAGAGAACAAGTGCTGCCTTGTTAAACACTCAAACTCGCACCTCGCTGGCGTCCAGTAGCTCAGTGAGCGAGGCCGGATCATATAACACTGCCTTGTTTTTCTCATGGATTTTTGTGGTTTTGAGCAAAAACCCTCTTGGCCACTGGCCCGGGGATTTAAATAATGAAGAAAAAATAAGAAAAAATATCTCAATTAAAAAATGTCTCTGCCTGGTCCTGCAACTTTCAAGCAGAAAAGGCATTTTGCCAATCAAGTTGATATAATTCATCATTTGTTGGAGTACAATCTCCACCTTACCGTCACCTTACCATTATGAGATTCAACGAATTACGTATTTGCCAAAAAGGAAATCCAATTGATTTATGCTGAGAAACAGATGAATTTGGAAACAGGAGTGTGGGAGGTGGAAAATATGACAGCAAATGGAGACTCTCAGGTCATTTCTCTCAACAGACAGTGGTGGACAGTAACAACGTACAATTATTCAACTACTGCACATTAGTTCAGTTTTAAGGTACTTGAACTTTACTTGAGTATCTTTACTTGTTTTTACAAATGAACACATGCTCCGTTTATCAAATTGTCATGTTAGATTTAATTGAATAACATGAATTATGCTGCATTCGACATCTAAAGCAACGGAGCCATCGTTAGCGTTATCATTTTCACCTGAGCTTTTCTCTGTCTGCTGCAGGAGGTCTACAGATTAAAGGGCCAGCACCCACACAGGTGTTTTCAGTTATGGCTGATTAGATCTGAACCGGAACGACAAGAAAACTGACAGGATCTCCCCAAAGATGACTTAAAAGTAACGAATCTGAATACTTCTTCCACTCCTGACTGCAGAACGTGTACCTGATATTGTCATAAAGCTGATGTAGAATGGGATTGTTCCTCATTTCCATTGTCCTCAATATGCAGAGAGTCTTTTATTGTTGCTTAAAAGCTGCTCAAATTAACCAATATATCGTATATTCTGTATCTTGAAACTCAAGAAACCAAGTGAAATATTCATAACCCAAGACACCTTTTTTTATGGCTGCACCATTCCATGAAGCAAATGTTCATGGTCGAAAAGGCATTTTCACTAAATTCATGACATATTTGGAGGCTTTGGAAATTAGGACTTAAAATAAAGTACTGTGGGTTCAACGTTTTTTAAGAATTACATGCATTTGGATGACACGCTTGTCCCAAACAAATACCATTAATCACACTTTTGCTGAGCAACAAACTGGCTCAATGTAAATGGTGAAATGTCAGCATGCAGCTATATTTTTTCCATTTTGAGAGTCAGAACACTAGCACATGATGGATGTGGGGACGGACAGGAAGGTGAGTGAAGGTAAATAATGAAACCCAGCACTCTGCAAGATCGTGTGCCAGTTGGCTTGAGACGGATCTGCAGCAGCAAAGAAATGTACGGTGTATATAAATGGCTTGGTTTACAGGGCGGCAATAGTGGTGGGTGATTAAACTGGAACTTAAACAATGGTTTCATGTTTTTGTTAATGAAGGTTTAAAATGTGACTTGTACGTCACAGAAACAACCTTTTCATCTTTCATTTTCAACCGAATTTAGTCGGTGAGAAGACGTGTTTTCAATTATATTTTTGCTTGGTGGGCTCTGCAGCCATGCCAGCAGCTCTGTGAGGCTGCAATTAGGCCCTGTTGTCATTTCAGCTGAATGCTAATGTCAATTAGAATTGAAGCAAATTGCGTGGCAATCCACGCAAGTCTCGCCAACATATTTGAACCACCAACATCAACATCAAGGTGGCGCTAGAGTTAAAGTCAGAAGATCACCAAAGTCGGCAGGATTCATTGTTAGGGGTTCATGAATGTTTGAACAAAATTGTATAGTAATCCATCAAAATAATTGGTGGACCAACGTCTATACAACCACGTTAGCATGGCTAACGAAGAATTCCTCTCTGCAAATGAGGTTTAATTGTGTTATTACACATAAATCAAGAGTATTCCTCCATTGCTGCAAATGTTTCCAAACTGTTAATAGTGAAAATGAGGACAATGGAAAACGACATGGACCAGAGCGAGCTAAATGAACAAGAACAGGAAACCGCTAACGCAGCAGCGGCGCCATCTGCGTTCACTTTACATTGCAGAACATAAAAACAGCCAACTGCCCATCCAGCGCAGATGAATGTATGCGCCTGATGAATCAAAGCCAGGCTGCATCTGTACACACACACACACACACACACACACACACACACACACACACACACACACACATTACAATCTCACTGCTCTGTGTGGTGGAAACAGAAGGGGGAGTCCCTGGTGGGTGAGTCCCTGGAAGGTGCAGGAGGTGGAAACAACCTCCACCTCCTGCACCACCCTCCTCCCTCGGAGAGGTTAAACTCTGCTAAACAGAGCACGAGCAGAAGACCACTCAAGCTGCAACGACTGATTAGAGATCCACTCTGGAGACCGGCTCCCCTCTTAATCCACCACTCAGGAGAGGTGTAACTCCCACAGAGGAAGCGGGAAGCCCCAGGAGAACAAAAGAACTGTAGCTTTACATTTGCTACAACACACATTAGGGGCCGCTGTAAATTTCCTGTCACCTGGGCCCCGTTCCTCGTACCTGGCTTACTGAGTTAGCCGGATAATTTTCAGGATAAGATGACGTAGGTCAGGCTTTTCGGTTCCACAAAGCAAGTTTGGAAAAATCACCATAGCAACACATCCAAATCCCTTAACCTGCTCCAGCGCAGGCTAACTGAAATTCACTGGATAAGCTGGCCACTTTCACCGGACAAAAATGCCAGCTCCCTTCCTCAGAGATGAATGAGCGATATTAGTTATATTAGTTTTATAGGGAGAGAGTTCTTCGAGATCGCCAAGATCCGTTCTCACATCATCATGAGGAATCATTTATTTACGAGACCTTCTCGAGCCGTACATTGAACACCACGCGGCGCAGCCGAGCATTAGCCGTCTCACATACTGTGTGCATAGCCTGGATCACAGAGTTCATGCATAGACTGGATCACAGTGTCTCGCTGACTGTATTACAGCCTTGCGCTTTTTTGGGAGTGGTACATGTTTGTACAGTGTCGGCAATGTGGAGAACACATCGGGAAAGCCGTTGCAGGCCGTGCGGTTCGTAACGTTTATTTAATGCTCAAGAAACTTATGGATGTGTTGAAAGCACTCCTAATTATATGAACATGATTAAGGTGGACTCATGATAAAAAATACAGAGAATCACACACAATTTGAACCACGTACGAGGAATGGGGCCCTGGTACCTAAAGTGTGGCGCTGTGATAAATATAGTATCCCTGTCGCTGTTTTATTCTTTTTTTTATCTTCTACTCTTTTAAATCCTATCTAAATGTGTCTTTTTATATTGCCTGATGTTTCTTCTCTTAATGCCTTTTATGTCTCATGTCAAATAACTTTGAGTTGCTTTGTTGTTTAAACTTGCAACACAATAAACGTTCCTTCTGGTGTGTACCGTACATTAACTAACGAGAGTGCAAGAGGGACATCTGCTGGCACAGGCTGGAACTCTTCATAATATATATATTTCCATTTATTTCATATTTCTATGAGTTTAGTTTTCAATGAATCGACAACGTAATGTACATGTTTATTGTTCTGTTTCTTAAAAATTACTGTACTGTTACAACTTTGTAACAGTACTGGACAACTTTGTTGTATTAGTATTTTCATTGTAAAGGATCTGAATAATTCTCCCACCACTGCTGCAGTAAGTTCTGTGTACTATTATGAAATGTTTTGTTCAAATATCTGATATTTGTCTGTTTTTCAGGATGTTTCTGGAGCGCGGTCTACACTTAAAACATTTCTACAAAACTATTGTTTCCTTTATGGATTAATAATGAATATAAATACTGGAAGTGCATATTTGTGCCAGTTAACTATTGTAAGCAACACAAGTGAGAATGTTTTTCCAGAGTTAACCCTTTATTCAAAAGAAAGGTTCAAACTATGAAAGGAGCTCAGGCGGCTCAGAATAAAGTGAGTGGCTGCAAGTCGTTAATAGTGGTCGGGTAAAAAAAACTACCACTGTTTCAACTGTCACCAAAATCAGTAATCAGCTTTTTATTGGGAAGAAACAGCCAGAAAAAACAAAAACAAAGTCCATACCAGTCATTATAAGCCTAATCAAAACTAATCAAGAGTGAAATGTGTATTAAAAACACTGGTCTCCCTCACTCCCACACACACATGTTTTGCTTCAAAGACTGAAAAGGGGACAGGCTGAGGTTAGAGTCGCATGAATATTCGAAAAGATACTTTGCTCAATATCTCAGTGGGAAACCAATCTACACACAATATCACTTATACAGATAGATTAACCTCAAAAGATCAGATTTAATTTGGCATTTTGAGCCATAAAGTCCAAAACAGAAGGCTGAATTATGCAGAGAGGAGCTTCTTAATAATTAGAGAATCACAAGTAAATATTAGAAACACAAAATAAAACATAACATCCCATCAGCTGATTGCATGACACATTATGGGGACTTACAGTATATCTGAAGAATATTCACAGAGTCTTTTATACCAAGCGTTTCTACAAACCGGCAAGTGTGCTGCTCAGTTAAAGTCAACATTTTGGTGTGATTGCTTAATACAGCTCAAACACCATACAAAAGGTTCCCGCCCCATAATGCACCTGCACCGCCTGAATGCACACTTTAAACAGACTGGGGGAAACCACTGGGCTGAGATTTAGAAAGGTATTGTCCTGATGATCCTCATGAAATTAAACCCCGTTTGTTCATATCTTTTATTGTCGGCATTTTTCATTATTCTCAGGGTGGCTTTATTGTGCAGGAGTCGCGGGAGAAATGCATCGACAAAATAAGACGGTCATTTACTACCGGAGAACGACCACTCTCCCCATGAGCTACAGCCGCCCCATGTAACCACGGTGTCATCAAATCGACCAGGAGAGAAATCTTAAGGATTATAACTAACACTCTGAGACATTTTCTTTTTCACTCTGGTGTGTGAACATTGATTCGTTGGGTTCGTAAAATATATATGAAACATAAAATAACACGATAATGTATACATTAGCTGTTAAGTAATACAAATTTGACAAAATAAACATCAAACACAAGCCTGGCATAATAATTAGATAAATGAGATAAACATATAATAAAACAGTTCTTTAAAAAAATGATGCATAGCATGAACAACATTGCAAAATCCAGCTCTACTGCACTTCATACCTAAACCTTAGCCAGGCCATTTGTCTCCACAAGTGGAAACAGGTGTCTGGAGTGTTTTGTTTTGCTGTTTCCAGGTGGAGCTCGTTGCGCAGGCGGAGAGAGTGTCTAAAGCGCTCCTGTTAAAAAGTAACAGGGAGGGAGAAGAAAAGAAGCGAGGTGTTTCTGGGGGCCCAGAGGAGGAGAAGGGGAGGTTGAAAGACTCCCTGCTGTAAACACTACTGCTCGGGACCGAAGCTCCTCCGACACGGACGACTCCATGATACTCTTCTCAAACGAGCAGGAATCAATGCGACTCTCTAGGTGTCCTCCTCATCATCTTCCTCCTCACGGTTGCCCACCACCCTCTTCCTCAGAGCTTCGTTGGACAAACCCTGACTCTTATGTTCTGGGCGGCCCTCTGGGGACCCTCTCCTTCTCCGCCTCCAGACCGCATCCTGGTCCTCCTCATCCTCCTCCTCCTCCTCGTCTTCATCGTCGTCTTCCTCGCCGTCAGCCTCATGCTCGTCCTCCTGTCGTTGGATTAACCTTGCCTGCTCCATTGTCTGTTTTTCTTCAGAATCACATTTAGAACAGTCAGTGACTATTAACAAAACCTGACATCTAGCAAATCTGTACTGTGTTTATGTAATTTATGTTTAGTAACACAGTATTAATTATGCTCTCATAAAAAAACTCACTCTGGTAGTAGTCTGAAGAGGAAAAGCGTCGTGAGGGGAAGACAAAATCTGCTATGAAGACCAGCAACTGCAGAGACAATACAACAATAACCATTAATTAATATTTGATGAACGCTGGAAGAAGAGTCACAACAGTTTCCCTGTTTTTAAAATCATAGGTGCGGAGCGTGTACTCACCAGTCCCAATGCAAGGCCAGAGAACAGAGTCGCCAAACCAAAGATAACGTAAGACCCCCAAACCGGAATCCCCAGCTGCTCAGTCATGTAGTTATGACAGCGCTGGAAAATACAAAAACAGTTTTACTTGAGCCTGTAGATGGACGGTCAATAAGATATAGTAACAAGCCACCGAGTTGCTCGCTCATTATGACGAACATCTGCACTGTGGTTTCTTTTGACTCAAGCTCACATACAACGTCTAGCTGCCGGAAATACTCAGTAACGAACTAAACGTGTATGAATTTGCAGCTGAAAATAGTCCGATAATTTCCTCCCGTTTTCTGTAATGTTTGCAAAAAAGAAAAAGTAAACTCATGGACAGACTAATATTTTGCTTTGTTAAAAAAACTAAAACCCAAGACCCTGGGGAGGAAGATTCGCTTCAACAGCGCCGTTTCCTGTAAGTTCACTCTTCTTTCCAACGATATGTATTGTCTGCAGTGTTAATGTGTCTACCCTAGGGCTGCACAATTAATCGAATTTTAATTGCGATCACGATTTTGGCTGCCACAATTAAATGAGCATGATAGTCAGCGATATTGACATTCAAAATGCGTGCTCTGCTACATATCAAATCAAGCACTTCCTCAACTAACAGTCAGCCAACCACCAGGGGAGAACGAGATGGGAGGTGTCAGTAGATTAGTCCAGTATTAGTAGAAGAGTAGAGAGACAGACAACAGAACAGAGAGCAGACGGTCACAGCGTCGTGTGAAAGGTAAATCAAATGTCAGGAGCAGAAGGTGAGCTGTTGTCTGGAAGTTTTTTGGATTTAGGGCAAGTGATGTTAACCAAGAACAAAGCATGTACACAGAGTGTGTTAGAGTTGTGTTTGCGCCGCAAAGCAATACAACCAACTTGTTCAACCACCTGAAACATCACCACAACCCACAATACGACTAATGCATTAAGGCTGAAGCTAACGTTACCTCACTGAATCTCCGTCCATGTCCAACGTCAACCCAGAAAAACACAACAGCGACCCTGCATAGCGCGACAGCGTATCCATCCACCTCCCAAAGACACACTGAAATAACGGATGCAATCGCATTTCATTTGGCCAAAGACATGTGTCCAATAAATACTAAATACTGTGAGCCATGAAGGCTTCAGACACTAGACAAGAGATACGTGACCCCCTGTTGACTTAATTTTGGGTAAAAAGTGTTGATACTATTATTTATATTTTCCTTTTACGAGATGCACTGTGATAAGGACCAGTCTGCAAAGATTTGTATATTAGCCAAAATGTAGCGCAATAATGGAAGTGGAAGCAGTGTTCTTGTTCATTTAAACGTGAAAGCGCATTAAAAAGATGTTGTCCCTAAAATTAATGAATAATCGTGATCTCAATATTGATCCAAATAATCGTGATTATGATTCTGGCCATAATCGTGCAGCCCTAGTCTACCCTGCATCCTGTAAGACAAAGTGTCGTTGCAGTTTGTACGTAAAAGCCAGTCGGATTCCCTCATGCAATTTCACACTGAGCTGCACAGTCTTCTTTGAAAGGATCGTGGGAAATGAAATAAACACCGTCCTACATACAACAACCTGTTGACAGACAGCACTACCAGAGAGAAAAAGCATCACTTACCCGGATAAACATGGAGAGCTTGAACAAAGCAGACATTGAATTCATTCTGCCAGAAAGGAGGAGGAAAATGATGGAATGGAATTTAATACGGATTTGTCATACTGTAACATCACTTCAGAGTCTAATCATGAAAAATAACAAGTATGAGACTGGAGGGGGTGTTTGTGGTTCTGTTTTTAAGCCAACAAACACTTATTCTAAGAATAGAACTAATAGGGCTGGTATCGGATGTTGTTTTCTTTATCACCATGTGTGTCCTTAGAGCTGGGACATATCAGTCTTAATATACATTTAACAATAACCAGAAGAGTGTCTTTTGATGTTGATGTACAATGTGTGTATATCATGTTTGTAAGGAAATGGAAAATGAGCCCTGTGTAACCTTATAACACTTAATCATTAGTATCTTCGTCATCATGATCAGATAAAGCTGTGAATACTCACAGAAATGAAGATGGCCCGAACCAAGATGAAATCGGCTCTACTGCTTTCCACTTTTGATCATCAACAAAGCTGAGGAAGTCGTCCTTAGTGCGAGCTCCCTGGTACTTCCTGAAGACGCCATCTATACAGCTAAAACACAAACACAAAACATTTTAGGAATATTCAGTGTTTTGACCCACAAAACCCAGAAGGAGATAACCCAAAAGCACCTGCTTCACCACCATGGTTTATACAACTCTATCACCGATTCAAAGATTATTTAAAATTTGGGATTATCATTACTTTTCACATTTTTTGGTTTTAGATTGAATGGTTAATCAGAATAAATCATAGATCGATTACTCAATAGAGATAAATTGCACCCATTGACTGAAAATAATTAAGATATTTACAATATGCTAACCCCAACTGTAGCATATTTCAGAAACTCACATTGCATTTATGCTAACAAATTAAGATGTTTTTCCCCTTAATTATGTTGAAACAAACAACAAGATGTAGTCTTGTTCGAGTTAATGTGACATCTGATGAGCTAAAAGTACATTCAAAACTTAGTTAAACCCACTATGATGATAATGCACAGCCGTCTTACATACATCACAAGCAGCCACACGCAAGAGGAAGCAAAACAAAACCCACAGAATATCTAAGAACTTACTGGTAAATAGTCGGAAGTGAAGTGATGATGAATCGGCCGCTCAGCCCTGACAGAGAGAGGAGATGGAATACAGTCAGTATGCAGGAAGGAAATGGGTGAAATTTATTTCAGTTTAGTTTTGAGTCAGACTTGGCAGACAGGCCGGATTAATGTTGGATAGAATCTTCACTGCCACTGACTTACATGAATGATTCACACAGAGCTGGGGGACAAAAAACATTCACACACACACGATACACTGTAAAATAAAGTAGCCCTGAGGTGAATATCACTTTGTTAAAGCTAGTACAGATCTTTCTAAAGGGGTCTTATTTAAGGATGTCATTTGCTGCGCTGTTAACCAAAAAAAACCGGTGTTTGAGTCAATATTTTGAGAGTCAGCATGTGACCACTGTTCCTTCGGGTATTTTGAGACAATTCAACAATCAATCACAACTTTGCACCGAGATAAAACTGACGCAATCTGGTAGCAACTATCTGGGGGTTTTAGTACCTCAGTAAGTGGCCTTATATTGCCTTCGAAACTCATAAAATGTCATCCAACACCTGAACCATACTGACATTATATACCATAAAGACTGTGGTTTCGGTCCCTTTTATATTTCAGGCTGTTTTTAAATAATTTTGGAGAATGTTGCAAAATCAATGACCAGGGCAATATTTTGAATTGTGCCTTTAGCAAATGCTGCAAAAGTCCACATCTTTGCCATAAATCTAACCTTCATGAAGGTTATAGTGAAGCTTTTTGTTGACTCAACTATAAAGGTCATGTCAGAGGCTCTAGTTTGTATTGTTGTTGACTAATAGTGTCTCTACTTTAATGACCAGAGTATAAAAACACAGACTATAACACTTCTGACAGTTTCAACAACAAAAATGGACATTACAGGTTACTTATATGGTGTTTACTGCAGAGCTGCTGTGAGGTATTAAATGCATTACTCCCGCATGCAACACAGAACTGTCAAAGAAGAACAGCAGGGCTGCCGTACTTCTTTGACAGTTCTGTGTTGCATGCGGGAGTCAGTGTAGCTAGCTGCCAGAGGTGAGTCAAGCCTACCGGGCTGTTCCGTCACGTCCACCTTGGCTATGTTGACCCCCATGTCCTCCCCCCAGTCCGCGAACTCCTTCCACGCCGCCTGGAGCTGCTGACACGCCGGACACCAGGGCGCATAGCTGCGGGGGTATCAAGTTGCACGAGTAAAATACACAGATAAAACGGCAAAGTCACGTTACACACGCTAATTACTGAGAGGACACGTACAGACGACCCGACTGTGTACGTTTATTAGCGAGTTCATCGGCTAACTGGCGAGCATACAACTCTAGTAAGCTGGTTAGCTCAGTAAAGATGGCAGCGGCTTAGCTTAGCGAGACATTTAGCAACGTGTCGGGACTAAATTGGGGAAAGACAAGATAATAAACAGGAGAGAGCATTACGGCTCAAGTATGACCGGACACCGAGAATCTACGAGCTTAAATGAGCTCATGCTAAAGTAACCAAGTCACAAGCTCAGCCGTTAGAAACAGCCGTTAGAAAACAGCCGTTAGCTGGACACTGACAATTCAATCATCCATTCTCCCGTCAGGATTTCCTCCCACGTCCCGTCGGTCACTTCTCGGAGGCTGTCCCGCTTCGCCGAGACCGGCGGCAATGTTAGACACACCGCCAGAAGAAAACAGAACATCCACGAGCGGTGTTTTGTTTGCCGCGTTAGGAGAACCATCGTCGAGTTCATGTTGCCGCCAGCTAGCGAGCACGCCATGTCTGTCCGAGCTGAGAGGAGGAGACGACCCGCCCACTTCCGGTGTGCGCCCCAACTGTCGGCGTCAGGTGGGTTGGTATTGTTTATTAACTGTGTGTGAAAGTCTGGAAGTATCTTCAGAAAATACGAATATAAAAGTAGCACTTATCAAGAGTTATTTGTTAAGTCGTTACAAATTAAGTTAAGTCGTTAAAAATAAAAATGAAGTTAAAATTAAAGCAAAGTTGGAAGTAATGTGCACAGTTTTTTCCTTTTGAGTGCTGAATTATTTAAACGAGCCAAATGCATCAAAGTGAAGTAAAGTAGCTTGTCAAGTCTATAAAATAAGAAGTACTATATTTAATTATTATGTATTGTACACATGTATAACCAGCAGGTGGCGGTATCGTCTCTAAAATACCTCAGGTTGAGGTAGATAGAGCTGTTGCACCTGAGAGAAAACGTAATTAATGTTTATGTAATGTAGTATAGACAATGATGGAAGAAGTATTCAGATATGTTACTTAACCTCGTGTTAAACGTCAAAATGGGGTCAAAATGACCCGTGTATGTGTGTTGATGGGTCATTTTGACCCCAAGACAACACAAGGGTTGTAAAAGTAGCAAAACAACACTGTCAAATAACTGCAAACTCCTACTTCAGTAAAAAAAAAAAAAAAAAGTATTAGCATCAAAGTATTCATTATGCAGAATGGCCCATTTCAGAATAACATAAATTATGTTATTGTATTATAATTATTGATGCATTAATGTGTACTTTACTTAAATGTTGATGCTGGTAAAGGTGGGGGTAATTGTATTTACATGATATGCTTCTGGATAGCGTAACCTATAATAATATATCATAATCTATTAGTTGATTTATATTTTGTAATGATAATCTGATTTAAAAGTATTTAGCTAACACTATCAATGTTGTGGAGTAGACATATATAGTAGCAGGAAAGAAGAGTCTGCAACTACATGTTTGAAAAAAGGGGGAAATACTTATTACAATCCATTACAACTTCTGAGAGCTGAAGGTGATATCTTCAAATGTCTTGTTTATCAACAGTCAAAAACCAAAAGACATGAAACAGAGAAAAGCAGCAAATTTCCATTTCAGAAGCTGAAACCAGAGAATTTTGGCAAGTTCTCCTTGAAGAAACTTATCAAATTTGGCCATTAATCAATCTGTAAGTTAAGGTTTCAAAGTGTAGATTAATGGGTTTATGCTCCTGAAAAATTCTGATAGCAAGTAATCAAGGATTTGATCCACGAGGAATTGTGTCCTATACTCAGTATCTTCAAAGCTGCACGATCAAAGTGTTTTTGCATTTTGCATCTGCACATGAAAAAAAAAACACGGAGAGCAGAGTGAAATCCATTTGATTTGACCTAGAGGCGAAGTGCAATCCTATTAAGACTTTGCCTTCTAAGCAATGTCAAGCTATATTCTCTTATAGCCATATATTTATTTTCTTGTCTCAAAAAAACGTTGAACTGTTAAGAAAATACCCTAGCTGAGGAATCCATCCATTGATCCATTAATTTCCTGGATTGCCTGAACCACTTGTACTCCTTCTAAATGTTATAGAGTGGAGGATCAACTTGTCTTTGCCCACATATATACTTCTTTAGTGGATAGATTCAACATTTTTAATATATTTAATTTATATTATTATTAATACAGTCTGAGTTATCCTGTTGAAGCCTCCTTATAACTTTGGAATATATTTGTCCTTACAGAATTCTTTAAAATTAAGTTATTTAAGAAAGGAACCATTCATGGCTAGAATGTCAGTATAATAACAGCTGTGAATAACTCTGTCGACCTTCATAGCATGGCATGTGAATCTCAACCTGCCCTTTGACTCCGTGTTTCACAATCTTTCTGGCTTGTGAACCCTGTAGACAAAACTATTTTGACTTGCAACCCCCTCTCATTGGTTGTAAATGTCTACCAGTTGTACCAAAGAGAGATTATTTTCAACCTTGTTTTCACAGAATAATTTACAGTAGTTTACAAGAAGTAAGCAATGATTAGAGGTTAAGACACGTAAGACCCACAGGCTGGGACCCACTACTTTAACCTGTCCCTGGGGGTGATCGCAGACGCCCGGCAAAAAGCCTAAAAGATCATGAACATAACTGACTGCTAAACTTTAAATTGGCTCAATGAGCTTCTTTCTCGGGAGGGTCCCAGGGTATCTCATCCTCTTTTCTTTTAGAGAAAACACTAACACAGACCAGGACCAAATGTTGCTCCCGAAACATTCTGTATGCCTACACATCTGTTGTTCACTCTCATATCTTGACTTTCCGATTGAGAGCTTGATCAGTGTTTGTGCTCACTTACTTTGACACTCACGAGCCTCCATATATGTGCCAGTGTGTGAGAGAGTCAATCATCCTGCCGTGGTTTCTCTGCATGAGTAGGTTTCACTCTGAGTGAATCTGCAGAATGAGAGCAGTTATTATTGCTGGGAACCTGCAGGCTGATTGCAATGGTAGCCAGTTATCAGTGCACCTCACGCTCTAAAAATACCCCGCAGATGACATCCTTTTGTGCCCCTACCATCGCCCCCTTTCTCCAGCCATCAGCTATGCTCCACTTACAGAGCAAAATGAATCTCCTTCCTGCTCAGCAGTCATCTGCTCTCCTCCTTCAACTTAATGTGTCGGTGAGGGAAATAAGTGGCAGAACGGGGAGTTGTTGTGCTATTATGTGTTGTTCTTTCAAACTCCATTACTGTGCTCAGGCTGCTGCTGGAAGCAGGAAGACTGAGACATTTTCTCTTGTTTTTTTTAGCCATGTGGCTTGGTCCAACACCGAGGTCCAAAGAAGAAATATCTTGACATTCCTGTCTAAATTGAGAGCTAGCGATAACACCTTGACTTTTCATCAGATTGTTCATGCCTCTGACACTGACGGTGCCTTCAAGTGGGCTCGTGTTAAGAGTTTATCTTATGCAAGAAGATGTTGCAAACAAGCACTCTGCTGTGAAAGATTTTTTCTAATTTTACATTTAATTTGCTGCTGATTAAATTGTCGATGGCTGGCCAGAGGCTGATTGTTGCCATGGTTACTGCTCAGCTACAGTGCAGTCTGCGGATGCAGTTACAGACAGAAAAGTAAAAACTATTTTTTCCTTTTGAATATTTCTCTTAGAGTGTGAGTTTATACATTGATTAAAGTTGCAAAATAAGGAATTAAGATTCAGCAAACAAAGATATAGTGGAGTTTGCAATGTTAGCATAGTGAGCTCACATAAACTGCACATATCTTGTGTATATATATATATATATATATATATATATATATATATATATATATATATATATATATATATATTAGGTCTGGGCATGTTAACGCGTTATGAATACGTTAACGTAGCATTCCATTAACTCCAACAATGATTTTATCATGCGTTAACAGCATGTTGTTTTTTTTAGCATTGGGAGGGGCTTAACACTACTGCACACAGGTGCTGCACTTTTAAATGGACATTTTCATTTTAAATCTCTACCAGACGGCGCAGTTGATAAAAGCAAAGCTATGTGTAACAAGTGCAAACTCGAAGTGTCTTATCACCGGAGTACTACGAGCCTGAAGTACCTTAATGGCGTTACACAGCATTGATGCAGCCAACAACCAGCGTCCATAGAATCGCAATGAATGGTGGCGCGTATCAAGATGGCCTTCAAACATAGTCCAGCAAGTGCTGCTGAATTAGAACAGCAACAAACTGAACATGGACAAAGAAGGAGTCGCTTGTCACTAACAGGGACCCTTACTACTGAACAGACATGTTGTTCCCTGATAAAAGACAAATGTTTCTTCTGGTACCTGTTCATAAAAAAAAAAGAAAACAGATTTATATACTGCATGTTAACAAGAGTGCCTGTTATATTGTTCTGATAACATTACTTTAAAATAAAAGCGTGCAATACACTAGTTTTTCATTCATTAACGAATCATGCGATTAATCAAATACATTTTTTAAATTATGCCCAGCACTAATATAAAAGCAAAACCATGCCCACATTTATAGAGGATTGTTAGGTAAGTTACATATTTAGCCTGGCCTCTAAACCTTTTTGGGGGTGCGGGAGTTCAGTTGCAGCTTATCATGCTACAATGATTTTCTGTTATACACAGATAAGTTGCTACAAAGCTACACATTTTCAAATCAAGTGAAGTTTATTTTTGTAACCTAATAACACTTAAAAATAACGTCTCAACAAAATCAGCACAAAACTCATAGCACAATAGGAAGGCCAATGTCAAAACCTCAGCATAGGAAATGCAAAGAAAGATCTCCACTATAGTAGAGCATTTAGCAATGTAATTACAATATAATCAATGCAGTTGGTGCAACACTAATGTAACAAATCCAACACAAGATGTTCAGTTAAATAAGTTTAAGAAACGAGTCCAGTCCAATGGCATAAATCCACTTTATAACTCCATATGAGTTCTGCTTTAGAATGTAGCAATTATTTGGATAATGTTAAGATTCACAGTAATTACTGCAAAATACAATCCATCTGGGCGATTATCGCAGAAGCACAAAGTATAGCAAAGGTCTTTATTGCTGCAAAAGTAGAGAATAGTTGAAGATATTGTTGCACCTCATTGATGCCACAGCAGGTGCTTTCCATTAGAGGTCTTTTGCAACACACCTGTTGTGACTTCACAGATTAAGCTGAAGCCAGAATGCCTGAAAGTCTTGGCCCAAACAGCAGCGTTGCTCTGCTCTTAAAAATAAGTAGCGTTGATTTGCCTTTAAACCAGGCACTCAAATATCTACAATATCTATATCTACAGACGGCACAATATAAAAATCAAAGTTCTACATTTGCACCACATACACTGAATTGGAAATCATCTTGTGTGTGTTTGGGCGGTTGTATGAGCTGCAGAAGAGTACACACAGCTGATGTGACCTATTCGCTGTAGGAAACACATGGATGTTGAATTATTGACTCGGCTCTTCTGCAAAGGACGATGTGCACATATTTAGTGTAGGGGGAGTTAGTTGGCAGCACTGTTAGTGCCTTGAGAAATATACTTTTACCTTATTGGAGCTGCAGTGCCTGATTTGTATGGCCGCTTGCAAATATTTTATTGTAAACATGTTGTCGAACAGTTGCTTCTTCCAACATTATCGTTCATTTGGAGTCTTGTTTGTGTCCAATTGATGAATCTACCTTCAATCCCGGCTCTCCTTGTAGCTCTGTTTTGGTCTCCACCTGCTCTAACTTAGCTGCTAAATGCCACACTATGTTCACCAGCATAGACTTTGTCTGCTTTGCTGTCTGACCCTGGGAAGTTATTGTACAGTTAGTTTATCAAAGTGAAGCAAAATATTAACGTTGCAGACCGTAAATCCAAAACAATGAGCTAAAAGATGCTAAAACGCTCCATATATTATATATTGGGTCCATATAAAAACAATGTTTTCAGCACACCAGGATGCTTGTTTTTCTGGCAGCAATACATCTTTCCACTCAAACATATTTGTTCTTCGATTGTTTCAAGGTTACAGCCTCACCACAGCTCAGAGACCCAGCTCTCTCTGCAGCAATATCTCTGCATGAATGTGAAGACCACCATATTAACGTACAGCTCTCAGACTGTTAGCATCCATGTGACAGCTGATGGTAATTTCAAGAGTGATGAGTGAGAAGTGGCACAGCGTGGGAGTGAGGAGGTAGAGCATGCACTCTAATCACAGAGGAGCCTTTCAAACAGGCTGCACAACAGAACACTTTACAATCAGTTTCTTTGGGTTTTCCACTCATTTTTGTCCATATAATCTCTCCCTCAGACACACATACGCTAGTGATAGTATAGAAGTAATGGAATCGTATATAAATGTGATTCTTCTGCTTGTCCCTCTTTATCTCATTGTCTTTCTTTATAACAAACAGTTTCTTGTTCTTTTTGTCCCTCTTCGTGGCAACCAAATGACATGATGCTCTCCTCACCCTCATCTCCACCAGCAGCAGGCAGTTGCTTTTGAGCGATTCATCTATGATGAACACAATAGACACTACTTGTCCAGCATCAAACAGCTGACAAATGTTGAGACTTGCTGGTGAAAAAAAGATAAAATATCAAGCAGCTAAAGAGACTGGTATTTTTCTCTCCAATTGGTGGAGACCAAAACAGAGCTAACGGAAGAGCGAATATTGGATTTATTTGCCAGAAAGCTCTGATAGGATGCAAAGGGAATAGTTATGTCCTCGTCAGATGGACAACAAGTACTCTGGCTGTGTTTGACAATGTTGTACGTTTCCAAATCCAGCAATCTGTCAGGGGCACCCACTACACACAAAAAGATTTTAAAGAGACAGTGTGGAGGTGGGACATTATCTTTGAATTTTAACTTCTCAAACTATCTCTCTTTATTTCATTCTAAGATGTTTCCCCAGTGGAGCGACAGACCACACCAGACAAACCAGAGAGCAGAAAAAAGCTTATCGTGGCAACAACAGCTAAATACCAGCTGTTCCAGGATCTCCATCAACATCTGGAGCCACCGGAGCAGTCCTCATTACCTGTGAGATTTCATTTTTTTAGTCCTATCATACATCTTACTCTTTCTCACAATCAGGGCTTCCTGTGTTTCAGATTCTCAAGAGAAATGCACTGCCAACTGCTCACACATTACAAGCTTCCATCTGTCGCTGTAACACACAGACAGCACCATAACAACGTCATTCAGTGTGGATCACTAAATTTAATATTAATTATGTGATGATATGTCTTGTGTTGACTAATGCATTTTTGTACTTTGTTTGTTTTAAAGTCAGATTTTGTGGGACAGTTTCAATTAAAACAGGAACTCCTAGGATCTGCATATAAATCTATATTTTTAAAAAATCCAACACTATTTAGATTGACGTTTTAAATTTCATTTTAGAGGTTTTTAAAACTTTGCAAGCTTGCAAATAAGTTGGGGAATCTGTTTTTTATATAGTTTAATTTCTGCAGTGACATTTTTCTGTTATTATTTTAAATGGCTTTTAAAGGTCCTAAAGAGATCAGTCACTCTTCTGCTCTGATTTTATGGATAGTGACACTATTATGAAATGTGAGGATGTAAAAAGTTGATCTTTGCAGAAATGCTCAGTATTTTATTGCTTCCTACCAATCACCTCTCCTTCTACATTCCACTGTTATGGGATTTGTCTCCAGTGTAAAATCCAAACTTCAGTAATTGCTTCTGTAACAGAGGCAAGACCTCCTGCATGTCTCATAAAAACTATAAATCACTTTGCACCACCAAACCACATTAGGGATTCTGCAACATAATGCCTTTTCTCATTTGTGAGGTTAGTACAAACAGTATATGCAGTCTTCAGTTTAGCAGCCTGCAGAAGTGTCACAGTGTCACGCTATTGAACCCTCTGGCCACTGATTAATGAGTCTCCCTCCTCCCTCAGCCCTCTTAAAGCTGCCATGAGTCGTCATTTGTTTGCTTGTCTGAGTCACCTGAGGGGACGATGTTGGTTTCCCATATGCCACGTTTGGAGGTGTTGCACACTGGATAATAAGTGGTTTGTTTCCTGATTGCATGCATTAATTATGCTCCTCAGATACGCACTCAGATATACACAACTAATTACCAAACACTTCTCTGAAAAACAAGCTTCGCTCACATGCAACAAAAAGCAGGGGAATTGAGTGGGATTATTCTTTAATGTGTGAGGCAACATCAGGTTTGACTTTAGGTCTGTAAAACCACATGTAACAAAAAAAATACATACAAGCATAATTCAATTCACTTTATTTTGTATAGCCAAAATTCACAAATAAAAAATTTGCTTCGGAGGTCTTTACAATCTGTACACATACATATTGTATAGCCCTTTACTGAATTGTTATCTATTATTGAAATAATAAATTGTGCACCAGCAACGAATTACAATTCAACTTATTGATGCAGCAACAAATTCCAGTGTATATTCCAGTATTGCATCAAATAGATCAGCCCCATTTTGACTAATATCCGATCAAGCTATTTGAGTCAGTATTGGTCCGATATTGGCGCATAAAGTTAAATTCCAGCCGAGAAAGCTCTTAAAAAATGTTCAACCTACTTTAGTAATCTTTTCTTTTTTTATCCAGTGGTTATACAAACTTATAATGACTTGACACACAAACTTCAGGATGGATTTACTGGTGTAAACCCATTCTGCACACTAAATGTGATGTACGACCATAAATTCAGGAGCTAAAGAAGTATGCAAGATGGTGAACGCGCCAGTGCAATATGTGAAATGAATTTATATTAGATTGCCAGCCACACAGGCAGAAACAAGGATGGAGGAATCCATCCCCTACAGAGGAAGAAGATAAAGTTTTACCAACACTCTAACACAATTTTGGCTCCAGTGAGATGAGCTGTGAAAGTTTTCACTGTATGTTGCTGCCACAGCTGAGCATAGGTCAGTGTTATATTTGATGTCCTTAAAAGGTTTAGTTTAATCCTCCCCAATCGTTTTAAATGCATCTCATGGTGGAAAATGTAAGTTACATGCAACAGCTGGCTGAAGACGCATTTTCTCACACCTCTTAGAATCTCCTTTTTGGCAGTTTGCACGTGTACATCTGTCTGTTCGAGCCTCTCTGTACCTGCATTCTCCCCACATGGTCATCTATTTTGCTAATCATTGTATACATACTGGTTTTGTGTTGCTTTTTATGTACATGTGTGTGTGTCCGAGTCCAGTGAAGCTCTGCAATAAGTGATTCTCCCAGCCTGTCACTGCAGAGTTTTAGGTTTACGGGCAGCGCCGTGTCGCAGTGAGGCGTGCGGGAGGAAAGAGAGGGAGGAGGGGAGGCACTGAGCGACGTAAGAGGAGGAGCTGTGGTGGTTAGAACTGGATCAGTCGGACAGTGGGTCACTGGGCCGCTGATTCTGCCGAGCTCAGCTGACAGTCTTGATTCATCACGGGAGAAACAGAGTCCTAATCTTTATTGACACTTCATGACTTCCACTAAGGCCGTGAAGGCCGTAAATTCCTGCTTCAGCCGTAACGAAGATTAACTCGGTGGGTTCTTTAGTCTGAGTGAACTTTAATTTGATTACGTTCGGCAGCTTGTATCATCTCATTATTTGCTTCATTGGCTTTTTTTGATCCCGAAAACTTGAGAATATTTCCCAGTTCTTAAAATCTTTCAGACTTTTTTCTGTTTCTGTTATAGTTGAGTAACATAGAGCCCCATCCAGTGCTGAAAAACACTTTACAGACATGTCTAACAGGGGGGGGGTCAGCGATATTCAAATGAGATTGACTTTATTTCACTGTGTGTAGAGCAAGTGTACTAAATTTAAAGAAAATCTGCAATGATACATACTCATTTAATGAAAAACAAACAAATGTATTTTTTTGCAGATTCTGTTTGTTTTTTTGCAAAGCAGTAGGGACACATTCACCGGGGTTTTGCATGCTGTCGATTAGTTCGGGAGCGTTGGTGGTTAATAGTGTGCCACCCTGGATGCCTCTTTATGAGGCTCTGTAAATGTGTCAGGCAGCAGCAGGGGAAAGCCAACTCTTCCGGTCCCTCTAATTGGATTTGCACGTGTGGAAGAAGGCCTGGATTCATTTGGAACAAAAAACGTTTGCCAAGAATAGGCTCGGCTCGCTGGGATAAACATGTCAGGAGGAAGGACGGTGTGGTTTTGACAAACTCTGCAGCATGAAGGAAAAATCCAACAAAGACTCAATATTAGAGATGGTTCTGACATTTGCAAGAATGCCAGCTCGAAAGTTCATCACCACCCACGAAAAGTGTTTGCCATTAAGCGCATGCATACAGGATGAGAAACCCCCACTGCGACAGAGAGGCTGTCAGAGCGTCCCCATTCAATCAACACTGACACATTTTTATTGTGTTGCCTTTGTACGCCTGCACATTTTATTAGAAGGAAACAAGTGCACAATCTCAAGCTTTAATTTGAAGGGGCGTTTACATGCAGCCCCTTTTAGCCACTCTAGTGGTGTTGATGAAGGAATAGTCACGTCAGTTGGCTGGCCCACTGCTTTGGTCCAGACGGAAATATCTCAACAGCGATTGGATGAATGGTCATGGAATTTGGTCACCTCGGGATGAAATGTAATAACTTTAGCGACTCCTTGACTTTTGTAGTGTCACCAACAGGTGCAGAACTGTGTTTTATGACCAAACCCTTCAAGATATTCTCTCTTAGTGCTAGTTCGCAAATGCTAGCATGCTGACATGCTAACTAGCTAACTAGAGTCAAAGCACCACTAGCTAACTAGCTCAAAGCAACACTGTGTCCACGTACAGCCTCACAGAGCTGCTAGCATAGCGGCCGCCTCTCAGTCCTGTTATTTGTGTTCTCCTTCAAAACATTTTGGTTCACTCAAAGAATTACACGGAGCAAGAAACATGGAAACACACATAAAAGCACTTTCCACTACTTTCTGGCTGCACATCAGAGCGCAGGGGGCTCAATTGATTCTTCTGTCTTCTTCTTTTTGTGTGAAATGCTGTTTTTACCTTAATACTCTGTGATCCCCTGAGGAGGAGAGATGCAACAAAACACCAAATAGCCCCTTTATCTTTGCTCACAATGCACCTGAACATTCATCCATAGATGACAACAGAAACTCCAAATATTTAGGAACACAGCTTCCTGCCTTCCCCTGAATCTTCAGTTTAAATGTGCCAAAACTAAGAGCCCCGAGGAGGCCATTAAGTGCTCACATGCTCACACTAACGCAGACTGTGCCGATCTGAAGGTGAAGGCGAGGCGTGTTGAACGCGTGTGACACATTCATAATCAGTGAAACAAATGGCATCTTGTGGTATCTCATTTGATGCTAATGGCATATTTAATGACGAGGCACGGGAAACACACAGACGACTGTTTCGTCTGTCGAGGCATAATGGAGCCGCCAGACTCGGCCCTCTTCAAAATTAGGTTGAGAACAAGATGCTGCTTCGTGTCTGTGAATGATTATTGTAATGTGTGTGTACACCAGCACAGAGGCTGTTTTCCACCGGCCTCGAGTCTATTGATTTATCTATCTATTGATTTTATGGAGCTCTACTCTACAGGCTTTCCTTTCCTGGAGTGAAATTAAATTTGCGGATGATGTCTTCCAGATGCTGCGGTTTACTTCAAAGTTCATATTTCAGGCGTAATCAATGCTGGAAAGTACATTTATTCAAGTAATTTTAATTGTCTTTTACTACATTTCAGAGGGAAATAAAGTAGTTTTTACTCCACTACTTATATTTTGCAGGGAGGATTCGGACTCATACTGTAATTAAGTATTTTGACATTACTATAAATACTGCTTCAGATCTCTATGCGCTCTCTTATGCTGTTTGTTCTCCCTGCAGGCCCATGGTGCTAAAATACCATCAATCCTGCTCATATTCATCTATAACCATCTGGAACGAGGCGCTTACATAAGGTGCATCTCCTTATTGCTAAGAATGCCCGATGCCCATGTAAGTAAAATCATTCATGACTCACTGGCAAGTGATGTTCACACATGCAGGGCCTCTAGTGCTGTCTGAGAGGCAGCGAGGCCTGTCGGAAGCAGTGGGAGGACAGGACACAGAAGTGTAAGGAAACAGCCTGAAAAGCAAGAGGTGGGAAGCGCTCAATGGCGTATCATTCACAGACGGACACCCACGCAGACACACACTCATCAGAAACCTTTAAAAATATATTTATGCAACGAGCTTCCTGCCCGGAGCAAAGTACAAGAGTAGATCCTCGTCCCTCACAGGAATACACATGAAACAGACTCCTCTTTCGGATGTGACGTAAAAGGTTTCTCTTTTCATAACGTAACAGTGTGCTAAGCATCTACATAGCTCTCAAGATGCCAAATTGCATTTACACAAAGTAATTCATCAATTTGTGAAGACACTGGCTTTGTAGAAGAAAACTGCACTTTTCAGAAAAAAATCCCCAAATATAAAGACTTTAATGCTTTGAAATGAGTCAACCAGCTTCCAAATTAATCATGAGCTTCTATCAAAAGATTTAGAAATTATTTATGAAAACCAAAACAGACAAGACTGCCAGTGCATCCCAACTCTACGCTCACTATATCTACTGTTACGGTAGATAGTGGAGATAAAAATGGAAGTGCTGACCCATTCTGCATGAACAGAAATTTCAGGATTTAAATGAACGTCACAGCATCTCGTTAATATGTTTTTCCCCAAGATTTGTTTGTTTCTTATGTTGTTTTTTTTACTGTTGTAATTCTCAGGCACAATATCTTATATTTTAACACCATCCAGTTGTTTCTTTATGGTTTTGATGTGAATAGTTTGCTGTTGAAAGAATATAATTCATTTATCACGCACAGCAAAAGTGCCCTCTTGAATTCCCCGATGTAGATAAAATGTGATTTAGTGCACACTACAGTGCCATGCATGACACATACAGCTTTAATTTTTTTTAGAACAGCCTGAATTATTATTTTCTTTGATGAAAAACATCAATTTACTCTGCTCCTCTTAAAAATGTGCTTGGCCACAAGAGTACGATCGGTGTTGGTCGTAATTCACTGACGATTGTGGGTAGCATTGTAGTTTTCAACCATTTGTTTAACAACTTCTCAGCTTTGGAGCCTTAATATTAATCATCACAACACAAGAAACATCAATAATTAACGTAATTTTCAGGAGACAGGGTTGGAAACATGCACCAGATTGGTTTCATTTTCAAAGACTTCTATTCCTTTCGTCATTCTGGACATGCAGCTTCAGCCTGTAATCTGCCCCTCAATGCGATCTAGTTGGGGTGGGGGGGAGGGGGAGATTTTATCATTATTCAGTGCAACAAAAAGCATTCTATGTTTGAGTCAAAGCCAACATGAAGCTTCTGCAGTTTGTCTTTTTTCTCTTTTTTCCCTTCTTTGCTGCAATCTGTTGCAATTTCAGTTCATCAAAGACACACAAACCTCAACTGTTGATGTTAAAAAAAATCCACTTAAAAAAAAGCCACAATGGACTGTGTTGTCAGGGTAGCTTTTGGTGAATCACTGTGCTGTTTGATGCTGTTGAAAGAGGATTGTGGATTTGTCCCCCATTACTAAACTCCAGATAGAAAGCTCGAGCTGCCGGTCCATTATGAAGAAAAGAACAATGTACATATGCAGGTGTACTATGTAATGTCTACACAAGTAAGCACATTAACTGTTCCTTTACACTTTTATTTGAAGTCTTATAAAATAACATTAAAGCAACATTTCAAAAAACAGCTAGATAAGTGAAATATATATGAAACCTCACATTAAAAGAAAGCCATTCGAGGTATACTGTATATATATACTGGTTCTTTCTTGTTCTTCAGTGTCTACCTGCAGTACAGTAGGGGTCTAATATTAGATCAGGGAGGCCTACTGTACGGTGGCATTATAAAGCTTTCAGTGATGGTCTGTGTTGTAGTTTGAAGTGCATTAACAGAGAGGTTTTGCACCACACTCTGCTGCCTTTGGCCCCATTTGAGCTTCTATTTTAGTGCACTTTGTGTTTAAAAGGAACATTCCAGTATTTTTCAACCTTCGGTATATCGTTTAGATCGTTTAGCGCTGGAAAAGCTGCTCACGTCAGCGGCAAGCAAGCGACATAATAATGAATGAATACAATTACACCGGATCTAAAGCTCAAAATGTTATTGTAACGTGATTAATGCACTCAATGTTGTTTTTTTTGTGTGCATTTACATAAACCAAATGTTTCCCATAAAACACACTGCTTTCCAGGAAAAATCAAATTCAACCATTTAATCACAACCCTTCAGCGTGATATTATCCAGCAAGGCTTCTAATGTCCTTTGCTGTCGGAGGCGGCGTTCACCATCAAGCCTCTTATTGCTCCCCGGGGGGAGAGAGGGGCTGCTGCTGCTGGGATGGGGGAGGCATCAATGAGCAAACTGGTGAATCAATGGTCACCAAGCCAACCTCTAGTGCCTGTGGGAGGTCAACTCTCAATGGCAGAAAGGAGATATTTACAAGGACACGTTGGTATGGTTGGGAGAACGATTGAAGGAAAGATGGGGGAAACAAAGAAACAAAGAAACGGAAGGATAGATTGGGCAAATAAATGAATCTACAGCCATGATATTATTATGGCTGTAGATTATAGATAGATATTATTATTATAGATTATTTCCAATTTCCTGGTTTCAAGAGAAAGATGGCAAAGAGCATGTTTTAAAATGTGCTGAATTCTTAAATACAACGATCGACAGATTGCCTCCACACAGCTCTAAATATGGTGACGGCTGAGCCAGCGGCTAGAAGTTAACAGTGCTCGCGGCGCTAACAGAGCAAACAACGGCAACAGTGCTGAGAGAGCTAGCCGCTGCTAGGATCATGTATTTGAGCCGGAGGGTGGGCGCGATGCTTTTGAGACATTATCAGCTGCAACTGCAAAGTTTTCCTCCTGAGTTGTTTTCCTTCAAAAGTAAAATAGCAACACGGATGGCTAACACAGCTAGGACTCTATATTACATTACATGTTAAATGATTTTTCAAAAGAAGAAAACAGTAAAACCGCTCCCTCCATCACCCTGAGAGGTGAAATACATCACTCGCTCATGAGTTGTAATTCCTGAGGTTTCACTGTGTGGAGAAAGAGGGGAGTCATCTTTCACCAGCTGCTGTAAATGGCTCTTCATATTTGATAAAGATGTTTAATGGGTTTGAATCTCTCGGCTTTGGTCTGTAGCTTGAGGGCTGTTCCTTTGTTCTCCACAACTCCCAATGGACTTATATGCTTTATGTCCACTGATGGATATCGCTATCAGTCTTTCATTCGACCGCAATGTATATTTTTTTAAATCACAGTCAGTAAAAGCAGCATACCGTATACTCGTCCTGGCATATTTCTCTCAAAATAAACAGCATTGGATGTAACTTCATACAGTGTTTTTTTTTCTATTATTTTGCTCCATTTTTCTGCACCTGTTCTGTTTTCATTCAATCGGAGGTAAACAGTGGAGTCCTCAGGCCAGTAACAAAGCCTGCAGTAACAAGAGCTGACTCCATTAGTGGGGAGTCCCTGCTGGATGCTGGGTGGGGGTTGGGAGGGAGACTGAATGGATGGATGGACGCTTGTGAAGCACATTGTAACAACGTCTGTACATTGCCCAACACATGACTCTTAATTGCCTTGACATTTTGAGAGTATTTAGTCAGAGTAATTCTTTGGATGACATGGGTAGAAGTGGATCTGGAGCTGCACATCTATATTATTCCTAAAGACACCTTGATTTCAGTGTGGCTCAACTAATTTCAAACTAGATAGACAGACTTTATTAATCCCCAAGGGGAAATGTGTTGTCGTAGTTGCGCCTTACTACCCATAATGTGTATTCTTGAGCTCTAAATGTGACTGATCTACATGTTTCGAGACACAGGAAATCGAGTGCTGCAGGAATGAGACCTAAAACAAAGAAATGAGAAAGCATTTTAGCACTTCCAGTTCCCTTGTCTCAATGTGATTTATTTTTTAATGATTTTTTGGTGAGATGCCTGAAATAAAGAGATTTTAATGTTTTGTTCTACGATGTAAAATATGTCAGTAAACACCCCACAAGTGAAATGTTAAGCTTTTACGTATCTGACAGAGGGCGGTTGGTAATGAGTGGCAGAATGAGACTAAAACGTCGTCCTTAACAGCCTCGTTGTGTTTATACTCGTGCTGATGCGACCAGGTTGTAGTTTGTTTATAGTCTAACGTCTGGCGATTGCATTCAAACTTCAAAAGTGTTCGTTTGTGAGGATTATCTTGCTGGATAAAACGTAAAAAAAAAGTATCATAAACATTTTTTCCCACAGGAGCATATTTTCTGTAATAATTATCCCAAATTCATTTCAAAAATCCTATCGGGTTTTTTGTCGAGGGAGCCAGTGTGATGCTAACTTCCTGGTTGGCCTACAAAAATACATCATCCCTGCAGCTCTTTTGATCAATACTCTACCATTCTGTGTCCAAACCTCAGGAGAACATTGTGGGAGTCCCCATGCAACAGCAGAGCTGGGCTTTAGTCACAAATCCCAATCCTACTTATATAAAATAAAATATTAAATCATTAGGCTATTCATTTCCGCACAGATTCCCTGAACGTGATGCTGCCGTGGAGGCCTTTTCCTGCTCACATGTCTCTTCAGGCAGCCCACACATACAGTGAAATGACAATTGCTCTTTTGTTAATGCTGCTCTCTATTAGCCATGCAGCGGTGCATGTGCTATTGCTTGTTTTGTGAGAATTCTCGATAACTCTGACCCTCTTACAGGAAGGCTGTGTGCAGAGAGAAAGAGGGAGAGCCACCCAGCACACAATGGAGCACTTAAATGTATTTCAGTTGCAGTTTCAGCTGCGTTGGCCGTTGCGTCTTCACTGACAACATGGCACTGAGAGGCAATCCAAGTCTGTGGCGAAGAAACACATCATTATGGCATTCCTCTCGTGCCGATTCCCTGCAGAAGACTGCAATACGTAGATGAACAAACAGGCCAATGCACTATTTTCTCGATCAGTCATTCCTTAATATCAGTAATGCTGCATGTCTTGGCTGTTGTCAGGCCTAGACTGAAAGGAGGACCCAGATGCAGGGGATATCCATACAAGCGCACTTTATTATTTCCTTAGATCTTCTTCGACAAGTGAAAAGACCATTAGGGCACAAAAACTTTCGGGAAAACTCTAACTAGGACTGTGGACGCTGGCTTTGGTGCATGGGCAAGGAAAAACACTTTGGCACAGGACAGAGGGAAGAAGCAGACTATAAGCACATGAGGGCTATGGGGAACAGGTGGAACCACTCAGGAATCAGGGGAGACAATCAGACCAGTGACACATGAGGAAGGGCAAGTGACCTGAAACGAGAGGAGAGTCAGGCTTCAAAATAAAACAGGAAGTTACGAGACAAAAACCCCCAGACAAGACAACCCTCACAGCTGTGACAGCTGTAAGAATTTCAAATAGCAAACAAACAAATCTATACCGTGTTCCCTGATTTTTAATTTAATTTTAACTTGCATCAGAGCTTCACGAAAACACACATGAGCTGTAAGATGTTTCTATATTATCATTGAGTTAAGATCAGACTGCAAAGCACCCATGTGACCTGCGTTTTCCTTCAGGCCATCTTTGTAAAACATATTTTTTTACATTCACTCTCTTCACCTTCCCTCTTTTTCTTCAGGATACATGTCAATCTTGAGATCAAAATGACCCTTTAACAACCACAGAAAGAGAAAATGACAGTAAATGACAGTAAACACAACATTGAGAAAATCTCAATGTTGTGTTTACTGTCATTAATTCTGGAGCACATTGAGTTAAGAAATAATAATCATAAACACGAGGGACCTCTCCCAATTTCTCCCCGAAGGCCTAATTTACAAATATTGCATCAGAAAAATGCATATTTCGGGTCAGTGTGAAGGGCACAGATGGTGCTGAATCCATAAACACAAGTTAATTTGAGGTTATGGAAGTTCCTGTCAGGAAGTCAGCAGAGTGACTTTGGGCTTTTGTTAGCCAAGTTGCTCGTTCTGCTACAGAGAGCCGTAATAGCAGATGGCGATGATGTGAGAACTGAAGAAGGAAAGGTTACCGCAGGTGAATGTGCAAGTGATGTTCGGGCAGTGCTTTCATAAGTTTGATTCGCTACTTTCTGAAGGTTACATAAAGCCGTGAACTCTGTCAACTGCAAATGATCTAAAGATGATATAAATAGCCCAATATCCCTGGGGATTATGTCTCTCCAGGAGCAAAGGAGGAAGCCAGGTGGCGTTGTTATAAAGCGACCAAGTCAAGAAACACACGTCCATATGCTAGCAGACTGCTAGCATGTAGTTTAACCGGCTTTTCTCCCATAGAGAAACAAAGGTGAAATCTAATTGGACAAAAGCTGTCCTTAACCAGCTGCAGCGCTGTGCAGCAATCCAGAAGCAGAGCAACAGAGGAAGACAGAAGCTGTGCAATGAGAAAATAAGATGATCGGGAAAAATAATTAAAATACATGTAGTGTATTTGTGAAAAACAATTACAACATAAAATAGCTATAACTATAACCCTGACGGCCTTCCACTGGTTTTGAGTAGCACCGACATGTTGTCCTGTTGATACAGGCATCAGCTCAGAAAACACCTCTAAGTGTCGTTCCAAAGGACATTAACAAAAAAATCTGTCAATTTTAAGGACTTTCATTTGGCACAATCTTTAACCGTACTTTAGTGCCATGCTCAGATATTATGAAGAACCGACATGCAGGATGCTGCTGACGGTTCTCATTTACGAAAAAGTTATTTAAATTCAACGTCTTCATCTTTAACTGTAAACAAAAGAAACGTCGTAGCTTGTGGAAAGTATGTCTCCATCACCGTGTCATTTTGGACCCAGTATAAACATCCAGTCTCCACTACAGAAGCTTCGTGTTTTAAGAAGTTACAGAACCACAACTTTTCTTAAGCCAGAGCTCAGTAACAAAAACCCTCTCTCTTTATATCTTGGCGATATCAGCGCTGTATCCCATCGAGATTCATATCTAGCCGGAGTTGTGTGCTGCAAAGCTCCTGCAGTCTGTGCACTTCTTTCTTTTGACGCCTCCGGGGCTGCAGAGGACGGCCGTGCTGACGAGAGTTAAGGGACTCTGTGTGACACACAAAGGACACATGATCCCTTATTGATGCAGGGGAGGACTCCGATAAATCACGTGAGCTCTTGGCGGGACGATCGAACTGTTGAATGCTGCTTGAACTGACAACGGGGCATTGCCTTCCCTCTGGTGTAGAAGAGATCCAGCAGTTGAAGATTATGTGATGCCTTCATGAGCATTTCAAGAGAAGATGTGTCTGCAACTTTAAGATTGTCTTTACGTTAAGTACTCAGGTCTTTTTTTTAAAAAGAAATCATGCAGTGAAGAAGTTTTGTTATGTAAAAGTCTTGCATTCAAAGTCTTACTTCAGTAACAACTTAAATACTTAATGCCCTTTAACATTATCATTACAAACTGCATTATGTGAGATGAATACAAAACCAGTATATAAGCAACTCCTAAAAGTTTTCCTTTCATTTAACTTTGTGTGTTTGCTGATACTCTTCATCAGCAGCTATTTTACATCACACTCTCCTCTTCTGTGTCAGTGCACAACGGGGTCACCCAAAAAAACAACTTAATCACAGACCTTTGGAGCTTTCTGGGGATGCAAAATCTGTGAAGGTTTTTCCTCTCAGAGCCGCCTGCCTGGTGTGTCTGCTCTGGCAGCAGGAGAGAGTTGGCTCTTACACACACAAAAACAAAAGATGAAATACAGATTCAGTAGAATTGGCCACTTTTCTACTCGAAGGCGATAAACAGGAAGACGCAGTGTGGCCCCAAACTGAGGAGATTTCACAGAGAACAATGTCATCACGCTGGAGGCGGCAGCCAGCACGCATCCCAAAATAGCTGATGGTCTCGTTACAAACATTTGGTTAGGATCAACGCTGTATTTGGTTAAATCCGGGGGGATATTTACATGGATAAACTTGCCATTTGTTGTATATTTCCTCAAATCTTAACAGAGTTAGGAACAGAAGCATCGTCGGCACAGAATGCTGCAATTGCAATGCAACACATAACTCTTATATCATATTACAGAAATGAGAATCAGGAGCAGCTTGCATTTAGAGATGATTATTATATCAGATTAGGGTGGAAATATGAATGCATGCGCGAGGATTACGATTTGAATAAGTATAAATGTGTGTTGCCATATTATCTTTTGTGTTTCCTTCATTTGCTTTGATTATTACAGATCTCAATGAGATTATTCATGTTTCCACTTTTGATGTATCAGTTTACAATCGGATGCATTGGACACATTGCTGAGTGATTATCTTCATGAGACAAAGACGTCTATATTAATGATCTGCCCATTCTCAAACTGCTCTGCAGAATTATGCAAATGTAATCACACTGAGTGGCCTCACGTTGGCCTCTGTGGGTCTGAGAAAGCCTTCCGTAAAATGGGATTATTTCATTTAATTTCCCCGTCAACAGCCTCGCTCGGAGCTAACGTTGCCATGGAGGAGACGGGGGTATTTGGTCGCAGAAATGGAGAGGCTCTGGATGCCGAAAGAAAAAGCTCTTTGAGAGCTGCTGCTTTATCTTATCTCACAAGGTGTCAGTTTCCATGTTTTCAATCTCCCCGAGGAGTGATCTTTGCTCCCTCAGCAGCTGAGAGGAGAAGTTTTTGAAATAGCAAACAACCCGAACCCTGCAAAGTGTATACAGTGCAGCCGCTCTGCAAAGCTGCACGGGTTTTAGTATTCAGATCCTGGCAGAAGAAATCTTTAGATTGATCTGTTTGTCAGTCAGAAAAGAAATATGTGGAAAGTAACTGGGTAGAGTTTGGTACGTAAAGTATACTTTAAATAGTGTTCTTTTTACTGCAATGTATTCTCTATAATGCTGCAATGCAATACATTTGTTAGTTTTGAAAAGAGAAAACCTCGTTAAGTCATTTATCAAACAAAGTATCAAACACACACACAGGCTCCAGCTTCTCAAGTATGAAGATTTGCTGCTAATTTCTCTCTTTTATTTCCTATTTAAATGTATGATTAGGGTAATTAGCCCAGGGTTTTGAGCTGACGGAGATTTGTCATTATTTTTTGACATCCCATTGACAAAACAACCAATTGATGAATCAATACTGTGGGATATTAATTGCAGCCCTCCGGCGGTACAAGTGACTTTGCTGAGTAAGACTTGGCATAAAACCTGATGCATTATGGACAAATTACCACTATCACTTTAAATCCTGCTCACACGTGTGCCAGTAAAAATAATAAGGATTTTTACTGTTCAAACAGATCAGCAAGATATATTATTGCTTTAGTAACAGTTTGAATGCTGGCTTTGAGCTTCTAATTGAATATATTTACATTTTTGTTCTGCTGCTCTTGCTTAAGTCAATGGACTAATCGCCTTAAAGAGCATCTTCTCCTCACTAATATCTTTGGTTATCTTCATATAACTAATACAAAAGATGTATTACATCTGCATGATCGCATTGTATTAATTGCTCTGCATTGAACGGATAGGCTCGCATTGTTCTCCTCATAATCCCCTAAACAATTATGGCTACATGTTCAGTAATGTGTCCAAACACTGGATCTGTTGTCACATCTCGCTGTGAAGCTCATTAACGGCCCCTCTCCTCACTGACAGCCGAGTCATCCAATGGGTGTTCGGCATCCACCGCTCGTCCAATGGCAGCCTGCGCTGAGCCGATGCTGCTCGCTGATTGGTGCAGCCGTGTCTGCGTATCGCGTGGCCTGCCTCCTCAGCGCTGATGCCTTTCCTCCGGTCAAGGTTGCGCTGGCAGTGAGAATCGCAGTAGGACGCGACCGGAGCTCCGTGTACGCGCAAACAGCAGCAGCCTCCTGAGCCCCGACACTCCGCTCTAACTCCCCCCTCCCGCCTGCGTTCACACGCCGCTGAGGAATCTCTCATCTCCCCGAGAGCAGCTATGGACGAGATGGAGGAAGAGTTAAAATGCCCCGTGTGCGGCTCTTTTTTCCGGGAGCCCATCATACTGCCGTGCACCCACAACATTTGCCTGGCGTGTGCCCGGAATATTCTCGTGCAGACCCCCGACGCGGAGTCCCCGCAGAGCAGCCGAGCCTCCGGATCCGGCGTCTCCGACTATGATTATCTGGATTTGGATAAAATGAGTTTGTACAGCGAGGCTGACAGTGGATACGGTTCCTACGGGGGCTTCGTCAGCGCCCCGACCACCCCATGTCAAAAATCACCGAACGGGGTGCGGGTTTTCCCCCCGTCCGTGCCCCAGCCTCCTCCGCAGCAGCACCTGCTGCTGCAGCCCGGCTCTATGGCCCCGATCCCCCGCAACTCCTGCATCACTTGCCCGCAGTGTCACCGCAGCCTCATCCTGGACGAGCGGGGGCTCCGCGGATTCGCCAAGAACCGTGTCCTGGAGGGGGTCGTGGACCGATACCAGCAGAGCAAGGCGGCCGCGCTCAAGTGTCAGCTCTGCGAGAAGAGTCCGAAGGAGGCCACCGTGATGTGCGAGCAGTGCGACGTCTTCTACTGCGACCCGTGCCGCCTCCGGTGCCATCCTCCCCGCGGTCCCCTCGCCAAGCATCGCCTGGTGCCGCCAGCGCAGGGGCGGATAAGTCGCCGCGCGAGTCCCCGCAAAACCTCCACTTGCACAGAGCACGAACTGGAGAATCTAAGCATGTACTGTGTGCAGTGTAAGATGCCCGTGTGTTATCAGTGTTTGGAGGAGGGCAAACACGGCACACATGAAGTCAAAGCTCTGGGCGCGATGTGGAAACTGCACAAGGTACGTGCGTAAAATGTATATATCAAGCTGCAAATCTGCAAATCTTTAAGTTCCGATTGACCTGTGTGTGTGTGTGTGTGTGTGTGTGTGTGTGTGTGGGTGTGTGTGTGTGTGTGTGCCCGCGCGCGCGCATGTAGCCTTGATTCATAATGATTCATCAGCCTCTGAGCTGAGCAACAAGTCCGCCTTGAAAATACTGTGCGCTGTATCTTGTCAGTTCCGCTTCGCATCCAGTAGATACACACAGAGCGCTGTGGATTTATTCTCTCTGTCACATTGGAATTAAATGAACAATAATGTAAGTAGGTGAATTTGTCCTCCCCGACAATCCTCCATGCAGCTCACATTTCAGTCAGATTGGTGAAATGTGCACGTCTCCAAACTGGGAACTCTGCTGTGTTTTGGTGCGCAAAGCTGTCAGGGAGCAGCTCGATTGGGAATTCTGTTCACGAGTGGACAAGCAGGAGGAGGCCTCCTTAATCAACAGGAAACTGCTTCTTCTTCTCCTTAAAACTATTGAATGAAGTTGAGCAGGGATTCTGGCTTTCAACTCTTGACCATTTGTCTCCTGAGCTGCTTCCATACAGCAGATTCTCTCTCTCTCTCTCTCTCTCTCTCTCTCTCTCTCTCTCTCTCATTTTGGAGCTACGCATTAATAAGAGCCAGCAGTGAAGCTCAGATGCAGCAGGCCTGTGGATTGAGGAGCTATTTTGGAAGCCGAGTTGTTGTGGACAGGGAGCTGCATTTCAGAGGGTCTGCAGTGCATCTACGCCTCTGCAGTTGCAACCCTCACCTCCACACTCCAGTGGCGATGGAGGATGTGGAGCTAGATATAGATGCTCTTCAATACTCTCTCTCTCTCTCTCTCTCTCACTCACACACACACACACACACACACACACACACACACACACACACACACACACACACACACGCACAGGAAGGGTGATGATGTTGCCTGGTTTCCAAGAGAAAATCTGAAAATATGGTGAACGCATTGAGAATCTCACACACCTTTGCCTCCCTGCGGGCGTAGAGCTGTCCTCGTCTCCAAACCAGCCGTTTAACAGACCTCCAGTGCAATCATCTCCTCTCGATGGTGGTGAAGATAGCGTATCACCTCAGACATATGAGGCAATTGTGAAATTGATGGAAAAATCAGAGGGGGGGTCGATCATTTCACTCCCATCAAATTGCCATCACTTGAAGAAGTTGCCCACCTTTTCTGCCTCATCTTGCTTGGATCCAAACTGTCCACACAAAAAAGAAGAGCATTTTTAGAAACCAGTCGATGACACCAGTGATATTGGTGCCAATATGCAGCTTGTGGTCCCGTTTTTTTGGCTTCTATTAGGGCACCTGCTTATTTCTGACCTGTTATCTGAAGCTGCTGCCTGCAGAAATGTAACAGATGGCGTGGAGTTGGTAGCTGGCAGCTTTGAGGATGGACATCTTTCAGAGCTTCGGGGTGTTTCTCATATAATTTATCAGGGGAGAAATGAAACAGTTTTCCATATCCTGCTGATGCACTGTACATCCTCACGTGTCACTTGTACTTGAGTTTCTACACCATGTGCATTACACTAAAGGAAGTAGCTATCTGAAATCTGATTGGTCTCTACTCAGATGTTCTCAGTTGCTGGGAGTTCAACTCTGATTGACATTAAAATTACCTGAAATGTCATATTTAGTTTTTTTAAGTGGGGCTGCGTTCTTCAAATTAAAAAGGAAATAGATGCCAGTGAGAGTAAAGCTGTAAAACCAAAAGACGTTTAAATGCTCTAATGAGCTGAGGGGAACTGAAGAGTGATATTCTCTCCATGTTCTTCACTACGAGCGACCCCTTTTGTTAAACAAAGTTTGTTAAATAAAGGCTAGTGCAGAGTTTTTGCTTTGGTCATAATGCTAAACCATTTAGTATTCTGATACGACCAGAAGACAAATGCACATAAATACGAACATCTTGCTTTTCCCGTAAAGTGCCTAGCGGTCCCGTTGTGACTGGACCGCTATTGTTTCAGCATCACTGTCTCATGTTGATGTACAACACTAAGAAACGTGAACCGTGTTACTTTGAGTCAAAATCTTAAAATCCACACCTGCAGCATTTGCATGTGCGAACAGAAAACACGCTTGCAGGTATCATTTAATAAGATCTCCTATATTTTCCAACTGGGATCTTATTTTTACTTCAAGGTTTTTTAATCTGCACCATCATCGACGTCGTCTTGTTACGCCGGAACAAACTGTGCTCTCTGTCTCTCTCTATCTTTGTGAAACATTTCTCTCTTTATGGAGACGGAGTTGAACCACCTGCCATCATGGCAACCAAATCCCTCTTGATGTTGTGCAGAGCAGCAGAGGTCTCCGAGATACCGGACCCACCGAGGGATCCATCCCAGATGCTTTACAACCTTTCTCTCCACCCTCTACAGTACATTTGCATCTAAATGAACGGGGCTACAGATCATTAGTCTTAACTTCTCTGCTGGTCTCCCAGGCAATACAATACCACCATGTTTTATCTGTAACCCTCCCTTTTGGACTGCGTGACCGTGTCTAAACCGCAATGGTAATCAATTTCATGTCTCCAAAGTCAATTTCAGTCCCGAAAGACGAGCAGAAATCTAAGCACGCCATCGTGTGTATCGCCCCACACGTCTGCCTCTTCAGATTTGTGTCAGAGGGTTTTATGTGGTGACAGGATGTCTGTGTTAATCTCTGTAAATCACATTATAAAGAGGAAAGGGGCATCGTCAGAGCGTTAAACCGCGACATGGCGAGTGGTCCTCGGCTCTTCACGGATGTCACAAGAGGTCGTCCGGGACCCTGAACGCAATTTAGGTCAACCTCAGTCCCCTTTGGGGCGTTTAGAGGCAATTAAAGGTGATTTATCACAAAGAAGGTAATATACAAGATGCATGGGTGTGCAGAAAATAAGGAGCAGATTGCAGCAGAAAATTAGCAATTTGCCCTCTTGCCACGAACAGAGAGATAAATCAGAGGCTGCAGAGGAGATTTGATCTCCGACATCCCTGAAAAATATCCTTTTGAGAAGGAAAGGCTTGTAGAAGTCAGTAATTTCAAGAATCCACAAGTGATTCATGGAATGTTTCCCCTTCTCGTGTGCACATGTGCTGCCCCTTTAATGTCACCATGTGTTTGATCCTGACATGAACAGACGCCCTGCACACCTTGACGCCAAGTCAACACAGAAGGATACTCTCTGCCAAGAAGCCTAGAAAAGCCGGCTAACGAGGACAGACGAAGCAGAATACTAACAGACTTGTCTCAATCTTGAGGCCGATGTCGGTGTCAGCAGTTGATCCGTGTCTGGATGAGTGACCCGCAGCAAAGGAAAAGCCTTGATGAGTCAGACACTGGCGGCGGGATCCCCGTTCTCCTCTCCTGCTTTAACTCTGTCTGCTAATAGTAATGAGACTGGCTGTCAGTCTGGATCCATGCACCCGCTGTGCTGCTCCACACTCCAGCATGCAACTGCCCCGCACAGACGTGTACTGAACCTCATTGGTTCAATGTGCCATGCAGCTAATTGTCTAGATGCAAACTACAATATGTCTGCTTTACCAATATGGCAACGACTGGTCTTTTCTCACAGGAATTGGAAGACGAAACAGAGATATTTGGAGAAGCAGCACAGCTGCCATGTGCCGATACTGAGATTAGAAGTTTTTTGTGATTAATTACAGAATGAACAATATACGTTAAGTCGGTCGGTGGCGGCAACGTTGACTACATCTTTCATCATCTTTGCTAAAGTCAGACTTTCCCAAACTCCTTTGGCCTTGTGGCAGCATAGCCCAGATTCATGAAGCGAGCCCGGTCACATCTTTTCATGTTGCTTGAAGTGGTGCAACAAGTGGCGGCGCTCGCAAGCTAATCTGCCGACTCCTCTTCGCCATTGAGAGGTTATTCTGACTTCTTCTGACTCAGCATTGTCACTTGCCTCTCGGTTGTCTTTTCGTCCTTTTAGCGGTTTAAAAATCCCACTCATTCTGCTTTGATCACATCTGAGTGAGTCCCGAATCTGACTGCATTTAACTAACGTCACAAGTTCAATCTTATTTCTAAAATGTTTTACAAAAATGTTTGACATCGATGTAATGTGGTGTGTATATTAAAAACATATTATTTGTCTGTAATCAAATATAATTACATTATTTTGGTTTAAAGTTAAGGACTTGTTGGAGTGTAGTTGTTCGGCCTTTTAGAAAGGCTCTTGCGTACCACTGGTGGTACGTGAGCCACCGTTTGGGCACCACTGC
The DNA here is from genome assembly GCF_910589615.1 of Taurulus bubalis. Classification (NCBI taxonomy): domain Eukaryota; kingdom Metazoa; phylum Chordata; class Actinopteri; order Perciformes; family Cottidae; genus Taurulus; species Taurulus bubalis. The sequence goes on along the minus strand of NC_136589.1, from coordinate 13,050,537 downwards.
TGCATTAGTGATTGTGTGCAGATGAAAGACGCGTTAGCTCGTTTGTTTATGGCAGCAGACTGTGATTCACTGATATAGGGATGAGACGGAGGACAGCGATCTGTAGAGAATGGAATTTCACAGTGGGGTCTCAAAGCCATTTAGGTTGCCTCTGCTCCATTACGGGCGCTGGTATTTACCCCTCGAGCTGCCATGTAAAGAGATTAGCTGTGTAAATGTTAATGAAAGAGGGAGATAAAGAAGAGGAAAATGAGAGCGACAGATTGACCCAGAATGCCCGAAGACAGGAAGTGACATAGAGACCGAGCTGGAAGCGGTGCTGAACCTCTCTTCTAGTTTGACGAGATTCTTTAGTTAACAGAATAGTTCATGTTTAGTCTGATTCATCTTGTCGTCCTGGGTCCACACAGAAAACTTAGGCACTGAAGGTATTTTTTATTTTGACATATTTTTATATAACTTTTCTGGGTGGGAACACAGACCAGCGGAATATTTCAACTTGCTCCAGGCGAGAAACTGGAGAGAGATAAATGCCTCAAAACTCCACTGTGCCAGTTTCCCTCTGTGGCCCGACTGGGAACCAAAGAAAGGACTTTTCTTATCAGATTTGTAGGGGGATTTTAAGACAGCATAATTCATTCTGCTCCGTCACATCTGGCTGCCCTATCACAGCCAGCCCTCATTAAATGAGGCTAAGAAATCAGGCTCAACCTGAAATCTGTGCAGCAGCAGATGATGAGGACGGGTTTCAGCCTGCGGCGACCTGGTTTTTATCGTCCTCATAATTACCCTCAGGATAATCTTCATCAGCGGCATCGTTTTGATTGAGATTGTAAGGATATGAATTTAGAAGAAGAACGGATGTCATTCTTCTCAGTCTGTTCTCAGCGTTGTGACTTTACAGAGCAGATAAATCTGATTTAAAGCCGAAATGATCAGATCTAAATATTGTTGGGTGAGGTCAAAATCCAGAATGCTAGAAAGAAAACTGACAGGTATAAAAAAAAAAAGAGCGCGTCAGGTGGAGAATTAAGTAGCCTGATGCACCATGGCAACAGAGAACTCCTGTTTCTGATTGGCTTACAGGAATCTTTTAAAAGTTCATTTTGGGACACCGCAATCATTGTTACTATCTAATCTGATATTCAGCTCCCCCTTTTATATTTGACTATTGTTTTCCACAGCAACAATATTGACAGTTACCTTCCAGTAAGATTTTAGTTATTTTGAGGCAACTTGTGAATCTTGAATAGGTGAGGTGAAGTCTGACTTTTTCCATCACTGACTACCTGACATAAGCAGCACATTTTGCTTCCTCTGCTATTAATATCCACATTAATTTAATCCATTACTGGAATTGCGTAACCCCTCGTTTTGAAATTGGTTCAGCCGCAGAACTTCAACACGCTGTTGACAGCTTCCTTACTCTCCTGTTACACCTGTTTTTGGGGCAACACAACTTACACCTTTTATTATTATTATTATTATTATTATTATTATTATTATTATTAACACATGAAAAAGAAAGAAGAGATTATCTTTTATTAATCCCCTCGTGGGAAATTATTCTCTGCATTTAACCCATCCTAAGTAATTAAGAAACAGTGTGCTGCCCTGTGAGACAGCAACTGGAGCAACTGGATGTTCAGTGTCTTGCTCAAGGACACTTAGACTTGCAAACTATGACTGACCCAGGAGGGGCCTTTAAAACACCTTCCTCTCCCTCTTCCTTCTCCACGGGCTTAACAGTATACAACCTCCATTTCACTCTTTCTCTTCTTTGATTGGTTCTATTTGACACACTGAGACAAGATCAACATGTTCAGGCGACTAAATAATCAGCAGGAGACGCCGCCATCGCCTGATGAATCCAGTGCTGACTAGAATAGACCACTTCTGCCCCATATCCTGCCATGCTGTCCCAGGTGTCCGTCACATAAGGACTCTGTTTCTGACGTGATGAAAACTGCCAACTTTTGAATGTCCTAGTTTCATTGCCTTTTCTTATGTGTGTGTGGATAGTTAACGACGTCTTCTGCATTATTGATGACGGCAGATATAAGCGATGAATAATGCACTAGCCACTTAGGTTCTACTTGTGGAAGATGGGTTTCATATGGGAACTTGTTGAACACAGAGGAGTATCACAATCTGGCCCAATCTTAACTCTTCCAGCGTGTTAGAGGATGTAAGAGCTTAATTTTTAACAGAAAGGTTCCCAAGATGGTAAATATCATTAAGTCGCCTGCTTAATATTTCAAACTGTATTCTCTGAGGGCTGCGGCAGTGCGTGTAAACAACCACAACCTTTCATGTTGGAGTCTCCGGTTATTGATAACTGTAGGGGAAACACAATCAGTCATCAAGCTGTGCAAAATAACATTAATATTTGATTTCTTTGATCGTAGGGTTTCAGTGTAAGTTGTGTGTTTGATGTCTTCTGTCACCAGAAGTTAACCTCGGCCTCTGTTGACGCTTGTTTACAGTGTGTAACCAAAAGACTGTGTATTAGGCTACACACAGGATTAAATGAGGCTAAAAAGACTGTTGACTGAACCACCAGAGCTCTGAGAAAAGAGCAGGGCATTTAAAACATTTCCCTGAGAGGTAATGCAGCTTTTTGAAAGTAGGTTATGGGAACTCAAAATCTGTCTTTACCATGGACACATTTTATATATATATATATATATATATATATATATATATATATATATATATATATATATATATATATATATATATATATATATAATATACATATATGTATATATATGTATACATATATATACATATATATATATGCATATATATATGTGTACATATACATATATATATGTATATATATATATACATATATATATGTGTATATATATATATATATATATATATATATATATATATATACACATATATATATATGTGTGTGTTTTTTAATTAACTTGAGGAGTAATGTTTTTCTTCCGCTGTGACTTTAAGAGCTTAGCAGTGACATTACACCTACGTCCCTTTTTCCTTGCACTTCCTAGTGGGGGCTTTAATCCAATTTGGCTCTGATGCCTCCGCGCATTCCCGTGACACATTGGCGATTTTGAGCGGCCGCAAAGAGAAAATGAAACACGCCAAATGGCCCTGGAGCCGCTTGTGAATTATTCATGTCATGCACATGTTCCCACTCGGCTTAATTACTGAGATGATTAGTGCTCCCAAATAGCAGGGACATCCTAAACCCCCCACCACCTCAACAAATCCTCCATAGCTCTTTGCAAACATTCCAGCGTCCTCCTCTCTACACTGATGTTACATGATGCTTTTATATTTTTCGACTGCCCCTGAACAAGCTTGGATGTGCTTTGCATTGATGTCAGCGTTGTTGAGCACAAACTCTTATTAGCTCCGTAATAGTTCTCGTCAATCACTCTAGAAATGATGGAAATCTCTTGTTGGCCACAATTGACCGTTCGCCAAGAGTTTGGAGGGTGATGTCTTTTTTGTTTGCCTTTCCAATAGAAGAAACATATACGCAGAAGTGTCAGAGATTAATTAAACAACGTGCTAATCTGCTCTAGCGTAAACCGTGAACGTTAGCATGCCCGGCTAACTAGCTTACTACCGAAAGCAGTACCAAGCAAAGCATGATGATACATCAGGGTAAAGAGTTTGGAGGGGGAAGTGTCTTTTGTTTTTTTAGTCTAACCATTTCCAAAAACACAAGAGAAACATTTTAATGAGTGGGTTAGCAGTGTGTATTGCTAACAAAAACTGCAATCGTTAGCATGTCCAGATAATTAGCTTACTACCTGTAACAGTACTACGAGCAATAAAAAATTGGGACAGCCTTTTTGCAGCTACTGTGACACATTTGTATAGTATAAGAATCAAACACGTAAAACATACAACTACAAACAAGCAAACAAAAATACTGAGATGTGAGTTCAGTATAAATGCAACAATAGTATAATAAGAGATGCATAAGAATATTCCTTGAATGTACAGTATTAATGGAAGAGTAGGAAGAAGCTTGATTTTGTTAAAAAATTACTATGAATTGGTGTCCCATAGTGCTCTTCCTCCCTTGTCGCTAAAGTCTGGCTATCCATATGCCGACCTGCCGGCCATGGCACTGTTGTCTCCACCAGGCAGGATATAGCCGGAAGCTGTGCAGAAATAAAACGGCCTTGATTTTCATGGCACGGTTTTGACCTGGTTTTGAGGACTGAGCTCTGCAGGACAGACTCTGCGGAAAAACGCCTCCAGACAATCAAGTGCTTTTCATTTCATCTGCTCTGTCACCGAACGCACGCTGACTGTTAACTGGGCGAGGCGAAGGCCGCAGCTCCCTCAACGTCCATCGCTCTATCACAGAGAGGGAAATGAGAGAGCTGAACGAGCAAATTAACTCCAATTCAGGACACGCTGAAAGGGCAGGTGTGAGTGACTCCTCGGCTGATGTGTAATGAAGACGCCGGAGTCTGAGGGAACGTTTTGGATGACTTGAGTTTGATCGACAGGATCTTAAAAAGATGAAGTGAAATGGAGAAGTAGTCTCATCTCAGAAGATTTGCAGACGAGGCTGTGAATTGTGTGCTTTTAAAATGTCTTCCGTTCACATGTTTATCCTCTGAGGTAAAATAGAAATAACTTCAAAGAATAGTGTGTCCTTTTGGCAAATTCAGTCATTTGCTTTCTTAGCGAGAGTTAAATGAGAAGATCGATTAAATATGAAGCCAGCTGCTAGTTAGCATAGCTTAGCATAAAGACTGGAAACAGGGGGAAAATGTTAGCCTGGCTCATTATGTCTCAGTTTATGTTTATTATGGCTCTTGGTTTAAAAAAGTCACTGCGCCCGACTGCAACTTGTCGTCCACACTTGTTTTACTCAAAATGAACAAATGAGATATGACATGTTAATAAGTGAGCTTTTAAGATGCTGGGAGGTGGATTTTATATTTAGACAGAATTAGGCTAAACTAAGGCTGCTGGCAGTGGCTTCATATTTAACAGACTGACATGAGAGTGGAGACTTTCTTTTCTTAGTCGCCACAAAATGAATTTAAACCTTTCCAAGAAAGAAAGAGCTAACCCCAATCAAAGTTGAATATTCAAGCATCAGATTCTCACTACATTTGGATTCAGATCAGTTCTTTTACTGCTGAAATAATTTGATTGATATACAAATATTTTGGTGATATAGTTTGTTGCATACTGTTCACGAATGAGCTTCAATACTCAAACTTTGGGAATCAATAAATTGTGTTAAGCCATTCAGCGAGCATGGTCGTGTTTTAGTTTGTTGTAAAGTGAATAACTTTTAATTCAAAGATGTCCCCGTGGGCTCCGGGAACTTGTGACATTTTTCCTTATTATTTTACATTAAAATTATTTCATAATGAAGACCTCATTAGCTTTAAAACCCTCTAACGTCTGTACATACTGCAGGTTTTTGAGACGTCCTTCTGACAAACAAACTAACTCGGGATAAAATGTACAGTTCATATCTTTTCATTCATGCAGGTCTCTCGAGATTTTGAAAAAAGAGTCCCAAGTTAACAAAGAGGAAGTTTTCTTACAGAAAAGTTTCCATTTCAGTCTTTGCTCAGCTGTTACGGGCTCAGACTGTCCCTTGGTGCGGTAGACTCATGTTAGCGGCAGCTGTCATGGTTTCCCAAACTCTGAGGTCAAAGGTTAGCTGTCGGCCCCCGCAGATAGATTCCTATTTGATCGGCTTACGTCAGAGCTGGAGCTGCGTTGACACAGAGCTGTGTTCACAGTGTTTTTCACTGTATCAGCTAGTTCCAGGTTTTATTGCTCTCTTTTGTGGAAGTGTTTTTTTTCCTTCTTCTCTTCGCCCGGTACCCTCTTTTCCTCCCAGGAGACAATACCCTCCCCAAGTTGACGGTTGTTCGCTGAACCATACGAGGTTCCCACAGGGTCAGGCCGCGTCCTCTCGCTCCGTCACCTCTTTGTTCACACAACCTCGCTTCACATACATGAACAGCCTCTCTCTTTCCCCCGCTATCCAAACAGGATTATTTGTGTGTCATCGCACACATCCTCAGCGATGGCATTTCCCGTCACATGTACAGAGCTCTGCTCCAAATGACCAGAGACTGTAATCCAATAATACAACCATGCAAAAGTCAAGTGCTTTATTGTACATAAATCATCTGAGTTTTAGTTGGAAATGTCATTTTGTGTGTGAGAATAAAGCTGACAGTTCATTTTGTCTCAGGGGGGGAACTTTGACTCTTGTTCTCAGCAGCGATGAAAAGCAGCTTTGTTTGTGAATTTGAGTTCATCCAAAACTTAAAAACTGACTTATTCAGAGTGAGGAGATATTCAGAGCGTGATGGCTGTATATATGTTGTTTAAACGCCTTACATTTTTAACTCAGCAGGCCACACTGGACTGGGAATCTGAATCTAAAATAACTTAAGCTGCTTGCAATGTCATGCTGTGCTGCCTCCATGTGTCTTTCCTGTCAATCTTAAAAGGTCCCATTTAATACATGTTTCTTTCACACGCATAAGACAAGACGTGGGCTTTATTCAGGAGGACTTAAATTGAGAATTGCACAGTAAAAACTACAAAAACCTCCATCCCCACTTACAAAGGGGGAGAAAGATGCCAATAAAGCAGTTACTGTGGCCGCAATGATTATTATCACAAGCGATTCATTTGCAGATTATTATCTGATGTTATTACTAATTGTTTGGTCTATAAATTGTGTATTCATAAACTGTCCAAATCCCAGTGTTCTTTAGTTTGCTGCAAATCATCACAATTCAAAAGCTAGAATGAGAGAATATTTGACATGTTCAGACTTTAACAGTGAAAATTGTAAAAATAGTAGTTTTACCTCAAGGTTTTATCTGATTGGAGGGTTTGGCTTAATTGCCCCAAACATAACATTACTTCTTATTTGATTAAATGCCAGTTGAGTTAACAAACACATTTTACATTCAAATTTATTTTCTGAAAAGGGATGGATTGCTTTTTGTTTTGCAATAAATAGTAGAACAATAAACTCATGTTTTTATATAATGGAAAAGCTCTTATTCTAATTATTTAGTTAATTGAATAAGCCGCTTCATGTTGGCAATATTCCTGTTGCAGTATGTCACACAGCTTTACTAACACAGTTTGAACCCTGCAGAAAGAAACGCCCATGCATGAGTAAATCTCGTCCTACTGATGATTTGTTTTCCATGTTTGTTTCTGAGGATTCAGCACCTATTTATATATAGAGTGTTGAATATTCTTATTGAAATGCAGTACAAACCCATGTACCTCCATTGCTGCTGCTGCTGCTTCTGCATCTCTAACGTGCTCACTCTGCTCTCCACAGGGTCAACTGTCTCAAGCTCTCACCGGCCTGTCGGACCGAGCCACCGAGGCCAAAGAGTTCCTGGTCCAGCTGAGAAACATGGTGCAGCACATCCAGGTACTGAAATACACACACTTTGCACACTGCATCCTCATCCTGGACCCCGTAGCCATGTTATCCGTCTCTCACGTCACTGCAGCAATCAACAGAAACAAAAAGGCTTATCGTATTATTTCACTGCCTGGGGTTTGGCCATTGTCCAGCTACAGTGCTGTATATGACAGGTGCAACATGCCACAGAGTCCTTTCTCTTTTATGTACATTTACAACACATCAACCCTTAAATTATAGTTAAGTTTACTTAATTATAGCTTTTTGACTTTTAACTTTATCTATTTATGTGGACATCACAGTGACATTCGAATTTATAACATACGTCGATGCATAAAAAAACAGATGCGCACTGTGTTGAGTGTATAGCGAAACACTAATTTCCAACACCTGTCCATAGGAGGCTATTTTTTTGCGATGAAATAGAAGAAAAAGAGAATACAGATACATACATAGATACATACACAAAGTAAAAGTATGTGTGTGAACAATGTTGTTTTTCTCTTAACCATAAATGATAAACTGATTTATGATCAGTTCTAAAGTTGTTTTAAATATATTTATGGTGAAAATGATTTCACATGTGGACACAGACTGTCAGGAAGTAAAGAACACTAAAAGAAAGATCGCTATATTCAATGTTATTCAAAGTTATTTTGAACGTGTGAGCGAGGATATTGATTTGAGTGGACATTCAGCGGTATCACATGTATTAGTGCTTAGTGTAAGCACAATATATTGACCGAGAATAGATTAACATGCTGGACAACCTTCTGCTGTGTGTGGAGACAAAGCTGCATTTGGTCAGCTTTAGAGGCCGATTAGAGGAGGAAGGTGGGATTAAAAGCCCTCGCTGATTATCGACACACAGTCAGACGGGGCTCCAGGGAAACCCATCATGGGGAGATGCGGGATAGGAAAGGAGGACGAGGAGGAGGTGGAGGGGAAATTTGGGATGTGTGAAAACAAACTCTACAAGGCATACTTGTACTCAGTCATCTTGTGATGCTGACGCTTCATGATGAGTTTATCCGCCCACCTCGTTCGATGACGAGCTACTGGAGAAGACGTGTGAATGAAGACGCATCAACTGTAAATCTTATGATCGCTATATATTTCAGTGTGCTGCTATTACATTGGATTACCTCAGGGGTTTTGTATATCGTATATTTTGATTTGAAAGTTCCTATAAATATATTCTATATATACATTTTGTCTTTTAGATGCGTTATTCTTTTCAGCCTTTGCCTGTTGTCTTGCAGGAGAACGGAGTGGAGTTCGAGGCCTGTTTGGTGGCGCAGTGCGACGCCCTCATCGACGCCCTGAACCGACGCAAGGCCCAGCTGCTGTCTCGAGTAAACAAAGAGCACGAACACAAATTGAAGGTGAGTGAGCATGACCAGGCAAAGTCACATGCACTTCATCTCAAAATGTCAGAGATGTCTGGGGGGTGGGGTGTTCATCTAGAATCTAACCAAGAAGGCCAAAAAATAGCATGTGAATATGGCTGTTTTTGCATTAAACATTTGTGAACTGCATCTGGGTTTTCAGATTGGATAAACAGTCTGCAACAACAACTTAGGCCTGACAAAAAGAAATGCAACAATATTTGGAATGAATGAGGTATTTCAGACAACTGATGGCTTCTTGATTGGTAAGAACATCCCATCACTACCGGCCCTGCTGAACTGAACCGAATGCATTTGCTGCCTGTGAGGACAGAAATACATCTAAATATTAATGGTATCTTTTAAAAGTGTTTCTGCAACTGTCCCATTTTGAAGATTTTCTCAATGCATGTTTAAGATTCAAATGCAATTTCTTTTAATTTGATTTAGCACAAGAAGTGAAACTCGATTCCACTGATTTTAGAGACATAAAGCGCCACATTTTGTCTTCACACTGTGTGCAAGACATTGAATGGGGGTAGATGGAGTCAACAGGATAGAAGGAGGAGGAACAGGAGGAGGAGGGAGAGATACATTTGTGCTGTACAGCATCCAATTTCACACTTGGACACTCTGTAGAATCAAGGTTTCACACATGTAGGCGGTTTGAGAAACAGCCTGGGCATGGCTTCATGTGAGCACGCTCACACACACATTTTGCTTTCTTTTGTCCATGTTAAGATGTGAGGCATTTCATGGAAGTGCCTCATAAATCACTGACAAGCTGACAAACTCCTTTTGAGATGTTTTCTAACTGAATTCATCTTTACATTTTCTCCTCAAATATTTACAAACTGGGCGCAACGTTAAAGCAACAATTACATATTTGGGTAAATGTGCTCATTTGCTTTCTTGAGAAAACAAATATCTCGGTTATATTCCTTTGGTAAGATCACAACATGTTGTTTTAACACTTCGTATTTGGCACAAATGAAACATATAAAGTGTTAATTAGTGAGCTTTGGACATGGATACAGCTGCTTCCAGTCTCCATAATAAGCTAACTAAGCTAACCATTCTCAAAACAAGAGAGTAGTCAATCGTCTCATCTAACTCTCGGAAAGAAAGCAAATCGATATTTTTCCCAAAATGATCTCTGGCAAAGGACCACCAGACGTCGCCTGCAGTGTCACAATTGTCAAAATTACAGCAGCTATTACAGCAGCTTTTTTTCTGCTCGCAGATGTAACACACTGCGACATGTCTCTAAACTGCCACCGCTGCTGCTTTTATTGCCCGTTGGTGGCGCTAGTCGGACTGGAACTGCAGGTTCACAAACGGCAGACGTGCAGCGCCTACTCGTGGGCGCCATTTTGCGTGCTCAAAATGTAAACCGTGTTTCGTTAATGATTGATCGGCTGTGAGGTGATGGATGGATGTTGAACGTGGGGCATCGGACAAGGAGGAATGTTAATGTATCTCAGCGCAGATCCGATCGCCTCCATGTGTCGTTCGCCGAATCTTAATGCCAAAATGGCACATTTCTTCGATGCAGATCCGATATTCTTTTTTCTTCTTCTGCGCTGCTCACTCACCCGGGGACACGGCTTCCATCACAGGAGTTTCCCACAGAGTCAGTGATGCAAGAAACTCTCACTTTCACATGCGCTGTCCTCCTGAGGTAGATATCAGCCGCAGTAAATCTGGGGGAGATCGGCAGCGGCATCGCTTGTTGCTCTACCTCCAGTCATTAGACATGGCCGGACAACGCGATGCCTTCTGCTTCATTAGCATGGGGCTCAGTTGCAAAAGCCGTCCTGCAGTCGTAATTGAATGAGACACATTTCTGTCCCGCTGCACTCCGGACGTTAATGTAGCCCTTTCTGTATTTTCTAGATGTAGCATCTCAGATACGATGTATTTACATATGAAAAGCCGATTGTTGTATAAAACAAAATGCCAGCTATGCATCTTATACGTGTACAATTAAGACACTAATGAAGGGCCCTGATGAATCCTGCTGATTCAGTCACACAAAGCTATTTCTATGTGAGGAAACCATCAATTAATAACAATTTAAACTGCTGCAGTTGAATCGGCATCTCCTTCCCGCTGCTCTCCTCCGGTCCTGCACGCTGACGCCATGTCCCGGTCGCCATGGGGACCGGGACATTGCGAGCTTGTTGTTTGAAGCCGTGGCTGTGAGAGAAGTGGTCCTTAATAACGTGAGTCAGCTTCTGTTGTTGTCCTGCACATCAGGAGGACTGACCCGTGTGTGTATGTGTGTGTGTGTGTGTGTGTGTGTGTGTGTGTGTGTGTGTGTGTGTGTGTGTGTGTGTGTGTGTGTTTGTGTGTGTGCGTGTGTGTTCAGAAAGCAGAGGAAGAAGGTGCTTTCATGGATGTTTGTCACACTGAGCGGTTACAAAAGCTCCTTCACTCCAACATCTGTACAGCGGTGCGTTGCAATTTATAGCTAAGGCAAACCACCAAAACAACTTTTCTGGGGACTTACTATATGTTCAGAGGACATGACCCCCCCTGACCTCATTTACTATTTGTAGCCCTGTTCATAGCTATGTTATATAGTTTCATACAGATTTTCTTCCTTTCAGGCAGCCATTTTTCTCACTTTATATCAGTAAGATATAGAAATTAATTTACAAAGACATAAAGCCTGTTTCATGAATAATCCAGCACAGTGAACTCTTTACAGGCTTCTTTATTTTGTTGTAAGAACAGCGACATTCAGGAGCAGCTTTGAAATCACGAACTGTCCCTTAAATCAAGCACATTATAAAAATACTGAGTGAACATGAATGACCTTTGACATCATGAAGTTGCCGTTCTGTTGCTTTTCACAAGCACTTGAATGCACCGTCATTAAGAGTCTTTCAAGGAATAGTTTGACGTTTTGGGTAATACACTAACTTATTAGCTTTCTTAGATGAGGAAACTTATTCGTGGGACCAGAGGGAAACCACTAGCTTCTAAGATTCCCTGCTTTAAATGTTATCTTATTAGTTTATTCTATAAAAACGTAAATATAAAAACAACAAGTTGTGTTTTTTGCGAGTGGTAATGTGCCAGATTATTCCTTCCTCTTGGTTTTCATGTCGATTACTCAAACAAACATGGTGATTAGAGGGGTTAGGAGGCAGATTGTGTTGCCTTTGGACGGAGCCCGGCTAGCTGTTTCCAGTCTTTATGCTAAGCTAACCAGCAGTGCAGTGTTTTATTGTGGAGAATGTATTCAGTATGATCAAACCGAGCCTTTGCTGTCAGTCCCTCTCACTGCATTTCTTCTGAGAGTCAGCAGTGAACTCATGAGGAATTCTTCTGAGGGCTTATTAGAGAAACACAAAGTGTATCAGAAACTCGGCATCTTCTGCGTTCGCCACCGGATGCTTTGTCCTCTCGACACCTCTCTTTTGCAGTACAGCTGCATTCAGGCTATTTTTATTTCCACTGTATGGTTTGCTGACCTCCCTGTCGACTCCTCATCATCTGACTAAGTGTGTTGCTCCAGGGAATCCCTGCTCCCCGGATTCCTCCTCTTTCAAGCGCTGAAACATGGAGAACGGTTTGGATGAGCTGATATATATAAAAAAAGACACTAAAGGCAAATATCGAATGATTAATTCTCACAGTTTTAATGGCTGCAGTGGGATCTTCAGCAGAGAGGATGAGCATGAAATATTAAGAATGCTGCTCAGGATGTGTATTATTAATCAGTATTTGTGCTTTTTACTTTTTTGTTGATCCATGGAAAACTTTTTAAGGCTGCACCTACATCATTGATTAATAATTAATAATTTGGTCTTAATAATGATAAACAGTGTCCATCCCAGTTTTACTAAGACTTCAACGTCTTCATCGTCTTATTTTTTGTCTATGCTATAACTCTGCAAAACAGATAAAAGCAGAAAATATTGGCGATTTCCATGTAATTTGTACTCGATAATGACTATAGAATAGTTGTTGATTATTTTCCAGTCTATTGACATTGATTATTGGTTTGAGCTCTAATTATTTTCGCCATTTGTTATTGAGCTAAAATGCAAAACATTCTTTAGTTTAAGCTTCTACAATGTGAGAATTTGTCGCTTGTCTTCATTTTATATTATTGTAAATTTCATATATTTGGGCTTTGAGTGTTGGTCAGACTATATAACCATTTAATGACATTTCATACACGAAACAATCAAACAATTCATTGAACTTATAATCGACAGTGATGGAAAGGAAAATAGCCGCTACACATCTGACATTTCCGAGGTGACGCTCATTTTCTGAGGATCCGTCTGAGACACATTCGTGACATGCAGGAAGCGCCTCGATCCTTGCTGACAGCTGAGCGTCTGTGGAAGTGGCCCATGTCACTTTCTCTGACCGTCACTGCAGCGTGTAACATACAGGAAGCGAAGCAGGAAGTGATTTGAATCCCTTTGCTCTTCTTCCTTTCATCTTGTAACGGTTTGATTTCATGTTTCCCATCACAATCCCTCTTGTCTCTCTTTTGTCTCTTACTGTACCCTCTCTCCTCAACCTCCTTTAGTCCTCTCCTATTGTGCCTCCATCCATTTCCCTTCTCATCTTTCTCCTCACTTTCCTCTCCTTCTGTCACCACACGTCAGTTGCATTACATCAAATCTTCCTCCGGCCCATAATGTCAAAGTCTCATATATTTTACGCCGGGTCCTGGCTGACATACCAGCCTGTGCTGCTGCTGTAAAGGGGCAGGTGAGGTGACTGCAGCCTCAGTATCTTACGAGGCCAAATGTGCCGCAGTGGCCTAATGATTGAGTCAGAAATAGATAGAAGGAGTTAATGTATTTCCCAAAGAGGCTGCAGGGCCTGCTGACAATATGTGCAGCTGATGAGATATTGGTTAATATTGGCCCCTTTTTGATATACCCTGCCACATTTGGTTGTTGTCAGTGCCGGTGCACGAATTGGCTTAACTCTTTTAAATTTTTATGACCAGCAACTTTACTGTTTTGGTTCAGTCTCATTGTGGTTTGTGCCCTAGTAGGCAACCGTTTTCAGCGGAAAAATCTCTAAAAGCCTTCTGTACACTACCTGCTCAGCATCAAGAGGCTTAGACTGACACAGTTAAAGACCAGCTGGTGAACATAGTGGAGCATTTAGCAGCTAAAGAGTCAGATATGTGCCTACTATATATTGCTCTGTTTTGCTCATAAGTTTGCCATATGAACTTAAATGTTGATATTAGGTTAATCTTGCTTCCACTGCCCCCAAGTGGCCCAAAAATGTACTGTTACTGTAGGTTTTAAATAGAAAATTGTTATGTTTTAGCAGCTCCTTTTATAACAAGAGTAGTAACATGTTTTAATAAATACAAATACACTTCTTACCTACTTGAAACCTGCTGTTGCAAACATGAATAATATCTGTAAAGTAAAGCTTCTTTTCAGCACTCCTTTGCCTTCTTGTTGTTTGGGATCGTTTTAGTATCGCCATCAAGCTGCTGTGACTCTATGTGACGACGTGTTTAATCGCCATTCCATGACCGCCACATATGTCATCAGAGGACGGAGTTTGTTTCCGCCTCTTAGCTCCGTTCATCTCTGCTTCTGCAGAAACTGTGGCCCACTTGTCCTGCACTCACGCCCCTTTTAATTCATTACTTCCACATCTCTTCTCTCTCGGGATGATCCGTTTCCTCCCGCCTCACGCTGCTGCTGTCCCTTCGCTTTGTGTGTGATTCAGGTGAATGGATCTTCCTCACACTGATTATCCGCTGATCAGCCGGCAGAGCGGGCGTTGCCACTTAACATCTTATTTCAAAGCTGAAAAACAACAGATTTCAGGAGAAGATGACTGGAATGCGGAGAGAAGCTGCTCAATAGGCAGCAGAGTGTCGAAAAAAAGGAAGGAGCAGGGGAAAGGGACAAGATTTGATCAAAGTTGTCTGCAAAATCACTCCACGCGCATTGTCCTTGTGATTCCAGCTGCGTGTGGAGGAGTGACAGCGAGTGTGATTGTTAAACAGGCAGCGGCAGCAGGGCGAAACTCTTCCTGGAGCCCTGCCAGGCCACTGCAGGGGTGTGGATGCTCCAGGCTCGACACAGCAGGGAGGGTTCTGCCCCCAGCCGGAGAAATATAAACCCAATCATCAGAGCTGAGATGAGACTTCCTCCCCTCACTGTATGGGAAGAGGTTAACCACGGCCCTCTGATTGATTACAGCACTAACGTGGGGAATGATTAGCTGTATCTCTGCAAATAGTCATTTACATGAAAGTATTCCTTTTGCCGTTCACATTTTATCCTTTTCAGAGTCCAAACAGACCTGCAATTTAATTTAATTTATTTGGTCGCATTTTTATGTTCGGTTCATTTCAGTTCACGCTGTCTTTCTGAAAATCGACGGAAGATTCTCAAGTCTTCAGTCATTTCTGCAGCTTTTTGCCGCAGAGTGAAGGAGGTCAAGACACATATCCACACTCTATAACTTCAGCTAGACGGGATTTACTTATTTGCAGATAGATTTACCTTCCCTGATGTTTGCAGATACGACCACATGAGGAAAACAGCTGATGGGGAGCAGATAAGAAGGTCTTTAGTGGGTCAGAAGTCAACATCTTTATTTTGAAGCGTCTCCGGTCAGTTTGGTTGTAGGCGCCTGCGGTCATTTAAAAAAAAAAGTTCAGTCGCCCAAACAAACCACACTGGTAACAGAAGTTTTACTCTCTGAGGTTTGAGTGAAGCACGTCAAACATGATGTTGTGATTACAAAGCCCCGCTGTGCAGCCAAACAAGGCCATTTGAAAGTAAACTGAAGGTCAAGTGGTTAAAACATGCATCACGCTGTGTCAGTGGCCTAAAGATGATGCGGCCATTTTGGCCACGATTAATGTTATATTTGTACACTTCACATTTAGGAAGGGTGATTCAACAATATACAGCAGGAGACAATACAGATTTGTCAAATTTTGCTGGATGTTGAGACAGATGTGCTTTTAGTATTTGCGGTTGATTCGGACTGCTTCATAGATGCAGTAGGTTAAAGGGGAGTTTTTAAACGAAAAAACTGCATTCACATCGGTATCCTGATTGAATTTCCTGAAAAATGATAAATCATAACATATATAGTAACTGTAATATAAAAGTATATGCTGTATTTGATCTACATTGTCCACCCATACTTCTTTTATGTTCTTACAGCCTTACAAAATATGCTTACAGTGTGTCTTACAGTAATGCTTCGTATAATATTCTGAATAATCTACGACTGGATAAAAGTCTTTACTGTTTGTTGAGTGTCAGTGCTGCAATACTTGCATATTGATGCTGCGACTGCAGTCATCAGTAAATCATCTTCATGTACTGTCGGTCTGCAGAAAGGCTTTTCCTCTCCGTTCAGCCCCTCAGATAGCAACAGTGAAGTTTCTGTTACCTAGCAACCCTTTGGTCCAGCACCTCCGTTTATTTCCCACAGCCACGACGAGGCTCTGTGGAGAGGATTCTCCCGAGTCAATCAAATATCCAATCAAATCGATAGAATATCCTGCTGGCGAGAGCGTTTCTCTCATTGATTTACAACTGCTCCCTGTAATTCAGATCATGTTATAGGAAGATACGTCCTGAACATGGGGGAGGGCTGCAATAAAAAAACATTAAAGGATTGATTTCCCTGCGTTTTCTGAGGCCCCAAAAAAATCTACGACTAACGGCAGATAATTCCGAAACTTTTGCATGTTTTAGCGTGTAGCCGCTCAGGAGTATTTCAAAGCGGTCTCATTTGATGCAGAATATGAATCAGAACCATTTATTGCCACATATGCTTTCACATACAAGGAATTTGTCTTGGCGGGTGGTGCTTAACATTAAACAATAAACACAGTGCAAAAAATAGGAGCATTTTAAATATACAATTACAATATAATATAAAATTAAAATAAAGTGCACAGACAAACATATATCAATACTTTAGACAAGTGAAATGTAGGTGTAGTGTGCAGCCGGTGATGCTGACGACGCTCACACAGGCGTGAGGAACAAAATGTCACTTCCCCTTCCATTCACGTCAATAACAGGTCGCCAATGTCCCTTCGGCCTCCTGTTCCTCCCTCGATCTGTGTGAGAGCCTCGGGTGGGAAACATTACTCGATCAATCACTTTGACGGTGCTGTTGCTAATCTCACTCTTGGTATTCCTACTGCTCGTCTCATTCAGCTTCTCTTCATCCATTCACAGCCGTGTTTAATCTGTGTTCTCCAGCCTGCTCCTTCCATCCTCCCTCTTTTCTTCCTCTGGCCTTCTTCCCTCTTTTGCCGTCACATAACTTTGTCTTCAGCTCTTTCTCTGCATTCGTCTTTCTTCTCCTCTACTCTACTTTGTCTCTCTTCTTAATCTCATTTATCAACATTTCTTCTGCATATCTACTCCACGGTAATTTCCCTGCATCTCCAATCTTTCCTCTCTTTTTTTTCCTGCCCTATTTATACTCTCGAGCACTCGTACACTTTATTAAACCCTCTCTCTCATTTTATTCATGTTCCACTCGAGAGTGATTACACCAAAAGGGCGATGATTAACATATAATTATCTTCCATGTATGCTTGATGTTGTTGTATTATACTTGCAAAACTTGATTTCCTCGTGGGTGTTTCTTCTTTTGCCCTCCGTAATCCTCTCTTCTTCTTCTTCCTTTTCCCCACCCCCTTTTTTCCCCCAGGTGGTTCGGGATCAGATCTCCCACTGTACGGTGAAGCTGCGTCAGACCACGGGGCTGATGGAGTACTGTCTGGAGGTCATCAAGGAGAACGACCCCAGTGGTTTCCTGCAGGTATTCAATACACAACAAGCCTCTAATTCTGCTACGAGCTACAGCTCAAGATTTGTATGTCCCACTTTAAATAAATAAAGTGGAGCAGCATGCAAAAATGTTTGCTGGAGCATAGATTTTCAGACTTTTTGGCTTCTGAAAACAAAGCGTTGTTAACTTACGACCACTCATCACTGTTTGTCTACGAGATTTTACATCTGCATGCATGCAGCCCAAAAATATGTGACTGAGCGGACATTACACAGAGCAAGTTCACCGACTTTTACTCGCTCAGGTTTCGTTTCACACTCCAAGCCAACTGGTTGTGTATGCGCCACTAGCTGGTTCGCCAAGAAGAAGAAGAGAACAAAATGGATGCTTTTTGTGAAGAGACGCTGTGTAAGGGGATCCACCGGTACCCTCATCCTAACCCCTCATTTAAAGGAATACAAACACAACCAAGTGGCGTTTAACTCTTGGCAAACACGGTTATGGAGCATTGCCAGCCCAACTGGGATGGAGTATGGATCGGAATTTATGTACCTTTCTGAGGTGTAAAAGTTGCTGTAAAACGTGTACAATGGAAACAGATTCGGCAAATAAATGATGACATTAATGAAACATGTGACTTGGATGTCCACAGAAGCGTCTGCTCAAGAGACCAAAAATAGAGGCAGATTAAAACTGTCTTCTTATCGCTCCACACCGATCTGATGTGACCTTCCTCACATTAATACATGAAAAAAACATAAATGTCATGTTTTACAACCTGTTTTCCACCGTTTGAGGTTGCCTACTGGGTTTCTTCATGAACAAACTCCTAACAAACTCCTAATTCCTAATACATGCATTAATTTGCATTTTCTTTTGACAATGTTCTCCAAATTCAGTTAACATTTGCACTATATTTGGATGGAAACCTAGCGACTGAATTGACTTTCAATTTCTGCTGTTTGTTATCTATATTGGTTTGTAAAACACTGATTGGTTGAGAGCCAAAACACCGGTCGCATCTGCTGCGTCGATATAAATCATCCAAACCTCTCAGATGGTCGTCACAAAACGAAACACGGTAAAGCAACATCTGATGTAAAATGATCGAATTGAAATTTTTGCGTTTTCAAATCTGCATTTTCACCCATTTTGCCACTTTTAGTGCAAGTCAAGGGAAATTTCTCGTACGTAAAAAAAAAGAGAAATTCCTTCTAAAAACTGGTAAATTGCTCGCTGGGAATTTGACTCACACCCAATAACTTTAGATAAAATTGACTTTACTTCAAAGTGAAAAATACGTACAACCAAGTCTGAACTGATGGAGGTCGTAGAATTGCACTTTGTTTGTTTTCACTGCCTTAGCTGAGCAATTCCACCTTGTTAAAATCAAACTTACTTGGCATCTTCAGTCAAACAGTTTTACGGCATCCATGTTTCTTTTTTTGTAAATTAATCTGATGAGATGAAGAGCAAACTCAGTATCACAGTATATCCATGTATGTGCTTGGTGAGTGGAGAGACCTGTTTGAATATACATTTTACTTATTTACCACGTCTTCTTAGCATGGCCCAAAATATTTTTTGCATTGTCAGCTGATTTGCTTATATTTCCCTGTAAAAAAAAAAATGTTGGGGAAATCTGTGGGGTTTTCTGGTTCCCGGGAAAGTTTTTGTTATTAATGAGTAACATTTAGTTAATTTCTTGTTCTCAGATCTCCGATGCTTTGATCCGGAGAGTCCACATGACAGAGGGCCAGTGGGGGAAGGGAACCCTCACCCCGAGGATGAACAGCGACTTTGACCTCACTCTGGACAGCGGACCGCTCCTGCAGACGATCCACCAGCTAGACTTTGTCCAGATGAAAGGTAAAAGAGAGGAGATGACAGGTGCAGACGCCTGAGGGATCTACACAAGAGGGCTGGAGGAGACCTGGCAAGTTCAGGCCCTCGTGAGAGCTCATGTCTCCTCTACTGGAGACAGCAAATCCCTTCCACCCTGTGAAGGAGACTGTTGTGGTCAGACAGAGAATCACTATAATATACCAGCAGT
This sequence comes from Taurulus bubalis, assembly GCF_910589615.1. Lineage (NCBI taxonomy): Eukaryota > Metazoa > Chordata > Actinopteri > Perciformes > Cottidae > Taurulus > Taurulus bubalis. Next base: position 13,030,880 of record NC_136589.1, on the reverse strand, counting down.
GTTTATAGTAAAGGTTCAGTGTTTTACCAAGAGCATTGTTACAATATGAATTATTAAACCTTATTGTACCTATAATATTTCTGTATGTAGTATCTTTCTAAAATGTATTTCTGTACACTAATGTTGTTGTTTTTTAAAAGAGGATCCTTTTTGTCTCTGACTGCAGTACCTTTTAGTTGCATTAGCAATTTAGAGGCCGCTAGTTTTGCATTTGACCTCTTTATCTTTTAAAATCACAAATTATTCGTAAACATGAAAACGTATTCAGAAGCAGTTCGAGTTGGAGAACTTTGCTTGATGTGTGCGTGTTTGGTACCTGATAAACTTTACACAGTACGATATCTCTGACTCACTGTGTCTGTGGTTGCTAAAATATGTTTGGCGGGTTTATATTTATGAAGCGGAAGCTTTTGATTCTGGATTCATATATTCATAATTTCATTTATGAATGATAAATATTGAACAGGTCTTCACGCACAGCGCAAGTCGTATCATGTGTGTATGTTTTGGTCCTTTCATAGCTCACTGGGCTGTAATCTTGTCTGTGTTTGTCCCCTCCTCAGTCCCAGCTGCTCCCATGCTCCAGCTGGAGGAATGCTGCACCCAGAACAACAGCGCCACGTTGTCATGGAAACAGCCACCGCTCTCCACCATCGCCGTGGACGGATACATCCTGGAGCTGGACGATGGAAACATGGGGCTTTTTAGGGTAGGTGACCGTCTGCAGGCACTCTTTAGTCTCCAGTGAGGATTTATCTGTCGACGTGTTACTTGTGAAAGCTCAACAGGGGGAGTCTCTGTTGGATTTACATTTAGATTACAAGACACAAAGTGAAAAACAGGACCAGTTAGAGAAATAATTCACCTTTACACAACACCACCCGCCTCTTTCTAAACAAAGACGCCTTCATTTGGTGCCGGGGAGGACCCCAGCTCAGCTGGGGGGGAATGTGAAAGCAAAGCTTTGTCACTGCAATCCCTTGATTGCTCTCTCGCACCGCCACGGCTCCGAGTGATATGAGAGCAGGTCATGTGACACACTGTAGCGAGGCATTGAATAGACACAACGCCAGGAGAACGGGTCGGTAATGCAGCTGCCAGCTGGGATGATCCCACAGGAAGTGTGATCTGGCATCAAAGCCGTATTTATACCCTCTCAAGAGGTTCACCATGTAATCCATCCAGCTAAGACGCTCCCCAGTTCTCTATACATTGAGGCCAGTGTTATAATGGCAATTTAAACCCCCTGAACAATACCGTCAGTACAATGGCCGAGGATATCTGTGTCCGACCTCTAAACCTGTTCCTACATACAGTCGCAGGCCTGTCGCCTCTCATAACAATCAATATGGAAGATCTTTCCACTTTCTTAAAGTTATGTTAAACTACCTGCCAAGTGGTTTAGATAATCTCAGAAAAACATATATATATAGCATAAAGAGTTAATAGAAAGATGTAACACACCGAAATCCCAATTGAGCTCCGTATTTCAATCTCAGCCTCCTAAACAATGTCCATCAGTTTCCTGTAAACAGCTGGTGACACATCATTAAAGTGGTTGATTTCATTTGAATGCTTTAATGTTAATGTTTTAATGTTTTAATCTACTTATGTGACTAGTTTAGTACACATAATTACAAAAATACTCTTGTCCAATGATTGCGTTGACAGACAGAAGTTGGTACTGACTTAATGGAGGTGAATGTGGCCCATAAGGTTGAGCAACACTAATCGGAAGGTCGTGAGTTGGATTATCGGATCCTCCGATCAGCATGTGCTACGGCAAGATACTGAAAATGTAATTGTCCATAAACCCATCAGTGTGTGACAGTTTGGCATTATGAATGGGTGAATGCTGGCATGTAGTGTACATGTAGTAGTACATGAAAGCAGTTCATTTTAGTCTGGAGACATTTGACCGGAGTTTTAACTGTGAACCTCAGATTTACAGCAGAAATATACAGATGCATCTCGGAGCTCAGCATGTATTGTCTGTTTCATCATCCAGCCTGTGCATCTCATACCTTTATCTGGACCTACATTTTGCCAAACAACTATTTACTTTCCAAATTGCGAGTGAAGTTTTCTCTTTCTCCTCTGACTCATTGAGGCTCGCCAACGCAGCGCCACACTAAGCTTGGCGAGTTGTATGTCCCCGTGTCTATTTATACTCCGGTGTGGGCCGCCTCGCCCACGCTTCGTTGTACAAACTCGCACTCTCGCTTATTACACTCACCGCCTCTAAACCCGAACGGGACGCTCCTTCAGAGGCAGAGCAGGAAGAGAAGCAGGACCCTCTGTGTCATAATCACGCACTTGATGTATCTGCCACCTTAACAGGAAGCGCTGTGTGTCTTGACAGGAAGTGTACGTGGGGACGGAGACCATCTGCACAGTGGACGGGCTCCACTTCAACAGCACATACAAGTCCAGAGTGAAGGCCTTTAATGCCAGTGGAGTGGGCCAGTACAGCAAGACCCTGATCATGCAGACCTCCGAGAGTACGTGAAGCATCGCCTCGCCCGCTTGCTGCTAATGACCGTTTGTCTTGAAGGGAAACGCACTCTCAAAACAGAATACATTCATTTGGATCATTTAGTCAGTATTTCCACAAAGTTGGAATTCAGAAAGAGCGGAGACTCAAGTCTGTGTTGCCAATAAAATATACGTATTAGTGCTTCTTAACTGGCAGTGCTGCTGTTATTAATAAAGCAAACTTTATAGACAGCATGTTACTAGATATACATCTCTACTGCCAACTCTAAAATCAGTTTGTCAATCGTTATCAATGATTGTTTCATAATTTTACGCTCTTTCGCTTCTCCAAATGCCTGCCACATGTTTGCTACTGCATCCATGTGTTTTCTGGTAGTTTCAACTCTTTTGTTTTGTTTTTGCATGATCAGATCTACAAAATGTTTTTTGGGTATATTTCTGTCATGATGAATCCAATCTGATTAGCCATGATGTTGTGTTATTTTAGCAAACAGCTGGCAGGTATGTTATCACAGGTCTAATAATGGTTAATAATATAGTTTTCTTAGTTATTGTTACTTCACAGACTTGAGTTCCGTTGCCTTCTTCTTTTGGGAGTGAAGATGTATTGCTGTGAATAAACATTCACAGCAATACATCTTGACTGAGCTCATAAAGATTTTAAAAATAATAAAGTTGCTGCCAGACTAAAGCCTTGCATCTTCAGAAAGATAACTTCTTTAAAAAGAAAGATTTAGAGGAAAGGAAAACTTACTTGGTCCCTTCCTCTGCAATTTCTTATTTCAGATTTTAAACTATGCAGTTTGAGTTCTTTTAATTATGTGTTTCAAAAGGATTTCAACGACCTGACATCAAACTTCCCGTCCATCATTTATCATTCATGAAACACACAAATAATAACAGTAAAAGGCTCCAAAGTGTCTTGGATGTGAGTTCTGTTTGAGGGTGTGTTTGAGCTTTTAAAGCAGGTACGTCCCGGAGCAGCTGCTTGGTGTATATAATCCACTCATGTGCTCGCTTTCCCATTAGTTAAATGCTGCTTCGCACACAGGGACGCTTGTCATCCGTAAGTGGACCTGAAAGGCCCAGACAGCCTCCATACCTGACAGAAAGGGGACTCAGCAGCTGCTGGGCTTCTGCACAAAGGGATCTAACCACTCAGTGTTTTTGCAGAAATCTGACGTCCTTCACCCGGACTGTGCTTTGTTTCTCTCTGTTTTATTCCCTTCATGGAGCGAAGGAAGTTCCTCCGTCATCTATGTTGTCGTGCTTGTTATTTTCTGCTCTGGTCTGTTCCCAGGAACTCTTTGCTTTGGTTTTTAGGATCTCTTCTGTGGTGTTTTGGCCACTGAGTTGAACCAGCGTTCCTGATCAAACCTGCTTTTTTTTTACCCTCTCCTCCATCCCTCCCCGACCCGCTCTACACTGTCTGCTTCACGGCTTTGCTACGCTCTCCTCTTCCTCCTCCTCCTCCTCCTCCCCTTCATTTCACATTTCAGCTGGACTCCCTCCATGTGATATTCAGTCTATAGGCACAGGTATGCGCGACTGTTTCCACTCTAATCCCCCTCGTTGCCATTGCCTGTGTCATCAGTTCAGTGCTTCACTCTCAAACCAGCAGGTGGGCAGTTTGCTGCTCTGTAGGCTGCACTTATTAAACGTTCAATACAGGCTTCTAATAAATGTCTTTGTTTTATTTCCTTTGGGAAATAAAGCTGTGTAATGAAACTTTTACTGCACATAGTGAAGCCAGTGAACAATGGTGGACAAGCAAGTCCTGTGGAGCCCATATATATAGAGCACAAACATCTCATCTGTGAGACTCTCATAATTCTCTGTGTAGAGTATAGAGCATTTAAAAACACTGAGTCAAACAGTTTGCAAAGTTATTAGGCTTTGATTTAGCCGGCTTGCAGTGGGATCATAGAAAGTTAAATGGTCAGCTCACCCAAATTACAAAGCATTTAATTAACATGAGGGGAATTTTGTTTGCGGTGCATAAACTAAAGTAGGATTACATTTGTTTGCCACTTGGGGGCAGCGCAACATTGACATATTATCATCCTGTAAATTTTATGTGGTGAACAATCAGCCCTTTCAGTAGACATAGAACAGTATTATTATTCAAGTCAGGTCAATTTTATTTATATATAAATCACAATAGCAGTTAGCTCATGGTAATTTTCATCTGGAGCAGGTTCAGACTATAGTTTACAAAGACCAAGCAGTCTCCCCAGAGCAAGCACATGGCGACGGCAGCAAGAAGAAACTCCCCTGAACTTGAAACCTTATTTTTTATTGTTTTAATTTAACCTTCATTTATTGAAGATTGTCCCATTGAGATTTAAATCCTGGCCAAGACGGCAGCATAAAAATGTATCATAAAATCCCAAATAATAGATGTAAAAACAAAATAAAAGTTAAAAACAACATAATAATTTCACATAAGACAGACAACAAATTACATCAACCAATAAGCTAGTATTAGTTGTTCAGTAACAGGACACATGCTGGATATATTTAGTGTTCCAATAGACCTTGATCCTGTTTTGAATATTGTCCATATATATAAAATAATTTAGTTTAAATTGACTCCGTAGCTGGTGAATGCAGATCCACTATAACCGACTACTTTACTCATAAAGGCTTTAGGATGCAGCTCCAGAAACAGAGTTAAGAATCAGAACGGTGTATTGCCAAGTGCATTACACATACTAGAAATATGGCTCGCTGAATAATGCATAACAATAAACGTCAATTGTCGACCTCCAAGGTGTTTTTTACAATGGTTTGTATTTTTTATTTTGGAAAAACTGATCCTTTATGATAAGACTGATAAATTATTAACAGATGTAATTTGAATATGTATTATCTAAATGTCATAAACTCCACCCGCGTGGTGTTCCAAGCCGGTGAAAACAAATGCCAATAATCATTTGCAGACTGTCTGACGCTGGTTTGATTTTATAATAAATATTAAGATTTTAGGATTAAGTGATAAGTTAAGTTATAGAGTATGATGCTAAAAAGTATTAATCATAATAGTGAGAGTGGATCTTCTTCTCCTTCTTATCTTCTTTCATCTAGCCTCCTTCCATTAAGTTTTTACAGTGTAACCTCACCTCATCGAACCTCCAGCCTCTAGATTCATGTCACCTTTGTATTGTCATGATCATCAGACAGGGACATCGCTGATGCTAAACAACAGTGTGTGTAACTCTTCCCGTGTGTGTGTGTGTGTGTGTGTGTGTGTGAACAGTCGCTTGGTTCACCTTTGACCCGGCCTCCGCTCACCAGGACATCATCCTCTCCAACGATAACCTGACGGTGTCCTGCAACAGCTACGACGACAGGGTGGTCATGGGTAATTCCGCTTTCTCCCGCGGCGTCCATTACTGGGAAATGACTGTCGACCGCTATGACAACCACCCGGACCCGGCCTTCGGGATCGCTCGGGCCGACGTGCTGAAGGACGTGATGCTGGGGAAGGACGACAAGGCCTGGGCCATGTATGTGGACAACAACCGCTCCTGGTTCATGCACAACAACTCGCACACCAACAGGTAGAGAGTGAAGAGAGATGTGTGTCTATGGCCACAACTAGTGCAGCGTTTAGAGGCGTCTCTTGAGTGTAATTATTCAGATCCTTTATGCAACATGATAGTGCCAATACAACTATTTCAGAATACTTGATCACAAATAAATGCATTCAACTACAGATATGAAATAATGTGAAATTATTTGTGTTGGTCCTCCAATGAAGACCGTTAGATGCAGCTGAAATCTCCAGAAACAGCGAGTGAGCCTCTTCTTTTTTTTCAAATTATTATTTAAATTATCAAGAATAAACTCTGACGGACAACTTTTCTCTTTTTATGTTTTGGGTGAACTAACCCAAACTGAGAATTTATAAAAAAAATATCAATGAAAACACAAACAGTAAAAGAACCAAGAGGCTACAACAATTCAAATAACATGTTACTGTAGCTTTTTGATATAGAGTTCATTAGTTTTGTCCAGTGGTTCCAAATCTAGGGGTCAGGGCCCTCCAAAGGGTCACTTGGTGAACCTGAGAGGTTGAAAAAACAAAGCTCTGCTCCCTAAATCCTTCTTTTTTATTTTATTTTAGCAATTCTTTTAGCTATCAACTCAAATAAAAGAAGAGGAGTAAATAGTAAAATTTTGTTTCTGAAATGTTGTGAAGTTGAAGGATCAAGAAGCCAAAACTGACAATACTCAAGTAAAGTACAAGTACCGTATTTGAGTACACACACAGTACAGTTACGAGATTGGAGGACAAATATTTTGCAGGATGTTACTTTAGAACACTAGATTATCCGTCATATCTCCAGTGGGTTTCTCTCTGTGTGGCCGTGCAGGACGGACGGCGGCATCGGGAAAGGAGCTACGATAGGAATTCTACTGGACTTCACACGCAGGATCCTCATCTTCCTCATCAATGATGAGCAGCAGGGTCCAGTGGCTTTTGAAGCCTTGGAGGGCGTCTACTACCCCGCTATCAGCCTCAACCGAAATGTCCAGGTACTGAATGATACTGTCTATATATACGTATATATATATATATATATATATATATATATATATATATATATATATATATATATATATATATATATGAACTGTGGCTACATCTTTAATTTCAACTTTTTCCATTTCTAAATTGGAAGATTGAGAAATTAATTCCTTAACATAACGATTTCTCCTTTAGTTTTCCCTCAAGTTACTTTAAAGGAATAGTTTCCTTATAAAGATTGATACCACTCTCATGTCTGCGTTTGCTAGCTTAGCTTAGCATCAAGACTGTCCAAAGATAAACAAACTGGAGTTTTAAAAAAAAACTGTGCGGGGCGCCTGGACCAGTTAGCAGGCAACCAGCGGAGACTGTAGGAAGTTACTGGTCCTGGCCAAGAGAGAGAGAGTTCTGCACAAAACAGCAAATTGTCTTTTTTACGTTTTGGTTTTCGTGGGAATGAAACACATTTGTCTTCGCTCCGGGGGTCCAGTTTTTTTTGCTGTCCCTGGCTTCCCCTCCTCGAGCACTGCTGCAGGCCAAAACAGGTTTTTACTTGTTGATCAACAAAATATAAAATGAGTACAGTTATTATTCATTAAAACTTCTTCTCTGAGTTATACAAATATGGGCTCAGAAGATTAAACCTTGAAAGAGGAAGCTAAGACTCAATAACAGTTAGTAGCTTTGAATTTCATTTTGTATTCCTCTCAGCTAGTTTTCTCATTTGTATGCCTCCAAGACAAAACATCTCACTCACTGAGGAAATAGTTCAACAGCTCCACCTGTGGGCAGAAAAATAAATGAAACCTCATGATTTAGTAACCCATATGTGTGTATGTCAATGTGTTTCTCTTAAGATCACACTGCACACTGGTCTACCCATCCCTGATTTCTACACCACCGGGGAGGCAGATGCCACTGGCTCTGTGTGCTAAAGACTCACACAGCGGCTGAGGAAAACCTCCACAGGATTTCCCACGGTTCACCAGTCAATAACTATGATCCAACCTTCACCCTCCTCTCCCCAGCTCCTCTTGTCCCCCTGACCGACTGACCCCCTGCCTCTCTGAAAGAGGCCCCATCCAGTGCCGAGCCATGCCTTTTTCATGCATAAACCTTGGACACGTTATCCATCTGCAGGACGAAAACAGGCCTTTGCTTTACGACCTGTACCTTGTATTTTGACCTGTTACGGACAGTTGAAGAAGGTAAAATTCCATTGAAAAATAATCTCACACTCATAGACTTGGAACTATGTGCAGTGATAATATCTGCTTAAAGCTATAGTTTGACATTTCGGATATTACAGATTTGCTTTCTTGCCGAGAGTTAGATGAGAAAATTAACACCACTCTCGTGTTTGTTTAATGTGAAGCAACCGTTAGTCAGTTAGCTTAGCATAAAGACTGGAAACCGGGGGAAACAGTTAGTCTGGCTTTGTCAAAAGTTTAAATATACGTCTACCAACGCTTCTAAAACTTACTTAGAAACCATATATATTTAGGGAAACATTTGGTTTCCAGTCATTTAGCTCAGCTAAGCTAACTGCCTGTTAGCTATAGCTTAATATTTAACATAAAGCCATAGACCAGAAGCATATTTCTAAACATATTCAACTATTACTTTAAAGGAGGGAGGTTTTTTTTGTAATCGAGTTGAGTTAGAGAAAGTAGTCCCCGTCACACCATCAACATACAGCTCAGTACATCTTATTCTTCATTATTTTTCTTCACAATATCCTATATGTTGCTTGTCCTGCCATCAACCATGAACATTCTCACACATTTGAAACATCAGAGGGGCCGTGAGAGGTCGACTCCTGCGCGTTTGTGTGAACGTGTGTGAGGTGGAGGTGGATGGGTTGAGACTGGTCAGCAGCCGCCAGCATCCCTGGACGAGAGCAATAGTCGGACTCTCAGCTGTCGGACTCTCACTGTCGTATCCTCATCGTGTACATGAGACGCTTTTCTTAGTGGCTTAGCTCGTGTGCTCCTTCTGTGTCGGCTGTAAAAAAGAAACATGCAGCCTTTCTCTGCGGTGCAGCTCTAAAGACAGGAGGGATGGATTTTTGGTGTAATGTATCATAGTCATGGGCGATTCTGTGCGTTGAAGTGTGTTTGCAAATGGTTTAGAGATGATGACTGTGAAGCTCTTTGAATAAGGTGCTACAGCAGCTTCGCTTCATTCTGGCTTTTTTACTGTGGGTGACTGAATCCTGGTAGTTTTGTAAAATTGTTATTGAAATGATCTATTGCAAAGAGGTGTATAGCTAAATAAGTTATTGATGTTCAGAGTTTTTTCAATGAGAATTCAGCATTATTCCTTTATTTGATGTATAGTTATTACAGAGGTAAAGAAATATTTTGTGTCGCTTTAAAAATGTAGTTTGTTCTCAGACCAGTTTGTGGCCCACTAAAGCAACAGGAAAGGGGATGATGTACTGGGATGTTGTTGTGGCGTCACATTTGTGCAACAGCCTCCTCGACGGGCAGCAACGTAGCCATGCAAGCAGCTCTGTGATGCTGTACTTTGGCTCAGCAGTGCTTTGAGCCAAACGCTTACATGATGATGTTTTGAAGTATAATGTTTACTATGTTCATCATTTTAGTTTGGCATGTTAGTATGCTAATATTTGCCAATTTGCGTTAAACACAAAGTACAGCTGAGGTTATTTAGATTGTCTTTAGTTTTGCAGGTATTTTATCAGAAATCAAAATATTGAAAGTGAATGAAATGTATCCCTAAAGTTATTACAATGCGTGTACCAAATGTCACAGTAATCCAATAGTTGTTGAGACATTTCACTCAAAACCACAAATGTGACTGTCATGGTGGCGCTAGAGGAAAAGTCAGGGGATCATCAAAGCCATGAGGAATCATCCTATGTGGACCATGAATGTCAGTACATCATGTTTAGCTGATTAAACAAGGGGTTGTTGAGATATTTCTCAGGAATGTGTGACAACTTTGACCTGCTGGTGGCGCCAGAAGAAAAGTCTGGAGGATTCATCCATGAATGTCGTTACAAAATAATCATGTCAATTCATTAAATAGTTGTCACTAAAAACCAAAAATGTTTGACTTGTGGTGGCGCTGGAGAAGAAACAGAGATTCATCCTCTGGGCACCATGAATGTCGGACGAAATTCTTAGCAATCGATCCAATAGTAGATATTTCAGTCTGAAAAAGTAACTGAAGTTAAATGTTGAGAGGTCAGTTTGAGGGAACTGTTGCCCAGAAACTTCCCCCTGTGCATTGTCTCCCTGGGATGTACTGTACATGTCTAGCAAACACATCAGGTGCTCTCCTGTGTTTGAGCTTCATGGGTGTGCCTTTCCCCTCTTCAGTACTACCAAGAGTTATGAAACTTTGCTACAAACTAGATGCATTGCTTCAGCAGAGTCGACTGTAACATCTGTGATGCCTGACTTCACCTGCTGCTATGTATTTTTTTCTAACGGCAAAAGGGCAAACTCAACAATAACCATGTTTGTTATGGATATAATAACCACTGTATAGAAGGGAACATCACAGTCAGATGTCTTTCTTAACTTTATAAATACTCTGTGGTTTTTATTTTCTCTTCCCCTGGGTTAATATTGATTATAAATAATCACATAGTGATATATGGCTGCTAAAATGGCTGCAAACAGTAAACTATATAATTTCCAGTATGATATGTGTATGTGTGCTGACAGTGATACACCAAACTACTTCAGCCTTCAGCAAGTTGCCCGGCCTTTGCTGCAAGGCTGGCTGCGTCCAAGCTTTGATTCATGCAACATTTAATTGGTGTCTTTTCAAAGGAAGCCTTTTGTCCGGCCGTAATTATAATAATAAACTCCAAAAGCGTTCAGCAGAAGGCCGCTGAGCTTTGACTCGCTCAGAAACAAGTGCAGCCATTATCACAGCGTTACACAACCTCCGATTCCAGGACAAATAAACAAAATGGCTTTAATTCAACAAAACAGTTCATCAGAGGGATTGTCCACATGTCCAGCAGGAGACGACACACACGGTTGTTACTTTTCAACAGAAATGATCTTCTCATTGAACATTTTCTTTGTGAAATAAGTGGTCTTATCTTTTGACAAATAACATGCATGTGTGTTTCTGTGCTGGACATATGAGGGTGATGATGTTAAAAAGTGTGTGATTGTTACATTTATTATTTCTAAACCAGCCAAATGCCCTTTATAGATAATACACTTAGACCTGGGGAGGATTTAAAGTCCATCATACAAATGTTTATGAATTAATTAAAACCTACACACAGTCGCTGGGCGACACTGGGTGTTATATATCCAAATGTACATACATAAGTGTGTGTGTGTGTGTGTGTGTGTGTGTGTGTGTGTGTGTGTGTGTGTGTGTGTGTGTGTGTGTATGTATGTATGTATGTGTGTGTGTTACCTGCATTATAACCTCATTTTAACTCCAAAGTTATTCTTTATTACCAGTTTGATCCGAGGTGGAACGTTACCACTCGCTATTATTATTTACAATGAAGCTGAAATATGTCTATGGAGAATTTTATGGATATGAAATGAACATTGTTATAACTATTATTTTAACACTGTATGATTATTATGATTGGTATGATTATATGTCTATCATTACCATATTACTGCTATTATTATGATGAACTGAAGTGTAAAATGAGCCTCTGTGTTTTTTTTGTATGTGTGAATATTCAATAAATAGATGTCAACAAGGTCCTGCTTTGCCTGTCTGTATTTCACTGTCTCACAGCAGTGAATCAAATAGATAGATTCAATTGAAACCCCTTTGACACACAAGTGATCCTATTTTATCCAATTATGGGAATTTTAAAACCACATAATTGACTTTACCTGTGAAGATTTAGGTGTGTCCCATTAAAGGGCATATATATATATATATATATATATATATATATATATATATATATATATATATATATATATCCATCCATCCATCCATCCCTCTATCTATCTATCCATCTATTGCTTTATCTATCTATTGATCTATCTATCATTCTATCTATTTGTATATCTATCTATCTATATTTCTATATCTATCTATCTATATTTCTATTTCTATATCTATCTGTTTATCTATCTATCTACATATCTACCTATCTATCTATTCATTTATCTATCTATCTGTTTATCTATCTATCTACATATCTACCTATCTATCAATTCATTTATCTATCTATCTGTCTATCTATCTATCTAAAAATGTGGGCAAAAAAAAAACTTTTGTATTTTCTTGAATGAACTTGCAATACAATATGACTTGTACGTATGAATAATAAAGATGTGTGTCAACCTTCACCAGCCTGTGGCCTCTCTTTCTCTGAGCGCCTCTTCTCTTCCTGCTGCTCCGCAGGGGCCGGCCTCTGGAAACACCCTCCCACCCTCCCCCTGCACTCACCAATGAAAAGCAGCAACAGGAGGAAGCTGCTGCATGAAAACCTGCCACCATCTTACCTTCTAACTTCACTCCCAGCCCGGACAACTTGACAGCAAGAAACCGGACGGACCTTCTGCCCCGAGCATGGCGACCCCACTCACCGACCAGGAGAAGCGCAAGCAGATCAGCATAAGGGGGATCGTGGGGGTGGAGAACGTTGCAGAGCTGAAGAAGGGCTTCAACCGACACCTGCACTTCACTCTGGTGAAGGACCGAAACATTGCGACACCCAGGGATTATTACTTTGCCCTGGCTCACACCGTGAGAGATCACCTGGTGGGGCGATGGATCCGGACGCAGCAGTTTTACTATGAAGCAGACCCAAAGGTAAAGATCAGGTTCAGCTCAACTGTAAATGTACAGTGCAAAACACTACAAATAATGTCACAATCCAGAAAGAAAGTTTTTAAAAAAAATCATGAAACCTACTCTGCAAAAAAAACAAAAACATATTTCACATAGCTAGGCTTTGATATGTGTTTCAGATCAAACACTGACCAGACTTGTACATAGTTTACATGTACTTTGTAACACATGTTCTATCTTTAAGTACACATAAGAAATGTATTCAGCTCATGTATTCAGCTCACTTGCACTGCATTTCAAATAATTTCTACCAAAGTGTTTGTCTTGGAAGAAACACTTTTTTGTTTGTCTTTTTTTAATGTATTTATGGGAAGTAGTCTTGTGCAATTTTATTTTCTGTTTTCAAAAAAAACTTTCCAGACTTTCAAGAGGTTCAGGTTTTTTTTTTTTTAAGTCATTGCATCACATTTACACCGCGAGGAAAATATTTGCTTGTTCCAGTTCCAGTTATTTACTTACCTCAACCCACAATCAAACAAAGTATTTCACAAATATTCATTTATAGTTTATTTTGTATCCATACAATCTCTGAAAAGATGAAGCCAGTGCAGAGAAACATGCTATACTTCTTTTCTCCACATGTCCAGAGGGTGTATTATCTGTCTCTGGAGTTCTACATGGGCAGGACGCTCCAAAACACCATGATCAACCTGGGGCTGCAGAACGCCTGCGATGAAGCCATCTACCAGGTCAGACTCTACAGGAAATGAAGGCCGTCCGCAACCACAAACGCAAATACTCCAAAATTACTTTTGCTTTTTTATTAAAGAAAGTCAACAGTAGGCTTCTGTGTTCCCCACTGCTGTAGCTCGGCCTGGACATGGAGGAGCTGGAGGAGATGGAGGAGGATGCCGGTCTGGGCAACGGAGGCCTGGGCAGACTGGCAGGTAAAGAAAAGACTGCAGATGTTTGAACTTGAGGGAAGCCGGATATAAAGATTGATTTACTGTGTAATACTTCTCAAACAATTAAAAGTTGCTGAGGGAAGAAAACAAGAATAGAAGGCATTTAGTAAATGAGTCAAAAACAAATACAAAAAAGGCACACCCTTAACCTCTTGTACAACAATATCTCATTATCATGTTCAGGCTATTTTGGCAGTTGTCCATCAAATACCTCTGACTGCCTGTTTTAAGGTTTGAAGCAACTTGTAGCCACGAACATGTTGCAACAAAAAGGAACATTATGCCACAAACTGTCCGTCTGTGTCTCAATTCAGCCCTGTAGAGTTTGATTTTGTCTTAATTATACTTTTTTTATGCACACAGCATGTTTCTTGGATTCGATGGCCACCTTGGGTCTTGCAGCGTACGGTTATGGCATTCGATATGAATATGGAATCTTTAACCAGAAGATAAGAGACGGCTGGCAGGTAACTGCAGCTAAAAAAATATTTTTTCTACAAATGTCATATCATCAAAACCTTATCAGCTATTGATCAAGTTTTTAACCTTCAAAATACAGTCTCATAAGCATTGTTTTTTAACTGAAATGACTGGTTATCTCCCTAGTTCATAGATCCTTTCTTATCTTTTAACTTTGAAATTCAGGATTCTGTTGTTGACCCATGTTCATGCTGTTTGTTGACCGAGTGGAGCGGGGCCAAAGTAGACATGAATTAGGTCAGAATACATCACAAGCTGATCATTAACAGTAACTTACACACATTACAGTGGCGCAAGACCTGGTGCTGGTTGGATTTAGATAAAAAGCAGAAATGCATATTGCAAGATCCCCAAACTAAAGACTTTTGCCCTTTTTGAATTCTGCTGGTTATTTGCTGTTCAAAACCTCCGCGTAAACATGCACTCCTGAACTGGATTTCAGCACCGTGTTTTCTCACTGGGTGAATGAACCCTTTTAATCTCTGCTGCTAGTGGACAGTGAATGTAATCAAAGTTGGTGCTTTTTTTTTTTTTTTTTTTTTTTTATCCAGCAGATTACACAATATATAATCTAATGTTGATCCTGATTGGGCTTGATATAACTTTGAAAAGAAGGACTTCCCTTTTTCTAAATTAATCAAGTTACAGAGGTTAGATAAGGTAGACGTCACTACATGACCTGCTACTCCATCATGTAATATCATATTAAATGTTTTTATCTTTACTCTGGCTGACCTGTTGTAGGTGGAGGAGGCAGATGATTGGCTGAGGCATGGAAACCCTTGGGAGAAAGCCCGTCCAGAGTACATGTTGCCAGTTCACTTCTACGGACGGGTAGAGGAGACGAGCCAGGGCCCCAAATGGGTCGACTCACAGGTACTGACGATGATCAGTTTGGATGATCACAAAAACAACCACAAAGAGACACAAAATGACCACAAAGAGACTTAAATCGACCACTTTCTACATGGGGCCTGTTTTCTAACTCTGTCTATGACTTTAGGCTATTTGGAGTTAAAAATGGAAGCTTTTTTTAAATTATTATTGGCAGACATTTGAGTCTTAACACAGTTACTGTTATTTTGTTTAACATTGAAAAGTCTCTAACTCTGGGTAAGACAACAGGCTTGTATTCTGCCGTGTGTTCCTGCTGACTCGCTGTTTTCACATTTATCCATGCAGGTGGTTTTGGCGATGCCCTACGACACGCCCATCCCCGGCTACATGAACAACACTGTAAACACCATGAGGCTGTGGTCCGCCCGCGCCCCCAACGACTTCAATTTGAAAGACTGTGAGTGCTGATTTCTCATGTTAAAAACTCACAAGACAAGTTCTCTTTTGTTTTCAACAGAAACAAGGAAACTGCTGCAACTATGGTGGCACCTTGCATAAAGATGTCTGTGTTGCCAAATAGTTTCTTTGCTTTTGGTGTTTAGATAATCCTATAATACATAAAACGTATGTATGTTTATTATCGTATCAGTGTTACTAAAATGCACATCTGTCTGTAGTTAATGTTGGAGATTACATCGAGGCTGTTCTGGACAGAAATCTGGCAGAGAACATCTCCCGTGTTCTCTATCCCAATGACAATGTAAGTTGAATATTTGGTCATGAAGCACATATATTGATGTATATATGCGCACAATACATTTTGGCAATATAGAGATGTGTGTTAATTGT
>NC_136589.1:12707456-13009956 GCF_910589615.1 Taurulus bubalis | reverse complement strand
GAGAGGAGAACCTGTTCATTTTCGGCATGAGGGTGGAGGACGTGGCTGCAATGGACAAAATGGGGTAACTGTGTGTGTGTGTGTGTGTGTGTGTGTGTGTGTGTGTGTGTGTGTGTGTGTGTGCATTGTATGGCTCTTTTATGTTGTCAAAACAATATTAACTTGTGCCTCTTTTTTTTCTTCTCTTTTAGATATGATGCCATGTCATACTACAAGAGAATCCCAGAGCTGAAGCATGTGATGGATCAGATCATGAGTGGATATTTCAGCCCCAAAAATCCAGACCTTTTCAAAGACATCACCGACATGCTCTTAAAATTTGACCGGTGAGCAATATATGTATGTATGTATGTATGTGTTTCACTTTCCACTCTAGTATCAATTAAAGCTTGATTTTTTTTTTTTTTAAGTTTTATATGAGAAGCAAAGGTCACAGGACTGCTGATGCTGTCATGACAACAATATGTTGTTCTTCTTATGATGGATGTCAAACCTCTGTAGACTTGTTTAACTGTTTTATGGAGTTCAGGTTGTCAGACTTGATGTATTTATTCTTTCTTCAGCTTCAAAGTGTTTGCGGACTTTGAGGACTACGTCAAAAGCCAAGAGAAAGTCAGCAAGCTCTATCAGGTAACGTCTCCCTCCGGCAGACCCAAGGCCTGTGTTTGTCAGTTAGATTAGTGGGTGAGCGCTTTCTTTGGGTTTAATAGTTCATGTTTCACCGAGCTGGCTCACTTTAAACGGGGTTAAATCACCACGGTAACCCAAATTAATTTCAGGAACCCGACACAAGTAGTGAATTCACATTCAGGTTACAAGGACAAAGAGCAATATGTGTATAGGTCAGGAGAATAATTTAGCTCTTTTTATTTTTGTCTTTCCTTTTGTCACTTTCGCCTATTTTCTTTTGACTTTCTTTCAGTAATATTTTTAATTTTGCTTTTTCTATTCATTTGAGGGGTTTTTTGTAGCAGTTATTGCAATAATTGTTAAAACTCTCAAAATGAAGAACTAACGTATAAAATCGTCAAGCAGGAAGAAAAAAAATGTACGTGAAGAATTATAACAAAGACGACCAACCTACAGAAGAAGAAATTCAACAATAGATATAAAACCTATATACATTTTTTCTTCTCTCAAAGAATCCAGTGGAATGGACAAAGATGGTGATCAGGAACATCGCTGCCACGGGGAAGTTCTCCAGCGACAGAACCATCACGGAGTACGCCACCGAGGTGTGGGGCGTCACGCCGACCGACCTGAAGATCCCACCTCCGAACGAGCCGCGAGAGGCCATCGAGGAAACGGCCAGAGCGCTGAAGAAAATGTGAGGCGTCCCTCTGGATCTCAACCGACACGTCACTGAACCTTTTTTTTTTTTTTTTTTAATGTTTCAGAAATCACATCTGCACTTGTTTAAATTTTCTGAACTATTTTTATTGTCAAAGCACCTGAGTCACAGTACTTGCATTACAGAAATGTCTGTTACAGTCCTTCAGCACCAACACATACAGAAAACTCAGAGCGAGGTCAGATCATTCCATCATATTTAACATCTCAGGAATTCAGTAGGATGTTGGCAACGGAGCAGCTGACTAAACAGATTTTTAAGTTACATTCCTGCCACTTCATGCTGCAGTTTCTGAGTGACAAAGCCGGTCTTTACAGCAGGCAGACTGGTGCACACATGCATGTGCGTCCGGATCAGTACAACTTGGTTAATGAAAGATGCAAACCTACTTAATTTGTGATCTACAGTATTTTTGTCCCAGTGTTTTAGTCGAAGCGTATTGTGTAATGTAAATCAGTGCTTTTTTTTTCTTTTAGAGCACGCACATGCATTTCTTTTGAAAAATAAATCTATCAGTCGGAATCTGTTATTTCTCTGGAGGAGGAAGAGATGATCTACTGCCTCAGGGTTTGTAGAAATTTCCTGCAACCAAAACACATTGCATTTATTTCCTTTTGTTTCCTGAAGGGGTTTTTGGTTAATGCAGGGTTTACAAGGGGGGGAAAACACACAAAACTTAATAGACATTAATTGTTTCAAAAATGTTTTACAAAACTTACCCGACAACATTTGCCAGATTGGGATCCAAGTAGATGTTGTTGTGGGAGAATCCAAGAGTTGCACTGTAGGAGATCATTTCAACGTGAACATCTGTGTTATATTTTTTCTTAGCCTGGAGCGCTATCTCGTACAGCTGGAGACGAAAAAACAAAGTAATTCAACAAGGAAGCAGCAACACCCACTAGGAAATTAAATAAAGAATCAAAGGAAGCGTTCATAAACACTGACTGTACCTTCTGACCCATGTGATACGGTACAATGTCGTCATCCTCTGAATGCAGGATAAGAAGAGGGCAGGTCAGGGCCTTCACACTGTGGGGGAAACATTCAGTCAGAGATGGACTTCATGATCTGAATAAAATATTTTAGGCACCATTTTATCATTTGAAAACCCTACAAAATGGGAAAAAAACAAGGTGTACTTACTTTTTATCACTAGCAAACACAATATTGTTCATTTCCACGATGCTCCTCAGCAAGCCCTCAAATCCCGGAAGGAACATGTATATCTAGAGGAACATGGATTACAAAGTGTGGAGAAATATTTAGCAATTTCCTGTGTATACAGTTGACATACAAATACTTGCAGAATAGAAATAGTCATGTGGTTTCAACTTTGTGGCTGTATCTCTGTAGAGATGGAGATAAACTGAAAATCTTTCATTGCCAGTGACGTGAAGTGTTAAATGAGCTGCGCCAAATGATTTCAACATGGTAAACATGTCTACATAGTATCTAATTAGATTGTTTTATTTGAGGCTGTATTACTTTACTTATGAATTAAACTTCAAATCCAGCCCTCTTTGACTTTTATTGCAAGTCATCCCAGCTCTCTATCCCCAGTGTTACTTAAAACTCACCATCTTTTTTCCCACAAAGGAAAAAAACTTTTAGTATTTGCACATTCTTCTGAAACAAGAAAAAGTGTGTTTTCATAAACACCCTGAGCGGCTGCAGACAGACATAAATGTACCAACTCACCTTAGTGAGTGGATAGTTGACGACAACTTCTCCAATAGTTGTGAATGCAGCTTCGAGGATTAAAGCATCAAGAACAGACCCTGATGTGTTCAAGAAAGTAACAAACATTAGAAACAGGATAAATAAAAATAAAATACAAAGAGGGATATGGATGGATAAGCTATTAAATGCAATATGTATTGACTTCATGTTGTAAAATATTGTATTGTAGAATAAGTTTGTGATTTTTTTTCTTCTTTTTTTCTCATGTAGTTGTTTAAGATATTCTGGCTCACACAGACCTGAGACATCTAATCAGTCCAAATGATTGAAATCACCTGTGTGGGTCCACTGTGACCTTTAAAGTCTCTCACCCACCTTGTTCTTGGACTTTCACTGCAGTATTAGTTGCCACCCTACAAGAAAAGAAGAAAAAAAAGAGTACGTCTTTCACATGTCTAATCTTTCTAGACTGTCGTGGTATTTTCTGTTGAATATCTACTGTTGGCTCATGCACAGTGGACGTTACTGACCCGGAGCCGAGTGAGTGTCCCCACAGACACACGGGGCCTCCTCTGCTTCGTTTCTTTGCCCAGTGGTATAGGAAGAGGGCATCACTGGTCATCCCAGCTTCACTTGGCTCCCCAGTGGAGTCTCCGAAACCTTTATCAGGAGACAAACCTCAAAATGATATATTATATCGAACAATACTCCAATAATATGACATCTACTCTATTTCAGACCTCAATAAACAATATACTTCATCACTGCAGTCAGTGTGTGTGTAATAATAATATATAACATTAAATATAGCATTTCTCTCTCAAACAGGTTTATGAGTAATCCTCACAAAATGAGGACAAATCCAGGACCCCTTAACCTTATAAACCCGACACTCTTTCTTCTGATATCACGGAAATGACACGGGGTGTGTTTTTTTTTTAAACTAAAACTGTGCTATCTCCTCATCCACAGTTCCGATTTAATTAATTTAAATTGCTAAAGTACTGTAACCCTTGTGAGAAGATACGTGTCGGTTTACATAATAATAATAAAAAGATCGGTACATTTGAATAATTATGTAAGCTCCTCGACATGACTAAGCGAATATAACGTTGTACTAAAACACTAAAACACCCCTAACAACAGCGGACCAGTCTGAGGACCAACAAGGTCCTGCGACCTCATTGGTCCTCAGACTGGTCTGAAAGCATGTTAGATGGTACATGCGGAAGGAGACGGTCAGTTACATACCAAGTTTGTTGTGGTGCGAGCAAGATTCAGGTCAAAGTACGTAATTTTTCAATTTCTGAACCGAAAAATATGGTGTTTGGACTGAATATGCTTCATAACATGTCAATGCTTGTGTTTATTGTGATTATTATTGCAGATTTAGATGGTTTAGGTCTTAACCTTTCAAATTATTTGAAGTATTACTCTGGGGGATGATAGGAAGGCACCGAACAATACAATTAAAAAACTCGGGGAGCAATTGAGGAGTCATTTTTTGCTCAGACTCTTGACTTTTGATACCATTTAGAAACATGCACTTTATTAATCCCCTCGGGGAAATTCTTGTCTGCATTTGACCCATCCCTGGATAGGGAGCAGTGGGCAGCCCTGTGAGGCGCCCGGGGAGCAGTTAGGGGTTGGGTGTCTTGCTCAGGGACACTTCGACATGTGAGCAATGGGGGGACTGGGGATCGAACCGGCTACCTTGTGGAAAATGTATGCAGAAAATAAATTAAATCATAATGAATTATTATTATTTATTTAATTTTAAAAGGCAAGGAGTTAGAGATCAAGGACAGTAGGGTCTGGTATTCATATCCAGGTAAAATGAGCTGTAGAACACCTAGGGTCCCCTATTAAAGAACATACAGGGTTTTATTGAGCAAGAACATAACCACATGATGAGCAACGATCAGCATCTTACCTCTGTAGTCCAAAGATAAGACATGATACCCTGCAGCACTTAAAATCTGCAACACACAAAAATCAGAATTTGAGACGGCGCTGAAAGTCAAAACTGATCAAGACTGAAAAAAAAACTTTGAAACTGCACCTTCACCAGTTCCACTCGGTGATGTATGGCCCTGCAGAAATGACATGAGAGCAATGAATACAAACAAACAAAACTCATTTACTTTGACCCACTCTGATGTGTTAATTGCAGCTGTGGATAAACCCAGGGGGCCTGAGTAGTCACGTGATACCCACGAGACCCCATTAGGATCAATTCAATGGTGCCTATATGCAGCTTTCATCCCACCTGGACCCCAAGTTCCCATGGAGATAAATAATAACAGGGCGGCCGTCTCCCAGAGTTTCCCGGTACCACTCGGGGCTTCTCCCCATGGCCTCGTCCCATTGGCTGGCAGGGAGTGTATGCCTAAGAGACACAAAGACAGAGAGTGAGGGAGGAGGGAGGCGTGTGTTTTTTGAGTGGTCTCATGCAGATTAACTGACTCAGTTAAGTTCTATTGACTCAGGAGCCACCTGTACCGAATATGCACATTATGCACATGCTCGTGGTATTTTCAAGTACGGATGCACTTCAAAGGACAAAACAGGAGGCCGCCAATGACCTACCAGACACCCACTGAGACGCCCTCCTCCGTGTCGAGGTAGAAGTTGCATGTGTGGTTCAGCACGGCTTCAGGTCTGCTGAGGTCCACAAGGAATGGAAACCTCACTGCGGAGGGCAAGAGCGCTCAAGGTCAGTGTGGCGTAGTATTTAGATCGTATTATTATCACGTCCCATCAAAGTATCAAATCATATTGCATTGTATTATCATTGTAACGTATCGCATTGTAGGATATTGTATAGTATTATTACTTTGTTACGTGTCATATCGTATCAGATTGAATCATATAATTGTCATTGTATCGTAGTAAATCGTATTGAATCATTTCAGATTGTGTCAATACAATATAATACAATTTCAAAGTATAGGTAAAGAGATTGGTCCTTACATTTCCAAAATATTAGATTTATGAAAATATGTATTGATGATATTGTATTGTGTATTATACAATATAACATCATCAACACATATTTTAAATAAATCTAATATTTTAGAAACGTAAGGACCAATATCTTTACCTATAATTTGAAACATAAATACATTTGTGACTCCATTGTAATATATGAAAACAAATAGTGAACCTTTGAAGGTGTAGGGGTCTTGTCTATTTATTGAACCTTTAAACATATAAATTAGTACAATTTTCATAATGAGAATAGTAAATGGCAAATGGACATTTATGGTCTTCCAACTACTCAAAGCATTTTACACTATGTCATCATACACACACGCGCACGCAGAGGTCAGATGCTACCATGCAAGGTGCCACCTGCAGTACAGTGTGCAACACTACACACAACTCACAATGTAACGACAACACTGCGGGTGACCCATTTGGTTACCTAAGCATTATGCTGCCCCCCACCACTCCATCAATCATGTGCTGAGTGGAAAACACGCATTACTTACACAAGTGGGAATATATGATATGGCCCAGGATCCAGGGGAATAGGTAGAGGATGAGAGGCGCTGAGGCGTAGACAGCGACCACAAACAACGCAGCTCTCTTCATTCCTGCGTCAGGGCCGAGTACTTCCTCTCTGCAGCAACAGACTCAGCGTGCTCCCTCTTCCTGGTCTCGAGCCTCCGTCCTGACAGCATGGACGTTGGGAGACACGAAGGCAAGGAGATCAACGTGCAACTGAAACTAACTAATCCTCTGTGATGCGGTTGGTTCACACCGGGCCAAACGCTCCAAACAGCGAAATGGAACACACACCCAGCTGCAAGGCACTCTGGGTATTGAAGTTCTTTGAACACAGCAGCGGGAGGAGTGATACCACGTGTGGAACCACTCTGTTACGTCCTGCATTCAATAGCTGCTGCTGCTGTTTTATCGAACAATGTCAAAATTGAAAGTATTCGTAATCAAGAGTGGCCCTTAATTGTGTTGTATTATAATATCGAAATTATGAGATGTTCAGTCATAATTATGATATAGTAAATCATCATTTTGAGATATTAGTAAATCGAAATTATGAGATAGTTGTCTCATAATTTCGAGATACTATCTCATAATTTAATACTATTTCAAAATGACTTACTGTCTCATATTTATGACTGAACATCTCATATGTATGACTTACGATATAAACAATTCGACTTACTTTCTCATAAGATAATGAATCAAAATTATGAGCTAGTATCTCATAATTATGACTTAACTTACATGATCTTAATTTTTTTGTTTTATCACAGTGGTATAAATGGGCTTCCATAGTATGGACTGTTGGTTAGACAAAATAAACACTTTACAGGTCTCACTTTGGACTTTCTCATGAGCCTTTCTCCCTGTCTTGAGAACGAGCACGACACTACTTTAGCCGCGCTGGGGGCCGGGCCGCGGCCACTCAGGCGCTCGCGCACCGCCCCTTCCTCTTCCAGCCGCTTTTCAAAATCCGCTACGAGCCGGAGGAGGATGAGACACACAAGCGAGCACACAAAGCGTCCGCCACACTCTCCGGTGCTTTTCTGGACATAAAAACGAGCCCCCCTCCCAAAAAAAAACAATACACCGTGAAACTAATCGTTCTGGTGAAAGGATATTTTTATCTGCGAGGAAAACCGCGACGCGACTTCGGGAGAAATGTTGTGAACGTTTATTTTATTCCAACGTTTCACGAGTCAACGTGAGTCACCGAACTTCATTTGGGAGAAGAAGAAGAAAAAAAGGAGCCAACTGCCGTCCGAGTTCAGACGTTGGTGAGTGTTTTCGGCAAACTTGACTATATACAAATTGTTACTTCCTCTTCTGTGTTCTCTCACAGTTCAAACAAACAAACATTGAGATGCTTTTGGAGCAATTTCCTCCCAACATGCCTGCTGATAAACCAGGGCGGTTAGCGGAGCCTCCCTGTGGATCGCCTCTGTGACTAACTATCTAGTTGAACTAGTTGAACTAGTTTTATTTCCTGTAGTAAGTTCATTCAGACATTAGTGATGCTAAATGGACACTCATGTACTAAGTAACTGGTCACGTGAGACGGTGTAACGTTACTATGTAACTTATTATTTGACTTGCTCTTTCTTGTCACAGCTGCTTTGAAAATCCTTAAAAGTTTGGGAAAACCCCTGTAACTTAAAAAAAGATATTTTGGGCAGTGTGGGCAAAATAATAGCATCATGTCATAAATAAGTGATGTAGAATGCACTTAGCAAAGAAGTCAATGTGGAATTATTTTTTTTTTTGCCTGTGCAAAATAGAGCAAAAAGACATGCAATGTGGTGTAAGAATATGTGGCATGACTATAATGCATAGGTAAAGGGTCAAAGACGAGGATAAGAGTTTTTTACACACAAAAAAAGCTCAAAAAGCAATTGGAGACCTAAATATGATTATGTTGGAGCAGTATTGTGTTTGGGGGATGGACACAATGCATCTAAAAAAGTGTGAGTGAACTGGGATGGTGTAAAGGATGAAACTCTTCTCATGTGACTAGTTGAGAGGGATTCTTTGGCTGCAGCAGCTGTCAAACCTCGGCCACCGGGATAATTGACTCAGAGGATGCTTGGAGAACGCAACAAAACAAGCTGTGTGTGTGTGTGTGTGTGTGTGTGTGTGTGTGTGTGTGTGTGTGTGTGTGTGTGAGTGTGAGAGAGAGTGTGTGAGAGTGTGTGTGTGTGTGGTGAAACTTACTTGATAAAGGCCAGTTTTATTATTATTTCTTTATGAAATTTACAAGACACTATAGTTCTAGACGAGCTCCATTACTGCTGAGCCGTGGTTTTCTTGCATTTCATAAGCTGCTCAAATGTGCAGATGCAGAATACTGATTTCTTTTTTTCTTTTTTTGTCTGTATTGTCTGTGGTCAATGGGTACCCCAAGTCTGGGGTGTGGGGAACACCTGGCCGAGGGCTTGATGCTCTCACTGAGAGCAGCTGGAAAAGCAGAGGTCAGGAGGGTTCTCTTTGTATAGACATTTAGGCCCAAAATGGGACGTTTCAACGTATTAGATGGATAGTCTGCTCTTAATCTCGACCTCCATTCACAAGGTCCTTTACACAGCATTTAAATAAAGTTTGTGATAGAACAAAGTTCATTTCAGATCTTTATTGTTCCACAAGAGGAAATTTATTTTAGCAGCAGGAAAAACATGAAATGGAACTACGACAGACATCTGAAGACATTCAAAGTGCTGTACTAGGTACACAATTGAGAATAAAACAGAGTGTATGCTTTATAAAGCAACAAAAGTTGCAACATGAAGAATAAATGTTTTTAAAAAATGGAGTGCTATGCTGTACGGGTAACCAAGATATTTTTGCATGAAGTGAGTGAAGTAAAATATCAAAAAACAAGACACTTTATTTATTCAGTGTACAGCGAGAGGTTTAAGAGATGATAAAGCAACCAAAGGCATTCAAGGAGGGCAGTTAAAAGTGCAGTAATATTACGGTTGATATGGTGCCAGTCCACTTGTGTTGCAACGGTCAGACACACAATTTATGGAAATCATTTCTAAAAATAGAAGCTGATGAATGTTTTGCTCTGCTCAGCGCTCTCTTGCTATGTCCAGTCATGTTAAGCAACAGTTACCTTCCTTACGCCTAAATTGGACTACCTGGGCTGTTGCGTCTACGAGTTATGGCATTTTTTAAGTTGGTCACCTGTTTACGTCTCGCATTCATCCCTCTTTGAAATTAAAGAACAGCTTCCTCAATAATTAGCCAAGATCCATTGTTTGCGTTTCTATTATTGCTTGAGACAAACATGGTGAAATCATGCTGAAGCTTCTGTTTGGGTCCACAAACTGCACTTACTCTTGTCTTGTCAAATGGTTCTTATTGTTGTCAATTAGATCAATCATGCATCCGATTTAAAAGGAAAACAACTTTGTTCATGTCTCTGCAACTGATGCTGCCAGCCAGTAAATGTTTGTTCAAGGCTTTTACTGGAACCGTCCCAATTGGTTTAGAGACACTTTGCTGTCTTTATCCTTTGTCTCTGTCAGCAGTTTTGAGTATTTAGTCTTAAAAACTTCAAATGTGCTGCTTTAAATTTTTTTACCTGGGCGCTTCATGAAACATCTCAGCTAAAGGCGTTAAGATAGGTGAAGGTCAGTGTCAGACTTGGCTGTTTCTATCAATTTATCAATTTACCTGATTCTTTAATCATTCTAATTGGATTAGCCAAAGTCTCCAACACAAATGACGCTGCGTTGGAGGCTCAGTCGCTCAGCGGCGCTCTCAAAGAAAGGAGCTGTCAGGACCGCATGCTGTTGAGATACATGTTTCCTGTTTGTGAGTGTCTTTCAACAGTGATTGGATAAATAATACTGCTCATTTTGAGTGAAGAGATTTTGAGCTTGAGTTGTGATACTGATTGAAGTTGAATTCTTCATTGTTGTTGAATAGACTGTTCAGCTAAAATGCTATTTCCCTTCCTTGTCTTTCAGGGCAGGGTGCTGTCCTGTGGGATGGATGACACCCAAGAGCAGGACCAGTACGAGGAGCGCCTAAAAGAAGTTTTTAACAGTTTTGATGCCAGCGGCTCCGGCTCTCTGTGCCCGGAGGAACTCTCTGACCTCTGCCTGTCGCTGCAGCTGGATGATGCCACCCCAGCTCTTCTCCACACACTGCTGCAGGGCCAGGACCGCCTCACTGCCAGGGTAAGTTTAGTCCTCTTCCATTGACAAAAAAACAGGTTTTTTTTTTGTCTTACAGGTGTGTTATGCTGTGCAGTTATTTGTATTTGCAGAGTTAAGATTGTTACTTACTCTGATGCACATGTGAGTCTTGGCCTTTTGGC
Source organism: Taurulus bubalis (assembly GCF_910589615.1). Taxonomy (NCBI): domain Eukaryota; kingdom Metazoa; phylum Chordata; class Actinopteri; order Perciformes; family Cottidae; genus Taurulus; species Taurulus bubalis. The sequence continues at coordinate 12,999,088 of NC_136589.1, read as the reverse complement.
TTTCCCTGTGCAGAGCGTCCTCTGCAGCCTTTGAATCGGGCAGACTCCTCCTGTGTTGAGCCACTCCAGGTCTTTGTGTCTCCAGGCTTTTTGGCGCTTTGTTATCTGTCTTGTTGAGGAGAAAACGTGCCCCCGACCAGCCCTCCTCCCAGGTGTCTGTCGTCAGGACAACCGAGCCGGCTAATCACTATTCACAAAGGCATTTCTTTAAGGGTGCTCCATGTGGAAATGTATGAAATGGAAAAAGACGCTACCGATCTGTGTCATTGGACTTCAGTTTGCATCAAATAGATTGTACATTCAGAGGATCTCCAGTATGAAGTTTTCCACTCCAATGTAGGAGGAGAAGATGAAAGATGGATAAATCGCTTACCTCAACGTTCTTGTATCAAGACTATTGTCTTGCATGTTTGGGTTGGTGGGGGTGGGGGATGTTAGCAGAGGGCAAGTGAACTGATTGCCTCCATGGCATCCAACAATGAAGTCAAAAGAAGGAAAAACTCACGTAGAGCCGGCAGCCGCCAGACTCAACGCACAAAGGAAATCAAAATATTCAGGGTTAGCAGCTGTTGATTCTTGAAGTGTGACCTCGCTGCTCCTGCTCAGCAAACCCTCCTCCACCCAGACGCCCAGGGACACCCAGCCTCCACCCGGCACACTGGGAATTACATCTGGTCTGAGGAATTTCGTGCACTTTTGCTTTTTTTGTTGTTTTTCCACATACTAAGCATTGCTGGCATTTTCTCACTTTTATGTAAGATGGCTTTATTTATTTACTTTTTTACCCACTTTTTTTAGGTTAACTTTGACCAGTTCAAGAATGCACTGATTCTGGTGTTGTCATCAACTCTTGAGCCACAACAAGAAGAACAGGAGACTTTGTCCAAACCAGGTAAAGTCTAGATTCTGCTGATGCACGTTTTTTCTAAAATGCAAACAAACACAAGGTCTGACTGTGGCTCAGGAAGTACAGTGAGCAGTCCTTTTTAATCACGGTGGTTCGATCCCCGACTTCTCCTGTCCGCAAGAGCTCGCCTGGCCTGCATGGCGGCTTGGTGCATGAATGGTCTATGTGTGTAAATGGATGAATGAGAGGCAAATTGCGAAGTGCTTTATAAATGCAGCCCATTTACTAAAGCATGAAGCCGTATTATTAACCGAAATCTGTAGTTTATGACAGCATTGGTTTAAGATTTAAATTTAAGAAGACTTTTACAAGTCAACCAAGTGGAGAAGGGGACAGTGAAGGTTGAGTAAGTGGAACAGCCCACTTGCTGATTCAGCTTTAAATCTACAAACAGAGGCACAGGGCCCAAAGCCAATTAGCCGACAGTTGAGCTATTTGCACCGTCATGGCGTGGTTTGTTATTTTATAGATGTAGTAAACACAAAGAGTGGTTTAATACTAAGGGATGTCTTGGAAACATTTGTTTGTGCTCCCAAGTATATTTTTGTGACTGAATATTTCAGACACCGGGTTAATACCAACATCTTTTCAGCTCAGTTATTATATTTCTTTAAAGTGACATCTCACACAATTGATCACAAAAGAGTGATACGAGCTAAAAATTAAGTCTGATCTTTGTCGGAGCAAATGCTGTCAATATGTATTATGTCATAAAGTACATGAAGCTTAAAGGCTATCCAACATGGTGCTTTGATGAATTTCACCTAAAACACTGTTGACCTGTAGTTTCACTTCAGCTTCATTCAAACAAGTCGGAACATGTGGCTTTAAAAGATTCTGTCATTGCCACTTTTAGAGAAGTTGTCACTTTTGGAGAAGTAGTTGCTGCGGCATATATTAGTCATTGATCATATTTCTTTCTGTAATAACCAAAGTCATCTGTTGTGCAGGCACAACTATGACATGTGCAAGTAATCATGACTCTTCTTCTTTGATTGTGACCCTGGTAGAATCTCCTGAGATCCAACCGAAGTTCGTAAAGGGCAGTAAACGTTATGGCCGCCGCTCCACACCGGAGTTCACGGAGCCCATTTCAGACTCCGAGGTTACCAATGCAAACACGGTGGAGGAGGAAGATCTGGAGGACAACGATGACTCGGCTGTTCCCCGGAAGCGTGAGGTAATGATGCTCTCAGAGTTATTCCAGCACCTCTCTGAACATCCAGACGCTCCGACGGCGTCCTTATCGCCTCCTGTCCTCGCATGTGCTGTGTTCTCTGGCAGCTACAGGCCGTCAGCGAGGCGTTATTCTTAGCTAATCAGCTTAGTGGCATGCAGGGCAGATCCTGAAATGTAATATAGACACTCAAACGCAGGATTCACAAGGCTTTGCTCGTTGCATAACAACGCAGTCCGTCTGTAAATAAGACTGTGAGCATAATTGTTGTTTAAACAGTCTCCTGTGGTTCAGATGTAACTTCAATATTTGGTCAGATTAATGTCATGGTGAGATTCTGCATGAGTTGAACTTTGCCCTGAGTGTATCTGCTGGCTGTGATGTGGTTGTCATGGCAACATCAGTGATTTTTTTTTTTTTTTTTTTTTTTTTTTTTGTCCAAACGTAGTGTTTTCAGCAGATAAAAAGAGAGGCCGAAGCTGATTGTTGCGTTTTATGGCCATCGATAGCTTCCCACGTTTGCTGTCAAGTCCTTTTTTTTTTTTTCTTTATTTATGATTGACAGCAGGCGCCTCCCGTCGTCTCTGAACAGGACAGTAGGGGCTTGAACATGACTTGTGTCTGTGTCACAGGGTTGTATCGCTTGAGTACAGTCGTGGCCACGCACAGCTGAACTCTGCATGGTTCCTTTGGCTGATCTCCTAGATCCTTTTCATGGATTATCCTGCTTTCTCTGCTGATTTAGAGAGTTGTTTGACATACGGAGGACATGTACAGAGGTCTAAACTCACACTTAAGTACGTCCACGGCCTGCAAAGGAAATCACAATGGGGACTTTACATAAACGGCCCTGTTTTTGTCCTGAAAATATATTTGGCTGTAAGTAATGGGGCTGTGCTGTCAATTTATTAGTCTATATGCTTGATCACAAAAAGCTGCTAAACATTCACTAGTTCCAGCTTCTCAAATTTGAAAGAAATGCAGTTTTCTCTGTTTTGTATTATTCCTTTAATAGTATATCTGGATTTTGGTCTTTTCGGTTGCACAAAACAAACAATTTGAAGACACCACCTTGAACTTTTAGAAACTGTGATCATTATAGTCTTTATTCAATTATTAAAAGACTAGGAGACAATAGAAATAACAGTTCGATGCAGTTTAAGTTTTGTTAAATATTTACTGACTGCTGTGGCCTTTTCACGACCGGTTGATTTTTATTTATTTTTTCCTTCTCGTGTTTAAGCATGAATGTGCTGCTGCAGAATAAATCACAACAAAGAAAAGCACCCGACTGGTCAACAAAATGCCATAATGATGGCCATGCTCAGCTTGTGCATGGATGGGTGTGTTAATATTCTGACTCTACCCCAGATGCCTGCCGGCATCAAGACAAACGCTGTTCGAGACATTGAACAGAAGTGTGTCTTGGTATTCACTAATCTGAGCTGCAACAATGCTCCAATGTCCGGCCTGGGGACCAGCAGATGGGGATGGGTCAGGGGGCCTCTGCCACAGAGACTGCAGGCCGGGTGCCCCGAGAGGAGGAGGAGGGTGTAGGACTGTGACAGAGGAACAATGAGCCCCACTACCCCCACTCTCAGGGATGCCTTTACATCATGTATCAAAACGCCACTTGCAGGATCCCATCTGTTCCTCATTCCCTCACTGTTTGCTTCCCAAACAATAGACGGTCACGCTGAAGACGGATTAGAGCACAGAGGCTCATACCCACGTAAAGCCCTCCTCCTTCCATATTTCTTAACGAGCACAAAATACGCAACTGTGTTTATGTTAAAATCTTACCGCTACTGGTCATACAATTCAGAGTTTAAGAGTAAGAAAAAGTCATTTGGATTTTAAACTGTAAAATATCCTGATTTAAATAGCATTTTAAATACTTTTTTTCCCCAGAGTGAGTGCTTCATTTTCAGAAACAACTTCTCATTCATGGGATTTTAACTTACATTTTTAAATGTTGGACATTGGCATGAGGAGCATACTATTGACATGTTTGAAAAGATAAAAGGAAATACAGAAAAGTGGGTCTCGCTCACTTAACACATCTTCTCTCTCATTACCACCATTCCCCATTTACACAGTGACCCAGTGACCATCCCTGATGCCCTCATGCCGTCACAAAAGCTCTTTTATGCTTTTTTTTTCTTCTTTTTTTACCAGACGCTCTTAAACCCCCCCCACCCACCCACCATTTGCATATAGACGTAACTTCTCCTAATTATAGACATATTTGGACTTATAAAGAGCTGATTGTCATGTCAGAGTCAGCATGTTGGGAGTTTTTTTTAATTCTTTTTTTTTGTTTAATTATTTCCACAAAAACAAGGTATTAGAAAAGTAGGTTGTTTTTAAGCCTCTTTGTGATTTTAATCTCAATTGCGGTGTGTTTTTGTCTCCAACAGCGCTGGAATGTTCACGATACAAGCACAGAGGAGTACGAGGCAGAAGGTACGACAAAGCGATGTATTTTCAGAAGATTCCCTCTAAAGATGTTGTCTCAAAATGATCACGGTCTCTTCTTACCTTGTTTTTAGGCCAGATGCATCTCTGGAACCCCGACGAGCCGAGCCCACCTCGGGGAGCCGTCCATCCTTTGTCGACCTGCTTCGAAGAGCGACTGCGTGACGCCTGTGACGAGCTGGGGGTACCGGAGGACGGATCCGGAGGTCACTCCGAGCTGCTCGCGCTCTGTGAACACCTGGGCCTGGAGGTGAGCCTTTTATTCCAGGGCAGATTTTTAAATAGTTTATCAAATAATGCATCAATCAATGATCACTTTGACCCTCTCACCTAGTAGCACATGTAAAATCCATTTTTGTAAAAATATTTTAAAGGCTAATGGCTCTAAATTGTATGTGGTTATAATAAGATAATGATAAGAGAGCAAGGTTATGTCTACATATGTCTTGTTTTGTCAAACCAATACTTAAATTTATTTTTCAGATAACTTTGGATGTGCTCCAGAGTCTAACTGGCGAAGGAGTGATGAATGTTCGGGAGTTTGTCTCAAGGGTTGTAAACCAGCACAAACCCCCCACACCCTCCGCCTCCACGCCCTACAGACAGCTCAAACGACACCACTCCACTCAGGTATTTGTTGGTTGAGCTCTACGGGGTCGCAGGATGTGGGGCAATTGTCGATTACCCCACAGTGCCTTGTTGTCTATTCATTTCTTTTAATGTTTTTTTTATAATTATTATCTGTCCTAGCCTTTGTCAAAGAAAATACCTATCATATTATCATGCATAAGATACATTTTTGGTCCTCTCTAATAGACTCATTTAAAGTCAGATTTTAGGTTACATTTAGTATTCCGAAATGTGGAATTTTGTGGATTAATAGTTTTCTCCAGTAAAAAGGCAAAATTTCCCCCCGTACAGCCCTTTGATGAGGGAGGTCGGCGGATAGCCACTCCATGTGCTCTGACCAGCACCATCGGCATGCGTCTCTTCTCCAACCTCGATGACGGTACTGGTTTCACTCCAGCCGAATACATTCTGGATGCCTGGATGGAGGAGGGAATCAAAAACAGCACTGAGATCCTGCAGGTACTTATTGGCCATCAGTGTTAGTTAGAATCAGCATTTTGATTGTTTCAAAATGTACTAATTTATTTATTCAGACAGCTGATGACCTAAAGGAAGTCAGATTAGTGCAGTTTGCGAGGAAAAAAGGAAATATATTATTCTGTGATGTAAATCGGCAAAAAATTGAATCTAAGATATTCACAACAAAGGACAGATGAGTAAATTATGACTTCTTTTTTTTCTTCTTTTTTTTGCAAAAAGAAAAAAAAATGTTTTCTTACTCCGTGTTTAAATTGGTAAAAAATAGATATTCACAAAAAAGGACAAATGTATAATTATGAGACTTTTTTTGCAGGCTTTGAATTTCAACCTCGATGGAAAACTGAGTCTTACTGATCTCACCATGGCACTTGAGAATGAGCTACTCGTTACTAAGAACGGGATTCACCAGGCGGCACTGGCGAGCTTCAAAGCTGAGATCAGATATCTTCTGTGAGTATAAATAATAATGCAGATAATTTGGCTCTCAATACTTTGTTCATATTCAATAAATACATTTGGAATATTTTTTAACCGGTTAGTCTGAAATATGACCTGCGTGATTATCTTTGGTTTGTTTCTCTTTTCATGTCATGTGTAAATCTTTGTACAATTATTGTTGCTGTTTTTCTCTTTTCAGAGAGCGTGTAGACAGAGAACTCGGAGAGAAAGAGAAAATACGCTCCGACCTGGAAAAAGCAGAGAAACTAAAAACTCAACTCGCCACTGAGGTGGATGAACGTCACTCTGCGATTGAACATATGAACAACCTCAATCTCAGGTAATTTATCTCTCTGATAAATGTTTCTTGAATAATTTGATTGATTAATGTTTAACTGTTTGTTAATTAAATTCAATGTGACTTTATTGGCATGAAAGTTTCAGGAAGAAACTGTTTCCAAAGCATAAAAGTACATGATAACATCAACACAACATTTTGATTATTGTATAATAATTATATATACATACATACATACATACATACATACATACATACATACATACATACATACATACATACATACATACACACAGTATTGTATATTATTGTCTCTTTACTACATATCTGCCCTCATTTCTGTGGTCGATTTTAAGGATTCAAATACTGAGGGATTATATATTTTTATGAAGTCCATTCCTAAAGCATAATTAGCTTTATATGCTATCATTACATTTATATCAAACATTTTATTTATTTTAACCACAAAACCTGCGAAACTCAAAGTCTTCTGACCACTCAAGCTAAATCCAGCTATCTCCTAGCATTTGGTAGTCAGTGTTGTAGTCCTCTTTAGTTACAGCCTGTTTTCTGTGTCCCTGAATGTTTTCAGGAAGCTTGAACAGGACCACAAAGAGAAGCTTGCAACAGTGCGGTCTGAGCTGATGAAGGAGATGGACCAGATGCAGCTGCAGGCCGGCCTGCAGCGTGAGGAACTGGAAGCAGCGGTCGACAAGATCAGGGAGGACGAATCTTTTCTCAGAGACCACCTATCCAGCTCTGTGAAGGTACCCTCTTCTTTTTTTTTTCTCAAATGTGTTTTTATATCATGTATTGAGGCAATCTTGACATGACTTATTTTTTCTATGTTGTCGGTATCTTTTTTTCAGGAAAACAGACGCCTTGAAATGGAGTTGCTAGACGGTACCGAAAAACTAGTGGAGGCACAAAGCCAAAATACAAAACTCCAGACAATTTTGGACAACATTATGAAAGAAAAGGTACATACACATTTTATGGCTCACTGTGATTTCAACACAGACTTTCTCTGTTACTTGCACACATATCTATTACTGCTGGGGTTTTTGTGTGTGTGTGTGTTTGTTTCCTGATTATTTATTCTTTTGTGCCTTTGTTTTTATTAACTTGTAAATTATTGTATTTTCTTTAGTTAGGGGACTTGGACCCTGGCAGTGCAGACCTCTTACTCCAAGAGGAACGTATTAAAGAACTACGCAGCGGCTACGAAGCTCAGTACAGGGTAATTGCATCTAAATCACCAAAACTAGCCTTTTCTTGAATTCTTTTTTTCCACATGCTTGTCCATACATACAGAGTCAGGACAGTAATACTGTTCAAAGACATGTAGACGTTTAACTCGTACTGCTCTCATTGGGTAGGAGCTACAGGATCGTATCGACGAGCTGCAGTCAGAGTTGCAGGAGTTCCACATTCTTGGACGGGTTCATCAGCCCTGCCATAAGCCTCTCTCTGAGGAGCTGGAGAGTAAAAGCCCCGGCATGGAGTCTGATCCAGGTAACACATCTACTGTACGGTCCCTGGAGAGCTAACTACATCTGTCCATGACAACAATCCGAACGCAGTCTTTTTGCATAGAAACAAGGAAACCCTGTGTTCAATGTCACCAGCTTCACCAACTTGTAACTTTTTGCAGGTATTGGTTCAGAGGAGGTCCAGCCCTTCAGCATGAGCCTTGAGGCAGAGATGATGTTGGAGCAGCTGAAGGAGCAACACCTTCAGGAAATGGAGGATTTGCAAAACCAGCTGGAAAGCAAGGTTAGTGTTGTAAATATATTTTTATGTTTCAGTTTATTAGATGTGTGTTTTCTTAATAATGAAAAATAGAGCTGGGAAGAGCAGAGACGTATGGATGTAATATCAACCATTGTGGCATTTTAGTCGTTGAAATGTACTTTCATTGGTCTTTACGTGATCTTGTTGGCTGCACCACAGTTCTGAACTTAATTGACAGTCAGATGAGTGAAACAATTTACTCCTGTTCCTTCAAAGGATAAGTTTTACATCTTTGGGAGTACGCCTATTTCTTTTTCTGCTTAGAGTTAAATATGAAAATCAACATTACTCTTGTGTCTGCAGTAAATATGAAGATAATGCCAACAAATTATATGATTAGCTTAGCTTGGATAAAAGGCTGGAAACGCGGATAAACGGCTAACTAGTAAACAACTAGCAGATTTTTATATCTTTTGGACAGAGCCATAATGGCTACCCCCCCACACACACATTTCCAGTACAGTAGTAGTTCATTGAATTATTCTTTATATCACCACAGGTCAATGAATTTGATAAGATGGTAGGAAAGCGGGCAACACACGAGGACCAGAAGGCTGCCGTAGCCCTCCAGTACCAGCAGGAGGTCCAGGCTTTGAGGGAGGAGATGGCCAGCGTTCAGAGCCATAGACAGGAGCTCCAGAGCCAGCTAGAGCAGGCGGAGCTGGAGCGGACTTCTCTGGGACAGAAGCAGGCCGAAGAGAGGGAAGAGCTCGACAATCTGCAAGAGGAGGAAGTGGGAAATCTCAGACAACAACTGCTAGAGGCCCACACCTACACCGCAGACCTCGACAAGCAGCTGAAGAGCCTTGAAGCCCAGCAGACAGAGGCGGAGAAAAATCTTGTAAAAGAGATGGACGAGCTGAGAAAACAACACGCCATTGAGATTAAGAAACTGAGTGAAGAGCAGGAAGAGCTTTTTGAAGCCAGACTGGAAGAGGAAAGAAAGAAAGTGCAGGAAGAACAGGCTGAGTTGGAGAAGAGATTGTTAGATGATTGCGAAAGGGAGAAAGAGCTTTTGCAACAAAGCCATGAGGACCAACTTAAAGCCAGACTAGAGGAGGCAAAGGTGAGGTTTGAGGGGGAGCGTGAGGAGATCGCTCAGAGGCTGACAGAGCAGTGGCAGACAGAGAGGGCTCAGCTGGATGAGCAGAATAATGAGTCTCTGCAGGTGGTGCTGGAGGAGGAGATGCTGAGACTTATCAGGGAACAAGAAGAGAAGGAGGTCAAGCTCAGGGAGCAGTGGGAGAGTGAATGGGCCCAGCTTCAGGAGCGTCAGGAGGAGGCTCTGCTCGATGGAATACTTCAAGAACGGTTGCAGGTACAAGAGAGGTTTGAGCAGAGGGAGAAAAAGCTGAGGGAGGAGTGGGAGAGGGAGAGACTACAGCTGGAGGAGGATTACGAAGGGATGCTGCAGGAGAGGATGAATGAAGAGCGGGAGAAGCTTGACACTAAGAAAGAGGAGGAGGAGAAGAGAGTAGATTACTTGATGGCAGAGGAAAGGGCTCGTCTAGAGAAGAGCCACTGTGAGGCCATGAAGGAGCTGACGGTCAAGCACACTGGAGAGAGAGACGCTCTCAGCAGCATGTTGGATAAACTACGAGATGACATCGCTCAGGAGAGGTGAGATATTTGGCTTTCAGAGATTTTGATTTGTGCTTTTATCATAGTAACTTCTCTCTCTCAATTAAACTTGTTTTGTCCTTTACATGCATCCTTGTAAATTATCCAATATGCTAAAAGTGTATGTTTTGTTAAAATGTTTACTGTAAAGAGTTCAAACGGTTGCTGTAACATTCATTACATAACCGTGTACAGGAGGGAAATCGAGGTCAGCTTCACCCAGAGAATCAAGGCAGTGGAGACTCGTTTCTCAGGCGATCAAGAGTCGGTTGCAGAGCGTTTTCAGGCTGATGTTTTGAAACTTGAACAGCACAACCAAAGTGAGCTGAAGGCTCTTTCTGAAAGGCACGGCGAGCAGAAGCTCCACTGGGAGGCTCAAATACAGGAGGCGCTGGAAAACGCAGAGGAACAAAGAAGAAGAATGCAGGACGCCGTAAAGCAAGAGAAAGAGAAACTGGATCAGGAGTGGACAAAACAACTACATGAGGTAGAAAATCTTTATAAACAGGAAATGGAAGAAGCTGTGATGAAAAACCAGCAACTGCAAAATGAGCTAGATGACTTCATCAGTTTGGCTCAGAGTAAAGAGATAGCGCTGAGTAGGCAGCTGAATGACCTCCATAACCGGCTTCAAGGGAGTGTTCAAACCAAAGACGAGCTACTCGCTCAGTCTGAGAGGAAAGCGCTTGAGACTGAGCTCCTGCTCAATCAAACGGTGGATGATTTTAAACAGGAGAGGGAGGAACTTCTGAGCAGCCAGTCAGAACTTCAGGCAAAATACAAGGAGATGCTTTCCATCTCTGAGAGGCAGATTAATGAGCGGATTGAACTGTTGACTGAGCGTGATGATTTGAGGATGACGATCGAGGAGCTGGAGATGCTGCTTAAACAGGCAGCCGTGGACTTTGAGCTTGAGAGGAAGGAGCTACAGGAATATACGTCCACCCTTGAGGAAAAGTTGGAAGATAATCGCGAGAATGACAAAGAGCTCCTTGCAGAGAGAGATATGCTAAAAATCCGAATTAAGGAGCTGGAGTTGGTATTCAATCAGGTTTTGTCGTCTGCAGAAAAGGCGAAGGAAGAAGGAATCGAAGAATCAAATGAAAAGAACACCTTAAAGGAGGAAGAATGTATATCATTCTCTGGTAAAGAAGAGAATACATGTGTGGCACCTCCTCTAAGATGTCTCAATGATGTCATTCTTGCAGAGTCCTCTAATCAAGAACTGGTTTGTTTGTCACTGGCTGATGTCAAGACTACTGAGTCCCCTGATGCACTGAGCAAGAATCATAATGAATATGATGAGGATGCCCCTGATACCAAAGATGATCAAGGAGACAACATGCCAGAAGTTGATCAAGCTGTTGCTGTTCCTGAAGATTTTCCAATTGGAGATTCAAGTCTCAACAAAGTTGATGGAGACCCTGAAGTAGACTGTTGCTCTGAATCAATGTATTGTAATTGCTTCAGCCCAGATGTTCACATTGTAAATCCTTCAACTGTTGAATCCCAAAATGAAGCCGTTCCCCCAGAGATGCCGTGTGAGGTGATCTCGTCCCCTGAGGAAGAAGACTGTAAGAATAAAGAATCATGTAAGAAGGGGAACAAACCTCAAGACGTACAAACTTCGGTCAATGAAATCCCTTTTTGTGAAGAAGAGCCGTCTCATGAGACTGTGGTGGATCCCTCAGTGCTAGCAGAGACGGATAAACCATCTCTAGCGGATGCTGAGGTCAGGTGTTTACCAAATAACTCTCATTCCAGTACACGGGTTGAACTGGTTTCAGACTGTGAACATTTAACCACTAAAATAAAGGATGATTGTCGGGATGAAGATGCTGGTTGTGAGGACAAGGAATGTTCTTTCCTTAAACTACAGGCTTTGTATAACACTGCCACAGAGGAGAACATCCTCCTACATGAGAAGATGTCTCTGCTTCAACAGAAGACAGACATACTAGAGAATCTTCTGGCTCACAACACTGAAAAGATCAAACCTGGCCACCAGATACTGGAGGAAAACTATAGCCTCAAAGTTAAAGTGCTACTTTTAATGGAGCATGTCAAAGAGCTGGAGGTAAAGGCTTTAAAGATGACAGATGTTGAGATTAGTTATAAAGATTGCCTGTGTGAAAATGCCAAACTGAAGGACCAAAATGGTGAACTAGAAAAGAGAGTTTGGAGCCTTGAAAGTCAGATGAATATTTTCCATGATTTCCAAGATCAGCAGATCGCACTGGTGGATGAGATCACCTGGATGAGAGCCGAGAACCTTAAGCTCTCCATGTTGTTCAGTGAACTGGAAAGGCAGGGTGAGATTATTTCAGACGCCGGACAATCGGAAGAGTCTCTCCGGGATAAGGTTCAGACGGCGATTGATCTGGAGGACAGCTGTGAGGATTTTGAGAAGCAGAACACCAGACTTCGCAGAGCCATCACAGAACTACAGGACAAGTCGCAGTCACTGAATGCAACAACGCAGGCTCATAGGTAACGTGGAGAAAAACTAGGATCCCGTGTCTCCTGCGGCTTCTCATTGCCTCATCTCTGTGGTGCTTAGATTTTTTTTAAGAGCGATCCTCCTTTCGTTCTCGAGCTCGACGTCGTGCTGTTTGTCCATCCCGTGGTTAGGTTCCTTTGTGAGATGGAACAGACCTCTAACTCTTGTGCTGCTTTGATCCCTGTAGATCACCAGTGGAATAGGTCAATGTGCGTAGATGCGAGAGTTAGATGCTTTAATCAATACGTAGCAAGAGACTATATATCTACCCACTGAATTAGAAATATGCATTCTGACATGTTCGGTTTTATTATAGTTAGAATCTATTTTTTTGACGTAGTTTTGTCTGTCTGTAGTTCTGAGGCCAGTCGTCTCGCTGATGAAAACGTCGTCCTCAGACAAAAGATTGCTGCATTGAAGGAAGAGGACTTGAAAGGGGTCCAGGAGGAGCTGACGTAAGAAACGACACATTTCATTTCAACACATATTTAATAATGATCTCTGTTTGTTATTAACTTGTTTTCCAATGTTTGGTTTTAGACAAACACTGGAGCACTTGGCAAAAGGGAAGATTGCAGATCAAAAGGCAGCAGAGAATTTCAGGAATCAGGTACTGAAGTAACTTAAAGTCTACAGTCATGCTGTCAGATCTGTGAGGCTCTGAGCTAAATGCTAATGTCAGTAATGACCTGCTCACGTGTTCATTTGTTCTGAGGGGTGCATCAATGTAGGTACCGATTTCATGGCAATGCATCTAGTAGTTGTCGAGACATTTTTGTAAAAAAGAAAGAAAACACTGTCATCCTCATGGTGGTGCTAGAGGAACAGTCGAGGGATCCCAAAGTCATTAAGATGCATCCTCTGTCCAATACTTCATGGTAATACAAGCTTATTTTAGATGGTTCAGTCTGGACCAACTGAGTGAAAAGTCTTCAGAAACAGTTTTGTCTCCACGCAATAAATTCCTCTTTCCTTCTGAAGCAGCCAATAACGTATGTTATCTTCTCTTCAGATTTCAGACCTGCATCTGCAGAGTCAGCAACTCAAGGATGAGAAAGGGATGCTGTCGGAGAAAAATGCCCAAAACATTTCTGACATGGAGAATCTACGACAGCAGCTGTCAGAGCTGCTGAAGGAGAACGAGAGAAGGGAAGTGTTTACCGGCGAAGAAAAAAACAAGGTAACCAGAGTTTTATGGCCGATAAAGGCCATTATGGTGTCGTGCTGGTCGTAGCTGGTAGTTAATTGGTGGCTGTTTTGTGTTAGCTGGCAGCTTGTGTGTCTGCTCTGGAGGCAGATCTGACAAAAGCTCTGGAGGACTCTGCACAGCTAGAGCAGAGGAATACCCAGCTGTCACTGCAGCTCTCTGGCCTCGGAGAGAAGGTGAGCAACAGGCCGTCGACTCTTTGATGGAGTTAATGTGAGATCCATTAAAGCATGACACAGACACGGCGTTATAAAGCATCAACACCACCTAATCTTGCATTAAAGGACTTAGACAATCTAAACAAATACAAGTATCTGAATAATTTTAACATAAATGAGAAAAGTAAAAAATCCAGACATAAAGGATTGTTTAAATTACAACTGTAGTTGTCTTTTGGTTCTCAGGCGATCCAAGCCGACTCGATGGAGAGTCAGCTCAGCCGCCTGGTGGAGGAGCGGATGAGCCTGGATAAGGAGACTCTGTGCCTCTGCAGCCAGCTAGCCAAAGCTCAAGAGAGGGTTAGAGTCTGCTGTCACCCACCAAAGCATCTGTATCAATCAATTGATTATGTTACAGTAGTAGTCCTAGTAGTTCAACGAAATGGGAATATGTTAAACCCTCAAAACCGAGTTATTCTGGACCTAATACGTCCCGTTCTCTACTCTAGGCCAAGACGGTGGATGAAACTCTTCAGGCTGTGAACCATCAAAGTGCTCGTCTCAAGTCAGACCTCCGTGTTTCGCAGCAGGAGAAGGATTCCCTTAAACATGAAGTTGCAGTGCTACACAAGAAGCTGCAAAATGTCAACGATAAAGTAAGACACATTTTGTATAATTTATAATTGACAAAGAAAAAAGACTGGAAAAAAACCCACTTAATTGGATAGTTTGTGTGTTTTTGAAGTGGGTTTGTGTGTTACTTCTCTAAAGTCAGTGTATATACCTACAGTACATGGCAAAGCAGAGAGGTGAAAGTATTGTAAATATAACGTACACTCAAACTGATATTGATTTGACCACCATCTACTGTAGGTAATACACTCACCATGGATATGTATCTCATACAACCCCACAATAAAGACAAAGATTGTTCGGCTTATTTTGCAAGTGATGCTTAAAGATTGTCACATGCAGAGACAACGAGGCCCAATTTTGGTACATTTCTTTCAGTAGACATGACCTTTTTACCGTTCGTTAATCACAGAACCATGTTTTGGAGATGGCCCTGCACTCGAGTGGCCTCCAGAGTAAGAGCAAGAAGCTGTACAGAGAGGAGATGTCTCGGCTGGTGGACCAGGAGCAGCAGCTGCTGAGGCAGGAAAACGAGAGGCTTCAGGCTGAAGTTCGCAATGTCAAAGGAGACGTCGCGCAGTCCAGAGAAAAGGTGAGCCGAATCCTCCAGCAAACTGTAATGCAGTCATATAGTGTTCCAGTTGCTCATTCAGTCACTCATCTACAAGCCCTTTCATGTCATGTGTGCAGGTCCGTCAGCTTGACGCTGCCATCGTGTCCCTGAAGCAGCACAAACAGACTCAGTCCTCCCTGGTGAAGGCGTTGGAGCAGGAGAACATCTCTCTGAAGCAGGAGATCGAGGCACAGAAGGACTTCACCAAGGTAAACTGCATGCATCTAACCAGATTATTACTATTCTTTTCTCAACATGCCGATTTATGTGGTTTAATACATCATTACACATGCTTTGTGTGTTTCAGGGCAGTGAAGGACACGGACACGCGGAGCTGGAGGGCCTTCAACAAGAAAATGAGATTCTCAGAGCCCAAATGGCTCGACTGTCCACACAGCTGCTCGAGGTACCAACGTTTTTTTCTCTTATTCTAGTATTGTTGGATAAAATGACCTCACACTATATCCGAGCTTCTGTACTGTATATTTCTGTTGACTGTGATCCTGTCTTCTCTGACTTATTTGTCTGCTCTCCAGACATTTCAGGCTCAGCTTGTAGGACTTCTCCCTCCGTCCCCTCACAGGATGCCCAGGGGTCAGCATCGGGTTGACGAGCCGGACAACATGCAGGTGCGTTACAACCTTAACTTCCCTGATCGCAGACAAACGCATGCATGAAAACAAACAAAAACTACTTTTTTACATTCAAGTTTTGTAGGCTTGCAAATGAAATGATCCCTTCTAGGATAAGCAAACTAATCCTTTTCAAACTACATTTTCCCCGAGTCTGCTTTGAGATCATAGAGCAAAAAACCTGAACAAGCACTTTAGTACCTGAAGGTTTTGTGATACTGCATAACTGCACGGTTTGATTTTACATTCAGTTCCTACCATTTTTCTTTCACTGTCAGCATTTCTTTTTCTTCACATTACAGCGATTTACTATTACCATCAATTCATCATTAATAGCTCCAAGATGGGAACTAAATCTCATGTTGGAACTGTTTTTGAATGTAATGGGAGTTAAATGTAAACACACTTGTAGTATTTATCTCACTGTGGTGTAGAAAGTGTGCCCACTCAAATAAATCACTCAATTCAGGTGCAGTAAAATTAATTTGATCCTTCTTCTTTTTTTTTGGCGGGAAATTTAAATGAAATTGAAACCTCGCTAAAATGCTCAACATCGAATATAAAGCAAATATTAATAATTAATTGCTTTTGAAGTGTGTGGTTTCACCTGAGCTGAGTGTCATTTTGTTTGTTGTTTTCCTTTTGGTTTGAGTGCTGAATTTGCGTTGCTCCTTGTTTTAATGCTTGTCACAGATCCATGTCAACGCCCGTCTGTCTTCACCTCCTGATGTTGTGTGTGTTGTGTTTACTTTTTGGGTTTGGTGTTTAGTCTGTGGTGCCTGTGTGTTTCTGAACTCACCGTCTTTATTTAATTTTCCTCCTGGGGCCTTCGGTAGCTGCAGTGGTGTGATCATCTGGGTGTGGTCCCGGTGGCTGTTTTTCCATTTGTCATATTGCATAATCCATTAGGATGTAGCTTCTTCCAGTTCATCTGTGATGAATGTTGACACTACTGTTATCAGCAGGCTACCACGAATAATAACTAACAGTACAATATATTCCCTCATACACATTTGAACAGTCTGTTCAATGCTGCTTCACAAACATACAAATATGAACAAACGGAACAAAACATTTTTGCAAATTTCATTTCAGTTAATTCTATTATTATAACGTATTAGAAAAAGTCAGTTGAGAGAAGTTTGAGAATTTCTGAAAATAAAAAACATTTTCTGTCATGTACTTTAAAGGGATACTGCAGGAAATATTTTACTTTTCATAAAGTTGGAGGACTCACGACCTAAGTTATTTTTTCAAAGAGCGGTAAAAACTGAAGAGGCCAGGATTTCTTGATTTTTAGTCTCAAGTATGTATTGTACGCATTTCCCATAATGCAAAGGATTAGTTCCTTTTAGTAACCCCTCCCCCCCCCCGCCCTCCCTTCTCTCAAAGCCCAGTTTGTACCGTACACTTTGTTATAAATAAGTAACAGAAGACGTTATACAAACCTTAATAAAGGAGTAAAACTCTTTAAGACGAGTAAACTTACCTTTTTGTAATATTGGTGCAGTGGCCCTTTAACAATGTAGATGTATGGTATACACAACTGCTATATCTGAAGGTTTATGCTAGTGGGGGTTTTGTGATGATCATAGTTTACTCGCCTCTTTGAGTTACTGGCTGGAGTAATTGGAGACATTTGTAACTATGGCCTCCAATTGGATAAATAAATATGATTAGATAACATGTCATATAACCATGAAATTAAGTCATGCCAGAGTTTTAAATGTGTATTTAGTTATTTCACAATTGTTTGGTTTATCTCTTATTTATGTATGTAATATTGGCCACATATTTCCACACGTGAAGGCCATGAAAACCGGCGTGTTAGCAGACCAGGCCTGTGGAGGTTTCTGGGGTTAGAGGAGCGGGTCGATCCGTGGTGAAGTGTTCCTGCCTTTTCTCTCCAGGGGCCGATGCCGGAGCAGCGGGCGGCTCACGCAGACAGCTACCGGCGGATCGGTGGACTGTAACACCGGCGTCTTTCCCTGCTCTTCACTTTCGCATGTCTGTTCCCCTCCAAGACTGCTCCTCTTTTCTTCGCCCCGCTCCTCTTCCTCCGCTATGTCTGGAACCAAAATCTGACCGCGGCGCCCGATGCCGTCCTTTCTGCATTCTTGTGGTGCCTGGTTGAAAAGGCTTGAATGTGTAATTGTGTTTCCCTGCTGCTAGGTGGCAGGGAAACACAGAAAAGGCTCCGGAGATTTCTTTTCCCAATGAGATTTTGATAAAAAACTATTTTAGAGTTTGTCAGACATGCCATATCCAATGTAACATCTACAAACACTGTTGACCGTATTTGACTTTTTATAAGGGTCTGATCCTTTTGTGCATTAAAACTGTTTTGTAGTTTTAATACAGGGATTTTTTTTAAACACAGGGTGTGTTTTCTGGGAATGTTCTGCTGTGCACTTGTTCCATTTATCATTGTCTGAGGGGTTGTGTACATCCTCAGGGGCTGAATCTTGCCTTATGATCATCGAGGAGTGTTACGTTGAGGCCAGATTAGTGCCTGACGGCCTTCTGAGCCTTTTCCAACAATCAAGAAACGTGTAATTGTCAGGTGGCGTTACTGTCGGCGTCCAATATAAGATTTCTTAATGACAGTATTGCGTTTTCACTGTTTGTCTTTTGATTCTTCTTCTTGTTTCTTATTTGACTACACATAGTTGAATGTTGACCTGTTTTACATTGTGTTTGTGTTCTGGGACATGTGTGTGTATGTGTGTGCTTGTGTTGCTGTTTCTGTTGCTGCTGCTGCACCAAAGTGAATCACATTATGTATTTATTTATTTTTGTTATTGAAACTAGGACTGTTCCAACGCGTCACACAACTTTGAATGTTTTTCTGGTGTTTATTATTGTAAACCAAATCATTGTTTGTCCCCAGTAGTGATCAATTAATGGCATATCTGTGTTTTGGTGTTTTGATTAATTTAGTGAGTCTTTCTTTTTTGCACCATTTATAGACTCTAATGTATTTTTTTGTTATTTATTTTAATAGGAATCCTGTTAACATGTATTTTATTATGCATTATTTATTTTTGTAGAGGTATCTGGAATACATGGCATCATTTTATACCTATTTATATTTTATTTATTTTGTTAGTGCATTGTCCTCCTTTTTTAGAAATGTACCATAAATCATTTAATGCTGAATTTAACTTAAAATAAAGCTTCTAGCTCATTAGAATGTGGTCTGCATGTCGTTTGATTTTTCTTACTTTTCGTCGGCTCATAGAGAAGAAAATACAAATTTCCTCAACACATTTGCAGCAGTTTGTTTACGTCCCTCACTGTCTTCCCACCAGGATGAAAGGGAGCGGAAGATGAGGAATATGGAGGAGCGTATGAGGGAAATTGAACTGTCGCTGCGTAACGTCAAGCTGCTGCTCCAAGAGAAGGTTGCTCAGCTGAAAGACCAGGTTAGTTCAACAAGCTCAGAATCATTATAAATAACTGTCTCTTGATGGAAAAAAACTAATCTTAGGTATAAATAGTTGATTTTTCAAAAGTGCCCAAATCTTGAAAATTTCTTTCAGAAATGTCCACATAAGTTTATTTATTCCATTTCTTAAAGTGAAAAAAACAGCATGGAACCGTGATTTCTAAGAAGTTGTGATTTACAGTTCAAAAGTTACAGGGCAGTATTTTTAAAGGGAAGATATTCATATTTTAGTTATAAAATCTGATAACAAGATTCAGACCCAATATTAGCTTTTTATATTTTTGAAATCCCACAGACTTTGTTATCAGAGTTTATTAAAGACATAACATTTCAGTCATGGACCTTGGTCGTGCATTAAATTCACTGTTTGAAAAACACTCTTCTTTGTACTGAAGCCTCAGGTTGTAACAACCAATAAAACACCAGCGATGCCTGAAACAACTGCCACATAAACAATTGATTTAAATTCTTCCTTTTCTCACAATTAAGATTGTTAAAATATAAAAGCAGGAGAAATGATCAAATATTTAAAAAGTCAAACCTAAATCTAAAATAATACAATATTAGAAAGGACATCCTTAAAAGAAGTCAAAATGTGGAACATCCCCAACTATATCTCATTTTATGATAAAATCATTGAGCAAAACAATATGTTGAAGCTAAGAAAGGTGTTGCTTTCTGTCGGGACTTTCTCCTCCACAGCCGGAGAAACGGAGAAGACGTATCAAACGGTGGGATAAACATACTTTAAATATGGTCAAAGATTTGTGAACAAGATACTGTATCTACTGAGAGGGACATGTTATAGTAAAAAAAACTAAAAACTATGTAATGGGGACATCTTTGGCCTTTTGTATTGCAATTTGTGTTATACATATGGGCTGACTCACTCTGGGTCAGTAGCCAGACAGCTTTTACTTCTGGCTCTCGTAGCCTCCGTCAAATGAGACTAATTATGGAATAATCAAAGCCCTGATCGTGTACTTTCTCTGGACTGTTCTAGCTGCACAAGAACGGCAAAGCGGACGTGCTGATCAAAGACCTGTATGAGGAGAACGCCGAGCTGCTGAAAGTTCTGGAGAGAACCGAGCAGCGGCAGAAAATCACAGAGAAGAAGAACTACCTGCTGGAGGAGAAGATCTCCAGCCTGAACAAGATCGTGCGTGACCTAAACCCCTCGCCGCTGCCAACACAACCGTACCACTACAAATGCACATAATCATGTATCTCCTAAACCACCAAACGGTGCACTGTCTTTGAAAAAATGTGTTTCACTGCTCGAACTCTTGCGCAATCGATGCAGTCAAGTGCACAAGAAAAAAGTATTTCTGTTGCATGTCCACTGGCATGTTTTTATCTCTTAAGTCTAAAATGTTACTGTGTTTTAAATATGCAACATCTTTATTTGTTTGTTTTTTTCTAAGTTAATGTTGTGTTGGACCTATAACGAACCAAATGTGAAGTATAACTAAAGAAAGAAAACAGGATATTTGACAGTAATTTATCATTTTATAGTATCTTTTTAAGCAGTAGCTGTAAATGAGTAAATATTTTACTATGACACCATTTCTCTTTTGAGAAAAAGAAAAGCAACGCTGAAGAGCACTTTGTTTTTTTGTTTTATATAGAAGGGGTTATTTTGTCTATGTTGTCGGAAAAGATTAATTATGTTAATCTGTCTCTCCTTTGCTACACAAGCCCTTATGTCAAGAAGAACCAAACCTGCCGCGGGTAAAATCATGTGTACAGAACAGTTAAATAATGCGGTGACCTTTTCAGTGTTTGCCTTCATGTAAATAGGTAAATGCTGACGTCACACGAGTGAATGCCATGTGGCCACTGTTGCAATATGTAAAGTTCCCTCTAAACTGTGCCATTATGAATGTTTTATATTCAAATGATGTGTCTTTATCATGAAGCGTATAAGCACTAAAACTGAAAACAGGGTCATGTTTTGTGTTCCAGGTATAAATAAAATACATGGATCACGTCTGATTTTATTTCTTAGTTGATTATTTTCTTGTGTGTGTTGCTGTTTGGAGATTATCTTCTCAGTGCAATTTTAAGGCACTTGTACATTTCTAAAGTACTTTTAACTCCCACCGCATTTATTGAACAGATAATTATTTTACATTCATATTTTGTATAAAATATGATAAACTGCTCCAACACAATAATCAACGTTAAAGTTCTGCTTACATGTAATTGCAGGAACAATAATGATGTTAATATATTTATTGACGAGGTCCAAAATGCAAAGTGCATTTTCCCATTTATGATGATTTTATTACATTATGTTAACAATATGTATATACTTAAGTGTGGTATTATTACTACTTTGGATACTTATGTTGTACTTTATACTCTCTTACATTTATGTAATTTTACACAATATTTTGGATACATATACTGATCATTAGCATCATCTAGAGTTTAAGTTATGTTTCAATGTAAATGCGTTAACAAAAATGATGTCAATATATTTATACATCTCCTACACAGAACATTCTGCAAAGTGTGTACTTTTTCCTTTTGATACTTTTATTAAATTCTGTTTCTAAGACTTTTGTGACATTATAATGTAGGCGTTTTTACTTATATTGTATTGCATTTTTCACTTTTGCTCAGTCAATTTAATGTAATGAACCTTAACAACCGCACAATTATTGTTCTACACAATTATTTTATAGGTTTTATGATTCTTTATTCAACAGTTGCGCATGTACAATTTCATAAATTGTTAATAAAAAACAGCAAAATATTTTTAAATTTAACATGCAAGGGGGCAACCTCCAGAGAATTAAGAAAAGACAGAAAAAAAAGCATACTAAGGAACAAACTGTGATCAGAGGCGATGCATGCCGTTACTGCTACTCATGGCCTTGTTGGAATGTTTGGCATCATTTTATACCTATTTATATTGTATTTAGTCTTAGAGCATTGTCCTCTCCTTTATAAATAAATATATATATGTATATATACGTATATATACGTATATATATATATACGTATATATATATACGTATATATATATATATATATATATATATATATATATATATATATATAAGCATTGTCCTCTCCTTTAGAAATAACATGTATTTTATGTATGCATTAAATCATTTTTGTAGAGGTATCTGGAGTACATAGTATCGTTTTATAGCTATTTTTTTTAGCATTGTCCTCATTTTTACAAATGTACCAGAAATAATTCTAATTTTATAATAATAACAATAATATAATAATAATAATAATTTCTAATAATGCTGAATTTAAGATTAAATAAAGCTTCTAGCTCATTAGAATTATTTTTCTCAGTTTACAATCGGCTGCTCAGAGGGAATAAAATTATAATGTCCTCATCATAATTTTGCAGCACTTTGTTTCCACCCCTCGCTGTCTTCAAAGGCTGGACCTCCGGCTCTCGTCTAGAAGTCAGAGCCAGTGTGCAGTGTGAGTGTCGGGATGAATGTGGGCAGGACCGCACGCTGAGGACGAGGAGCGGAGGGAGTGGACCGCTGTTTAAAGCCGAACGGGACCCCCGGAGGAAGCGCAACACCCAAGGAAGCTCAAGTTAGCTGGCTAACTTGCTGCTAAAACCTCACCGAAAAGCTTATTCTTCTTTTCTTTTTTTAAATGTCCCCTCTCCGCGCCTCGCAAACGGACCGGGACGGTTCCTGTTGACGTCCCCGTGCCCCGGCGCCCGGTCCCCACCCCCTCACCCCGGAGCCTTGAGTTATGCTCTCGCGAAAGAAAAGTAAAAAAGAAGCGTCGAAACCAGCCGAGGTCCAGGGGAAGTATGTGAAGAAGGAAACGTCGCCGCTCCTGAGAAGTGAGTCCAGCCAGCCAGCCAGCTAGCTAGCTAGCTCGCAGCTAGCCTGCTATCGGCTAGCTGCCTCGCGAATCACAACAAACTTTAATGCCAATAAACGTGCGAGTTAAATCAAACGCAGAAGGTGTTTGTGTGTAGACACGGTGTCGCGTCGATGTGGCTCTTTATCTCGTAAACCGACTGGGTGTGTGCGCCTGAAACTAACTAAACTAACCTGGTGGTTTGAGTGTTAGCCGGCTGAGCTAAAGCATCACCAGCTCCATGCACGTCAGCTGTCAGACGTTTAGAGACAACACGAAACTACTCGTGTCGAGAGAGACCGGGTTTACTTTTTATTTCTGTCTTATTCCGAGTCAGATTTGTTTCTTATATTTGTCCGTTTGTAGTAAATTAATTTAAGTTGTTGAATTGTTCTTTGGTGTGAAATAGTCTGTTATTAAAAATTCCCCCAATTGACATGTAAGTTATGGTTCGTGGCTGACCATTAGTATTAATACTTTGTACTTTATTATCAGGGCTGGAAGAAGTATACACATTTACTTCAAGTAGCAATTTTGTACACTGTAAAATACTTGCATTTACTTTATTCAATATTTAGGATAAGTAACAAGTGTATGAAAGTCTACGTTAGTCGTATTTATTATAAAGTAACAATACTCCTGCAGACAGAATGACCCTGTCCGTGTAATAATGTGTTTTATTATTGATTCAATAAAGTGTAAGACAAGTTGTAATATTGTTGTTCAGGGTGGAGCTTATTTTACCTCCTCCTACAGTTCATACTGTTTTGTAGTTAAAGGTAGTATTTGATTACTACGTTACATTCTTTCACTGCCTCTTGTGACTACTACTGTGTTGACTGATATTGACGGATGCTCTCGCCTCGTTTACCTGCTTTTCAGATCTTATGCCATCATTCATCCGTCATGGACCCACTATTCCAAGACGCACAGAGGTCCCTCTGCCAGATATGGGGCCCTCTTCCTACCCTGTGCCACCCACCCGGGAGCTGGTTGTGTCCCGCAACAAGAGTTTTCTCCGTGCCCCCGTGCAGAGGCCGCCCCACGAGGTGGCCCGCAGGGAGAGCCACCGACTGTCTGCACCGCCGTACCTGCCTCGCAGCCTGGGAGACCTGCCTCACGAATACGGAGGCTCCGCACAGTCTTTTCTTACAGACGTGAGCCCCATGTCTGAGAATGGAGACGCTGCCCGGTATTACTACCCCTCTGAACCTTACTATGACAACCAGCATCATCAGCAGCAGCAGCATCATCAGCATCAGCAGCAGCATCAGCATCAGCAGCAGCAGCATCAGCAGCAGCAGCAACGTCAGCCCATGAGGGTCCCGGACCGTTTTCCTGAGGACTATAGATACTATGAGCACAATGAACACAACTTCCAAAGAGTTCCACGACAACACACTCCCCCAGCTCCAAGCAGACCCCCCTCAGGTAAACATGACACGTTTTTTGCCACTCACCTTTTACAGTATTTGTTTCGATAGTTCCTCTTCATAGGAAAGTAAATAAGAAGCAGTGACGAGACATTGCAAGCACGCACTGTTTTGAGCATGCGGTTATGGAAAGTTCAGGGCATGCTGACATCGTGTCTTGAGGGATGAAAACACTGTGGCTTTATTTTGCAAATTCAGTCCTTTTTGAGGATGAGTGACGTCACAACAGCAAGTCTACAATGTTTCAGATATGTCTGTTTTCAGATAGGTCTAAAAACAACTTCAGGGTCCCAAGAGACTGTTAGGAGCTGTCCTTATGTATGATTGTTGTTTTGAAATATCAAAGCATCATGCATCGGTTTTGGACGATTCAAAGGCCACTGGGGAAAAGAAGGCAAGCAATTTTAAAATGGCTCCTTCTACATTGTAAACATTAGTATGATGTAAGTGTGTAATTTCCACAAGATTAAATGTTTATGGCGTCGCAGGAATTTTCCAACCCACTCCAAACGATCGAGAACCCTTTATTATGTGGCTGCCTTGTCAGCGTCGTGTGTATGGTTTAGTATTATGTCAGGCCTGCCTATCGCATATCACAGAGCCTTGTTTGGAGGGAAGTTAAACAAGCTTTAGGGGCTCTGCATTTTTCACCTCTGTTTGCTGAATCCTCCTGCCAACAAACTAGCAATTTGCAGAGAGCCCCGAGTCAAATGTCTCAGTTGCAGACTGCTTACTTCTATGAATCATCTGTGTACGTCAGTACTGTTTTCTGTACAGTTCAACTGCAAAACGTACGTACGGTTATCACACAATGCACCAAGTAGGAAGCAGAGTTGTTTTGAACGAGTCATCTACCTACAATCAGCTGACTCCTCCTATTTATTTGTTTTTTATAAATGGCTTAATTCTTTACTGTAAAACTTCTAATTTTTCACAGAAAATGGCATTGAAGGAAATAAGATGCAGTTTGAAATGATACTTTTTATATTCATTTAGAGTAAAGATGGGTGAACGCCAGTTTTACACCACGTAGTTTTACCATTTGTTCTTTGTTGATCACACGATCATCATGAGCATTTATGAAACATGATCATCTCATTTGTATCATCTCCCACAGTTTCCTTTTTTACTTTCCATTACTGGAAACATTTTTTAACAATGTGCTCATCGTGTTTTGGGACACTGCAGGGAAAAACGTAAAACGTGCAGAAATTTCTTCAACCATTGGATGCAGGGAAACATTAAATCTGGAGAATTTCACACTGATCTGTTCCTGTTGTTTTAAAAGAAGAAAAATCTGTTTATATTTTAGGGGAAAAGTTGCCAACAATGTTAAGTCGGATAACCACAAATATTGTATTGTTAAAATATGTGGTTGGTGAGTCATACTTTTGTTGATCACTGACTATTTTTCTGAGTACTTAATTTCTTTAGTAAAACCTCCACATCACCAGTTGTAAAAATCTACGCTCGACTGTATTCAGTGAAATTCCTGTAATGCATTAAGCTGTAGGTCTGCAGTGAGTGTGGCGCTCTGCCATTTTTCTGAGGAAAAGGGCAGAGATGATGATGAGGAGGAGGAGTAGTAGTAGTAGTAGTGGTGGTGTTAGGAGGAGGAGTGCATTTCTGCGGCGCCCTCGCACATTCCGTCCCTTCACTCAGCAGCTGGCAAAGAGCTCCAGCTCTGTTGCTGTCACTCGTGCAGAATGTATCGGATTGTAGCCGCCATTTTGCTCGGATACTTCATTCGCCGCACATTCTGCTGTGTTTTCAACCCTTTCTAGGTCCCTCCAGGCTCACTTGGTTGTGAGTCACGATAGCTCTCACTCAGTCCAACTCATCCACACAGCTGTCGGCTCTGCATTCCTCGCTGACATATTCACCAATTTGAAGTACTGTCCCTGTTGAATGAACCCACTCGGCTGTCTGCGCTCACTGAGACCATTTGGGAGTTCAGTGGTTTGTTCTCTTCCGGTGACAGCTCCAGTGCGTATGTTTGGCCATGCAGAGATCTCTGTCTTCCTGTCCAAACCTAACAAAAACTCCCATTTCCCACCATTCATCAAACGATGTCAGCCAGAATAAGATGCTCCGTCGCAACCGGGTCAAAGCGATCAAGCACCCCACAATCACTGCAATACTTAACTGAAGTAACTGCATCGTGCTTTAAGTAGTGATTCATTGCATTCCTCTGCTTTCCCCGATCAATGTTCAGTTTCCACATTTGAATGACCTTTTTTTTAAAACTACTGTTCAATCCTTCTCGCTTAAATTACACTTTCCCACACATACTGTTTTCTAAGAAATTTCCCAAAATATTTTCTCTCTCCCAGCGGCGTTGTTAGCTGGCAGCTTGCTCTGCTGGAACTGTTGGTCAGAAATCTCTCCCTTTTTTTGGTTTAAAAAAAACTGTTTGTTTTCCTCAGGCATAGGTCGAATACAGGCCAAGTCCCTGGGGAACCTCTCCAATCTAACGGGAGAGGACATCCCCCTTCCGGGCGGCTGGACCGTTGACTGGACCATCCGTGGCAGGAAGTACTACATCGACCACAACACGAACACTACACACTGGAGCCACCCTCTGGAGAGGGAAGGGCTCCCCCCGGGCTGGGAGAAGGTGGAGTCGGCTGAGTTTGGGGTCTACTATGTGGATCACATCAACAAGAGGGCACAGTATCGACACCCCTGTGCTCCGAGGTACGTCATCAGAATGGAAAGATGTTGTGTGGCTCTTCATCTCTACCTCACGGCCCAGAATACTCACCAGAACATTTCCATGTTTCACCCGGATTCAGCACAGTCTTATTAAAGATGACTAAATTGGTTTCACACAGATGAAACATGGTATAAATACAATATACCCTGTCTGTTCCAGTGTGCCTCGCTATGATCAGCCTCCACCATTACCACCTCCTGTGACCTATCAGCCTCGTCCTGTAGACAGAAACCAGCCGGTGCTGGTGCCAGCGAACCCGTATCACACAGCAGAGATCCCAGACTGGCTGCAGGTGTACGCACGTGCCCCTCTAAAGTGAGTACCGTCATTATGTTCTTCAGGAGGACCGTGTGATATGTAGGGTTGGGTACCGAGAACCAACACGTCCGGTACCTACCGGACCGAAAAGCAACGCAGATTTCGGTGCTTCCTTCCGGTGCTTCCTTCCGGTGCCTGAGCCGATTTAAATACTTTTTTTTTTTTTACACTACTCTGTAAAGTTGCACGGTATATAGATACTAAAAAGGTAGCGCGGTGCCCGCACGCTAAAAACGATCAGAGCGCACTCGCTGCTCTGCTCTTTGTCTGCCTGCATGCAGAGCGGGGCTCGAGGGGGCGGGGCTTCCAGCGCTCACACACACACACACACACACACACATACAGTGCGCGCACACAGAGATCGCTGCAGACACGAGCACGAGCTTTTGAATGTCCGTCCTTGGCTTGATGGAACAAATTTCTCCAGTTGATATTAATGATGACGTGTAGTCCAGTAAAGCAGCAGTTTGTAGAATCCAACAGTGTCTGAGTTCTGTTGCACACGGTCCCATCAGGCCACCTGATGCTTGTGTCTGTTCTTTTTTTAAATATATATTTTTATAGTTTGAAGTTAAAAGGTTTGAAGTGTGTTTTGTATGTACTTATTTATTTATATCTATAGTATACTTTAAACAGTTAATAATATTGTTCAATTTGAAGAAAAAAAAATTGCCTTGGCAATAAAAAAGTATCGGTTTAGGCACCGGTATCGTTTTAAAAGTATCGGTTTAGCATCGGTATCGGAAAAAACCCAAATGATACCCATCCCTCGTGATATGTCGCCTCAGTCTATCCGTGAGTGAGTGTGCATGTCTGTGTCAGTCAGTGCCTAATCTCACTTTCTGCTGCAGCAAACTGCGTAATGTTTGGATGGTGTGTTTGGCTAACAACTAACAGAACTCCCACCACACACTGCTGATCTGCTACGTGGGCAGACCGCTCGGTCAGTTTACTGCCTGCATTCGTCATCGCTTATTTTTGAGTTTGAATGAAGTGTGTTTTATGAGGCTCAAAGGCAATTAGTGCCGAGAACCAATTGTGTGTTGTATTCATTCAATCACAAAATACAGCCGTGGTGAGCGGAGTGCACCGTTTCTGGTTATGGCAGAATTACTATTTTTATCATTGATTCATCGTTTGTTCTATAAAATGGTGAAAACTGCCCGTTACAATTTCCTGAAGTGGAGTTTTTATTGTTGGCAAATATAGGTTAGTTTTTCACCCAAATGCAAAGCACATTGTGTGTGTTCTTCAGTCCTTGCGTGTTGAATGCCTCTCCTACTTTACAAGACATTTGCATCCCCTTTTTATTTTGACTAATGGAAACCTGCAGCATCTTCTTCTCCTTTTTTGGAACGGTTGCGCTGTAATCTGAGAGGTACAAATAATATAGGGGGCCATTGTTGTCCAACACTTTCCAAAGTACCTGTTAAAGTGGCATACATGTCTTCCCTTCTGCATCAGGTATGACCACATCTTGAAGTGGGAGTTGTTCCAGCTGGCAGACCTGGACACGTATCAGGGCATGCTGAAGCTGCTTTTCATGAAGGAGCTGGAACACATCGTCAAATCCTACGAGGCGTACCGGCAGGCGCTGCTGTCGGAGGTGGAGGCTCGCAAACAGCGGCAGCAGTGGTACGCCCAGCAGCCCAACAAGAACTTCATTGGGAACATGTGATGTGTGTGCGTGCGTACGTGCGTGTGTGTGCAGCAGGGGACGTCGCGCTGCCACTCCTCTCTGAGGTCGCCACAGTTTGGGAGCGGTCAGGGTTTCCCTTGAAATCACGATTGACTCTTAATTGCCTCTTTACCAAACACATCTGTGCCTTCGCTTGATCCAAATATATCAGCCAGGAAGTCAAGACACGCATTGTCGAGGGGCCCAGTCCCCCGCCCCGCCTCCCGTGTGACAGTCAATCTATGAATGACCATGTGACTGAAAAACACTCCAATGAAGAAGAATAACCTCTAATGTGCATCTGGGAAGAATTGTGGCGCCATTTTCAGCCACTGCCCTGAGAATTGAATTGCTGTATGGATTTTTGTTTTTAAGACTGATGGGTACAGAGTCAGAGAAACTACGGATATTTGTTCAAAAACATCCTAAGATTGTGCCTTTTTTTTTTTTTTTTTTTTTATTTAATTTTTTTATTAAATAATACGCAGCAATTTTAATCACCAGCTACCAGCTTAATCTAATTTGTTCCTATATGAAATACTTCATGACTATTTTCTTTTCCTTCGCTTTGATATCTTCATAAACTGAAACCACACTTTTACATTAAATAGAAAGTGCTTTTTTTTCTCCTTTTTTTTATGACATATCCTTAATAAGACAATCCACCAAAACTTTCACAGATATTTAAGTTTTGATATGAAACAAGTCTTTATTTACAGATGTAGCAAAACATTTGATGCAGTGGTTTGAGCACCTTGTGGCTCTTGGCATTACTGTAAGTCAGGAATAGTGTGTGTATAATGAAACATAAATAAGCTACTGGAACTTTACAAAACACTTCAGAAGATGCACCAAGTTTGCCAAAAGAGTGCAATTCAGCTTCTTCTGTTCTTTTGGGATATTTCTTGCCTTGGTAATGCCTTATTTTTATGGACTGACACGTGTCTGGAAGAAATGCACGTTCTTGGAAGCAAATTCTTTTGATCACTAATCAATCGGCTTAAGCCGTTTTAAGATACTCAGAAATGTTTTCATGCTGGAGGTTTTGTCTAGTAATTATTTTCACATTTAAAAAAGAGAAAAATTCAACACAAATGTTTAAGGGGGATTTGTTTACGATGGTGATTGCAAAGCCAAACATTTCTGAATGTCCTAAAAGGGTTTCTGATACTTTAACAGTGGAATATGTTTCAAGGAGTCCTTCACTATGCAAGAAGGTCTCAATCACTTCTCTCCAGAATGTCATCACTTTGTACATATCTGATTTTGTGGATTGCAAATACAGAACATAAGCAATAAAGTCTGCAGTGAAGAAAAATACACTTCTGAATGTGCAGTTGTTGCCTCTTACTGTGTGTTTGCTTTCACTTTGAGCCTCGAAGGATGTTGAGACTTCTATCGTGAAACTGAAAAATACTCTTTGGAAAAAGCAAACCAAAAAGAAATAAGTCGTCTACATTTCATTAATTTGGTCCAACTTTATTAGTCATTTCCATGTAACTGCAATTTTGCAATGCGTGTGTGGAAACTTAGCAGTGTTGACTTTGAAGAGGTTGATTCATCTTGACCTTTCAGTACACTGAGGATCCCACGGTATCCGGAGGTGATCTAAATGTCCATGGGGGCGGCTTCGGGAACGAATAGTTAAACCCAAAAATAACATGTTGTGATCACATTTCTTTTTTTGAAACTGATAAAATCTTCAATTTTACTATTTAGAGCGTAAACGCAACACAATGATGCTACTTTTCTGAAGAAATGGGATTTCATAACCTCACGAATCTTAAACTGGCCTTCGGTGGGTCTTTGCGTGAAGGCCTCACTGATGTTGATTATACATTGTGGAAGACTCGAGAAGCCACTCGGCTGCAGTGCCTTTAAATTGCCAACCCTTGAGGTCAAACCTCAGTATAAACTTGCTAAATATGCATGACAGTGTTCCTGTACGGTTGCTGACCAGAAAAGATGGGGAAAAAAACATTTCAGTGCTGCAGCTGGATGTGATGCAGACGTTTTACAGCAAGCTCCGTGATCCTGGGTTATTCAGTGAGCTAAAAACAATAACCACGGTTGTACAAAAGTAACCGTCTACAAGGCCCAACATTTCAAACACCATTACAAGCCTTTTGTTTACAAATGCAAGCTGTTTTTTGGAAACAAAAACAAAACCACTCAGGGCCTTGCTTCTTTCGCTGTGCAACAGCTCTTCACAGATGAAGCAACTTAAGTGTGTGAAGATGATGAAAGAGATGTGGAATGAGGAATCCTTTTTTTTTCTTTCCAAAGCAGGCCTGTCGCCCCGCCTAATAACAACATGTTTGATTCCTCAGTGGCCACAGAGTAGCTACATTCCTCGGATTTGCTCGAACATTCAGTGAGAAACACAACAATGCTTTATCGCCCACCACCTCTACATCACAATGGGAACCAAACACGCTCTTTCCCCTCGCCCTCAAAGACCAAACGCACATATAGAGAGGATCACAGCGGAATTACAACACTGCAAGCAGACTACAAAGTGAGAGATAAATGTCAGCTGTTGTGTAAACTTTGAACTGTCCTTCCACTCGGTGCGTTTTTTTAAAAATAAATACCAGTACGAAGTCCCTGATGCAGAAATCTACCTCCAAAACAAACTATACAACTAATAGATGTGCCGTTGCGTGTCTGCATGTAGCCAGGCTGCAGTAGATGTGAAATCATTTTTACATGTTATTATGGCACAATACCGCTTTGTCACAACTATTCAAACTTAAATCTTTTTTTTTTTTTTTTTTTTTTTTTTTTTTTACAAAGTATACCTGGTCTAAGAGCTTCAAGTTGACAGACATTAACCACTTACCATGCGGATGACGCTTGTAACGCTTCATTATTTAACATACAGTACATATTTTGGCTTTCAAACATCGCAGATCATAGATATTATTTTTTATAAACAGCACTAAACGTCCAAGAACGGAACAATCGTCACAAATGGGGATTTCACAGATTTGGCTATACTTTGAGAATTAATGTCGGTGACAAAGGATGGAGAGAATAAAAAAAATTAAATAAAAAAACCTGAACTGAGGTTGGATATGCCGAGCCTGCAGTATCTGTACAGGTGATATTTGATCACGGACAGAAAGTGAGACAATGAAACATGTTATCCATCGCTTGCAGACAGGCACCCACTGAGAAGATGCTTTGACTGCCTATAGATGAACATTATAGAGTCCCCTATTCGGTTTAAAAGTAGTGGATGTATTGGTGGGCAGCACCAGCCAATAACAGAATAAAAGAGTGCCTGATGGGTGAGGATGTCACTCCTCCATCACCATGAAGTCCCTGCCGTACTCCTGTCTTATCTAATCAGTCTCTCTTCATGTCCTGCTCCTCCGGCACCTCCTCCACCCGAGGCCCGCCGGGGAAGGCGTGGTGGTACAGGTGCCTGTGATTGGCCGCTACGTTGTACAGCTTGTAGAGAGCCTGTAGGGGGAAAGAGACAAGAATATTACAGGCGGAGGATTTAACAGCCCCAAGTTGAGCTTGAGGTACATAATCAGTGTATTATCCAGAGTTTGGAGAAGTAGGCAGAGGTGGCAGCATGGATGCAAAGCTGTGGAAAAACGTAGGCTATTTTAGCCTCCTTTAAAAAAAAAAGAAGGTGTTTTTAGTGTATTTTCACATTTTTACCTTGCCGTCAGACAGCGCTCACCGACGGGGAGCTGAAGCTATTATATCCATCTATGCTCTCTTCAAAGCCACAAGCCACTCCTTTGACAAAAACAGTAATTTTACTTCGCAGAACACAGGAGTTTCTGCCTCGATGGGTTCGTTTGTTTGTGTCTCTGTGTGAACTTGGGGAATCCGAACTAAACCCTTTGAAACACCAAAGTCACACAAAAACACTAACTAACTAACTGATCGAGGCAGCAGAGGACCAGCAATTCATTCTGCGATGTGAAATACAGTTTTTTTTCCAAAGGAGCCTCGTGGCCTTGAAGAGAGCGTAGATAAAGGCTTATGTTCAGAAAGGGATGTGTAGCGTCAATGTAATGTAAACATAGCAAACACTGAAACTTGCACTTCTTTAATTGTCTAAAATGTGTTTTGCTGCTGCAAATCTTTACCATCATATTTATTTACATATGTTACTGTGAGCATCTAAATCAGACCTGGGCATCTTACGGCCACATCTGGCCCGCGGGCTCTCCCAGTCTGGCCCGCGTGAGGTCAATCAAAAATGACAAAAAAAATAAATAAGGTGCACGCCATGAGTGCAATACAAACGGCACTACTTTTACTTTGAAGGCGATTTATTTATGTGTGCGCGCATGCGCGCGCTTACGCAGTGTTGCCGACTTGGAGACTGAAGGGAAAGCGTATTGTTCTGCAGTTTCTGTCCTCAGCGAGCAGCGGGTGCTGCCGTGTGACCCCCGCCTCTCAAGGAGCCTCGCGCTGCAGTCTCCGCCTCCAGATTGAAAATGAATCACGCAAAGCCTCCGCGGAATCTGACCTGCGGTCTGATACACTATAGCAGAGCACTTTAAGTCAGTATCACTTCTGGATTTTTATTCTTCTCTCAAAGAGGAGAACTTTCCTCACATGAGGAGGCCTGCTCAGAAGATGTTGGTTCTCTTTGGATCTACCTACACATGAGAACATACATTCTAGTGATGAAGTTAAACAGATCAGATCCTCTCTCTGATACCTGTCAGCTGCCCTTCATCTCCACCTCATTCAACCAGACTTCATGCTTTTGTTCAAGTCAACACAGACTGGACTTTTCTCCCTGAGTAAGAACAACTGAACTGGAAAACATCAAAAGCATTTATTATTGCTTTTGTTTTAAGTTAATAAATTGCTGGTCTATAACATAGATATATATTTATTTTTTTTACTTATTTTCATAGCCTTATTGTAACATGCATTCTTACCAGTAGCAGCTCAAACAATATAATTTACAGTTTTTTAAGTAATAACATTAATATTGAGTTAATTGAATTAAGTTCAGAATTGGTTCGGCCCTCCACAACGGTCCAAATTTCTCATGTGGCCCCTTGGGGAAATTAATTGCCCACCCCTGATCTAAATGATTGACAATGCTCTCCCAAAACATGCTCTTGCTAGTTTTTGTAAATATTCCCACTTTGATTGCTCCACTTACCTCATTTGTGCTCCCCTGCAGAGGCATGGCAAAGAAAAAGAAAGTAAAGTGAGCATAGACATGCATATGTCACATAAAAGCGTGTTCAATAACGTTTATTATTGCTGTGAAGGGATCCGGCCTTATTGTCTCTGCCATTGATAAATCCTTTTGGAAACCAAGCGCACCAAGCCCCCCACGCCTATTCTCACACAAAATAAAGAGATTTGATTTTTAAACGTTTCCTTAATTAT
The DNA here is from genome assembly GCF_910589615.1 of Taurulus bubalis. Classification (NCBI taxonomy): domain Eukaryota; kingdom Metazoa; phylum Chordata; class Actinopteri; order Perciformes; family Cottidae; genus Taurulus; species Taurulus bubalis. Next base: position 12,964,696 of record NC_136589.1, on the reverse strand, counting down.
CTCCGCAACCAGATGGTTGTTTAACTTTATTAACATTTCTAAATGACGTAACCCTTGTGAGAAGAGACCTATGGTTTAAAAACAAAATTAAAGTAACCGTCAAGGTTAAGTACTTACGCAAACTCCGGAAATTTGCCGCGGCGATCATAACGTTTCACTAAAACGTTAATGAGTAACCCTTAATAATGTCGGATTTCACTAACAGACACATCCTCGTAACCATACAGGCTTGTGGGAGTCCTTATGAACAATAATCCCGATAAACCCCCTATTAGTACCTGTCTTTCTCTTTTTTTTTCTCTTTCCGGAGCACATTTCATGTGTCATGAAGCCTTCCTGATCCGCCCACATTTCTAAAACCGCGTCATACAGCAAGTGCGGAAGCCGATGATCATTTCGGTACCCAGCATGCCCAAATCGACCAATGTTTTGCCATAAAATAAGTAATTATTAGTAAAAAAAATTATATAAAATAACACAAGTATTATAACTCATTTGGGGTTCATACGACTACTTGGATTTGGGAAGAAAAAGCAGTGCCCTGCAGATGGGGGGCTTGGTGTCCAAAAGGTTGAGGATTGTTGCCCTCTGGTGGTCTGAAGATACTGTATCACCTAATTTACTGATGAATATGTTCAGTATGTTTCTGCTGCACTTAGGGTCGTCTGGTTTATATTTCTAGTTCATTAATTGGTGAGTCAAGTTACGGAAAATTAATCTAATTAAAAAAATATAATCTTTAAGATTGTTTTCAGAATAACTTCTGCAATGGTTTGTTAACAGTGTTTGATTCCTCTTTATCCATTATGAGTAAATTGGATTGCTTCCATCAATGATAAACAGGCAAGATTTCTTTTAGACAGATTCATCAATAAGTGAAATAAGTATTAGTTACAGCCGTGTATCCAGAACAGATAATTGTTTCCTTTTATGACAACTTGAAACTTCGCATTACTTTTTATTTGGTTCAAAATGCAGTTGGACTCCTGACCAGATGTTTGACCAATTAAGATCAACAGGGTTTTTTTTTGCACCCAGAAAAAATGTTTTTAAAGATCTCAATTGGAACTAATAAAACCCTTAACCATAGTTTATACAGCACCTGATATTACATCATATATACCGTCTTTATTGCTTTGTAAATCTGACATTTTGATGTGGAAACATACCGGTACTGTATTTCTGTAAACTTATTTTTAATGTTAGACAGGTAACCAGTGTCTCTTATTCAATGTTCATGTTTTTGTATCTAAGGAATACTGTATTGTGTGCAAAGACTCTTGCTGGTGATTTTGCATTATTAATAAAGTGAACTTGAACTTGGTGACGATTGATTCCGATATTGATTAAGATAGACGGCCAGATTCATTATTAACTTAATTAAAGGTTACATTACCTGGTCCCACAATGCACCGGCCACCTGGTCGATGACGGCGCCGAGTTCTCGGTACTCCCCGGAGTAGCGGATGTAGGCCCAGGTGCAGAGAGTGATCAGTGCCAGACCCAGGATCATGTTACACAGGCTGGCAATGACGTCCACGCCCACAAAGCCTGTGATGCCCGCGGCCACGTACATGACAAAGATGACCACGAACAGGGTGGCCGGCGTCCGGGCCGCGTGGAAAATGTTCTTGGAGTCATTGTGCTTGATGTATTGGACAAACACCTCGTCGACTTCTCCCTCCAGCTGCTGCAGGTAGCGGCGACTGAACTCCTCGCCCCCCATCTTCTTCACGCCCCGAAACACCTGCAGGGCCTCCTCCCTGATGGCGCCGTGTCGAGCCTGCAGCTCACTGGGAGCCAGAAAGGGCCGGTCCCCCCCACAGACCTGGAGAACAGAGAGGAGATGTTCAATGATGATGCTTTAGACCAGGGGTGTCAAACTCATTTTAGTTAGGGGGCCACATCCTGCACATTTTGATCTCAAGTGGACCAGTAAAATCATAGCATATTAACGCATACATAACGACAATATTTCTCTATGTTTAAATCATTGGTGAAGGTTTTTGGATGATAAACCCTATTTTAAGTTCTTTCTACATTAAACTAGAAACATAAAGACCAAAAATTCAGACATCAGCCCACTGTTTATCTGCTTGGGCTCTCCTATGCAAATTCCCTCGCTTTGTGGTGCGTTTGTGACGTGTTTGTGACGCCACTTTCATGGCGTGATCCTTTTTCAACGACTTGCAACACAATGCCTCGCGGTGAAAAATACAGTGAATGTCCAAAAACTTTATCCTCCATTTGCAGCTTGTACTTTCTCCCTGAATTTCGTCACAAAGCCTGTTTTTCTCCCGATCATTGATGGTGCACCGTCTGTAGCCCACTGACAACATGGGTCCAGTCCACGCCGACCCGGTCCAGCGCTTCAATGAGAGCGCTAAAGATGTAATTCGCTGTAGTGGTGTCTGTCATGGGTATCAACTCAAGGAACTCCTCGGTGACGCCAAAGTCTCATCAACACCATGAATGAATATGGCCAGTTGGGCAGCATCTTTAATATCAGTGCTCTCATCTTGACTTTACTTTATGCTTCTTTTGTTTATCCAAATCGACTGAAAGATCGGAAATCCTATCTGTCACAAGTATTCCTCATTAGGCTAATGTTGGCAAAAGAATGTCACTTTTTTTTCTTTCTGTAATTTTAACAGTTATCTGGCGGTCCGGATCCGGCCCGGGGTCGTATGTTTGACACCCCTACTTTAGACTGGGATCCACTGGGAAACCCTGTTTTCACCCACCTCTTCCATTTTCTTGTTGTACAGATCCCTTGCGGCTGCTACTGCGGCCAAATTATTCGCCTCGGCTGTGGCCTGAGAGGAAGCAGATGAGAATATAGTGATCATTTATTTTAAGATCAACTAAGACGAGATGAACTTTATTGATCCCACGCAGGGAAACATGTCAAAAAAACTAAAACATAATACTAAATACATCATACATATATATAAATGAAGCATGGCAATACAATAATAGGTACTCAATACTATATACACCAAGATTAACAGCAACTTTAAAGTGTATTGAGACAAAAGTAAAATATTAAAAGGGACAGTGTGTAGGATTTGGTGGCAATGCAAGTCATGCGGTGGATGTACCACGGTTTTGCACTATGCTGCTCACGTTAACGCAGTTTGAAGAAGAACTACGGTTCAGATATCGTAAAAACGTGATAAGCTCTCCAGTGCCAGTGTTCGATTTGTCCGTTCTGGACTACCGTAGAAGCGTGGCGCACTTCGTGAAGAGGACCCGCTCCCTATGTGGATGTGAAGGGCTCATTCTAAGCTAACGAGAACAAAACTATTCATTGTTTCGAGTGATTATACACTAATGTTACATAGTTTCGTTAAAAGAGCCGACATACTACACACTGGCCCTTTGAGACGATGTAGGAAATGTACCTGCAGCATGGACTTTGGATGCGGAAGCTCCTCACCTTGGTAAATTTTGATGTATGCCTGAAATAAATGACAAAAAAACATTAAAAGTAACAGAACTGGTGTAATTAAGTAAAATAAATATGTTGGATTTACAAACATGCTCAATTTATTAGTTACTGACATATGAAATAAAAGTAAATATGACGTTATGTCCAGTGAACAGGGATAGCACCAATTTTGTGATTGAAGCAAACTGTTTGAAAGTAGAGTTTTAATTATAATGGTGAAAACAATATTCAAAAGAAAGTGAATGTTTGGTTGGTTTGTGTGTGTCACACCTTGAAGTACTCCACCAGACCTCTGCAGGTGATTTTGCTGCCGTTGATCTCCTTCACGTCGATGTTACGAGGACTGAGAAGCCACGGGACCAGAACCTTCAGGTTGTTTATGAACTCGCCGTCAATCTCTAGACGGGGAAGGAGAGAGAGTTCACAGTGTATGTGTGTTATATTCACTTTCTGGCGGCCAGTGTGGTAGTCTAGGTAAATACGTAGGAAAGAGTCAACAATTCAGAGCAGCAAACAGCTTTTTTCTCCCCGAGAACGGTTTCTAAAAAACTGCATTGCACCGCCTGCTCCTGCACAATACATACATACTCTGCACCTGTTTCACCTTGACTACCTCTTTGTAAAAATGCCTCAGGTTCTGTCTCAGAGCCATGCCAAATTCAAGTTATTACATTTGATTTGAAGAGGAACATTAATGTATGTGCCAACTATCTCTGCAATCTTTCCAAGACATTTCCTTGAGACATTTCACAAAACAAAACCTACATTTTGTCAACCTCATGCTGGTGCTGGAGGAAAAGTCAGAGGATCAGGAAAAGTCAGAGGATCAGAGGTGATTGCTATTCCTACTGAGACTAGAAACATTTAATGATGTTTATGTTTAGCTATCGTGTGAGTAGCACATGCACATTTAAATGCCTCCATTATAAACAAGACTGCAGTTATCGCTCAAGGTCAGAAACGTTCGACAAGTACTTAGCCAAGATTCTGAAACACTGAATGAATCAGTCACATGTTACACGACAGAGGAGGCGTACCTATAATTCTTCCATCAAAGTGAGGGTTGGTGGCCACTTTGAGGCCGGGGTGAGGCATCAGGAAACAGGAGATGTTGGTGAAGCAGGAGTGGATGTGTTTACGCACGTTCTGCAGCTCCTCGTGCTGGTTCTCGGAGATCTGTGCAATAAAACACGACCAGGTTTTGGACGTGTGCTAGTTTGATTTAGTGAGAGTTTCAAACTGCACAAGATCAGTCACAACTGACCTTCAGTCTCTTCTCAAGGAACTTCATGCCTCCTTCTTGTCCGTAGGGAAACTCGTATGGAAAGCTCCAGTCTCGGACGAGGAAAATCATGGACTATGACAAAAAAAAGTAACTCTTTCAGTTACATCTTGCACTGTACATTATATTAAAATAAATCACTAGAGGAGCAGACAGTTGTTCACTTTCAAATCCTTTTCAGTCGTCATCTAAGTCATTACATTTCCTTACATAACAAACCTCCATCTCATACTTCAAGTTGCTTCAAGCAAACACCAATAATAATTTGTAAATGTCATTTCCTGACATTTGGACGCAGACAGCTTACCGTTAGCAAATCTATCCAGCGAGTGAAAAATTATTTCAGGAAAAAATTGAAGGAATGAAATTTGACCTCTGCATGTGACCCATCCTAAGCATGAAGGAGCTGCTGTAAAGTTGACGTTACCTGGAAGGGTTTGAGGAACGTCTCCTCCATAGCTAGTCTGCCATACTCAGTGAAAAGCTGAAAAAAGGCAGATAAGACAAAATGAGTCAGGGTGGGAATTGTAGCCTTTTTTTTTTTTTATAAAAGATGAACAGGAATATTTGGAGCACTGTGATGCTTAATAGATTATGTGGGAGCACATTCATTCAGAACCTGTGTTCAAGGGTTTTTCTTTCACAGGTTTATGTTTCGGCAGAAAGAAGAGGTACCGAGACAAATATTAATATGCGTCATGTCTGACTGGTTATAGGTTTAAAATCTGGACTCGCTCTCTTTCAGCTCTCATGAGATACTTTACAGTGTTACCTGCAAGTGCTGAAGGTCGTCCTCTTGTACATTCTGCGAGATGTTGTAAACCTGAAAAAGATCATTCATATAGTATAATTTATTTCCCAAAGGAACGAAACAGTCAAAGAACAACCAAGACTGAGAGACCGTGAGGCTGTACAACATGCTCACAAAGACATGTACAGCAGCATGTACAATGTTCACCATCTTAGTGGCGAACATTTACCACTAAACACAGTGCAGCTGCGAGGCTGATGGGAATATCGTTAGATTTGCAGATATTTGATCAAACTATTAACTTGAAGATGAGGCGAACGAAAAAATAAAGGGATCAACAGAGTTATAACAATTCATCCTAAAAGGGGGAATAAGTGTGTGTACCAAAACATATCTAATTTACATTATTTTGACTGCTATTGCAATATGATTTGTTAAATAAGAGGGAATTGTAATTTGTATTGCAAAACATTAGAAGAACTATAGTGTAATTCTTGCAGAGATCTGTACCAAACAAAGATGTTTTCTTAAATCTAAATTATGATGTGTGAGCCAGGACATCTCTGCAGCGCGACGATATTAAATAAAAAAAATTGTATTTTGAGACACATTTGGTCTTTAACAAATATTGTACCTCCTGTGATTTGAGAATTGCAGTGGGCCACACCACAATTTTGAGAAGATTTTGATTAACTGTGCAGCACTGGTCCCTAATTCCATGGAAATTCGTTCAATAGTTGTTAGGACGTTTCACTCAAAGCAACACATGTCAGCCTCATGGTGACATTGAGATTCACTGTCTGGGAAACATGATTGTTTGTCGAAACAATCATGCCTTCATCCATTCAAGTGAGACGGGTGAACGTATACCTGCATGGAGCTGATCATGGTGCTCAGTGCAAACACGGTGGCTGAATCCCTCAGTGTGGACTGGCTGTCGAACGTGCCCTGTGTGTCCATCAACAATACAGCCACCTGTGAAAGGAAACGGACGAAGACAATGAGCTGAGTGGTACGCTATAGCCTGCGCAGAGGAAAGTTGTAATAGAGCGTGTGAGGGATTAGAGGAGCGCTGGAAGTAGAAGTGAGTTAGGAGCCAGAGGTCGGTCTGGTTTTGAATGGAAATTAAAATGGAGAAAATATCTTGATAAAGGCCAAACCTCCTCTGATTTAAATAAAATGATAATAAATTAGGAAGCAATTTAAAGCTGACAACCAGTAGCACTCTGGCTTTTGCTGCCTGGGCAGACCAAAGATGGGAGACGTTTGGCCGATGCTGGTGTCAAAGAAGCTTTTTAAGCAAAAATGTCTTCTTTCAAGTGTGGTTCTACTGGGCAGCTTTCAGTGGGAATGTGTGTTACTATAAAAGTGAGGAGCACACCTGTTGCCTTTTCTAAAAAGGTTGTGTAAAAAAAACGTGAAAAGGTGAATAAAATAGAGTCACATTACATGAAGTCTCATAATATGTTGTTGTATTATAATAATTGAAACTGGTATGAAGGCACAGGACTTCACCTTTCTTCCGTCTGGCTTGTCCACCAGGAAGACCTCACTCCAGATCTGGATCCCGGTGGTCTCCCTCTCGGAGCCCCCCCTCCAGGAGAAGCCGGTCAGAGGCTCGTCTGCGTCTCCGAGCCAGTCTTCAGATGCCTGAGCACAGTGGGATCAGAAGTGAGAGGTAAATGGTTTCAATAATGTTTTTATTGAAGTAGTTGGTCAACATGGTGCCTGCTGCTTTTTTATTGTTCATTTAATATATGTACATGCATTTATGAACTGCATCCTCAATCACTGGAAAAAATATAGTACGTTTGGAAATATCCCCAAATTTGCTAAATCACAGACCTTTTCCAAGCTGACAAGAGTGAATTGCTTTGAGAGAAGAATGAATGGTACATTTTCCATGAAAATATGATATCAGCTAAATACCAGACATTTGCAGCCTTAGTAGAAAATTACAGGTTCTGCTGTTGGTCAAAGCCTAATAAGCCAATGTCAAACCTCTTAAGTTGAACTTTTTTAACTGCAGACAACACAACTGAGAATCCACAATCAAAGGCTCGGCTCCGTCACCTGACACTTACGTGTTTGTACATGTAACGCAGCATGAAGTCCATGAGGAAGGACTTGCCCTTGCGGAAAGCTCCGGCCACAGAGATGGCCACCACCTCTCGGTCTCGGACCTCCTCCGCCAGCAGGATGCGGCTCAGCGCCGCTTCGTCCAGCTCGAAGGTGTGGTCGTCTTTGACCAGCAGCACCTGTATGGGCCGGGCTCGTCCATCCGGCTCCTCCTCCTCTGAGCTCCAGTCGTAGACATTTTTGTCACTGAGGGACCCTGGAGGATGAGACAGAGGGGGGGATTCCAATAATGGAGTAGTGCATAATGACCCTGTAAGAGGGAAACATGAACCTGAACTAAACATATTTTCATCTTTGAATATGGTTTCATCTAATGCTGCAATTGTGTCCCACATAATGACGTATTATAAGCTCTGTAGAGTCAAATCAATGTTATTATATCAGCGAGTGATCAGTCTTCTCACCACTGTATTCACAGTGGTGAGAAGGAAAATTAGTGGTCCATTAAGGCGAGGAAACCGGAAAGTTGAGTCCATTATTCCTTCCTGTTAGCACCAGATCAATAGCATCGCCTGCAAGCTTGGTAATACTAATAATGAATCGTGCCATGCTGTCCATCCCATCTGTTTGAGTCCAATGAGATCATGTGCATTGTGAGCTGTTTCTGGCGCTTTCCCGGCAGTGACTCAGTGTGTTTCAAATCTCTGCTGCCTCACGTAGTGTGTAAGGTGCGCGACCGTCCTGGTACACACATTTGGGCTTCCAAATCCCATTCATGTAATGTATGCTTTATGCTACATCAACTTGTGTCTGACCGTGTACATTCTGCAAAGCACAAAAGGATTACTGCTGTAAAAAAAGAAAAGAAAATCCACACACAAGTCACCCATTGCAATCTTTGTGGCTGTGATGTTCATTTCTAGGATGTAATTGAAAATTAAACATGCCTATATAAATCTTACAAGGGCACTGTGAAAGATTAAGGAGTAGCAGGCAAAATTTGGGAGCGTGCTAAAAGATTAATGCAGGGTGCCAAGAATGCACGGTGAATAATTTAAGGAAGAATCAGCAAAGACCAGAGGAAGACTGTCAGTTTGACTTCACATCTCCTGCAAAGGCCTCACTTGGGCCCGGCCAGAGCCTGTGCCTGGTTAACCCGATATCTTGTTACCACTGCTCTTGAAACAAACCGAAGGCAGAAGCACTGTCTGCTTAAAGTGGGTCAAACCAGATAAACTCTCCAATGACAAACAGCGGCGTTTCCTCCTCCTTTTCCTCAACCCTAGAACAGTCATGCAGTCCCTTTCCTCGCCCCTTGCAGGCCTGTATTTAGAGTTAACATGAGCCATGGAGGGATCTCAGGGACAATCAGGATGCTGCTTATCAGAATAACCATGGATGACAATAATGATACCAGTGATTAGTATAAAGATGATGGTGATAATGGTGAAAAGCTATGCACTATGCAATATTTCATCATTTGATGCCAGATGCCTCACATAGCATCACAAGAGGCTCAGTGTGATCAACACAATACAATCAGAACGTTATTTCCAGGTCTTTTCCGGGCCTGGGCCGCCCCGACAGAATATTTCCTGTATGCTGATTAGTGAAAACGCGTTTTTTTTATTACAGGATTTAATGGTGAAAATGTATCTTCGCTTATGCTTGATTGTCCGACATCGATGCAGTCACAAATAGGACAAAATGTATATTTCTCAGCAGTAATATTAGATATTATCGGAAACAAAATAAACACACACTGGTCACAATATTGTCGGAACAATAACAAGCCCTTCATGATGGAGTCCGAAATACAAATCTAATTGGCTGCATATTGCTTACACCCTCGCCTCGACAGGAATAAGACACACATGTATGTGCGTCAAAGAAAGCATGAAATATCAAATATTGTATACGTACACTCACCCCAGCTGTCTCTTTCTTTACGGTGTTTCGCCATAATACTGTCCTTATATTCCCCTGTTTGTCCGTTAATGAGCGACCCTAGTCGGTATTCATGGGTGTCGAAGGGTTGGGAGGATGCCCTATCTCCACCAAAGCGATGCTCGTATCGCAGGAGGATGATGGAGCTTTTATTCCCAGCGTGATGCAGGACTCGAGCATGCAGCCAGGGGACGCTGTTGTCTGTTGTTCCTACTCAGTGTAAAGTAGCAGCTTAATAATTCGGAAAAAAATAATGTGGTTCAGCGGACATTGTGTGAGTGCAACCATTTATTATGTAAAGTGTGGCTTTTACAATTTAATTCAAGTATCTTTCATTGAGCCTGCTATGAAAATACATGTACAGCTTCCATCGGTAGGGGGCGGTAATTACACAGAGAATGGAACACGTGCTGCCTTCGCGTACTGTCGTAAATATTTCTCCAGAAATTACCCGACACAGTATGACGAGCAGTGGTGGTCGAAGGATCCTTTACTCAGATACAAAAGTCATGAATTTAACATGTTAATTAAGTAAAAGTACAAAAGTATTATCAGCTAAATATACTCAAAATATAAAAAGTAAAGCATTTAAGAGCATTTTAATGTTGTATTTCTGCAATGTGGAGCCAATTATAGATCATTTGTATACTACTAGGTAGATTAGTAGTAGTATTGCATCATTTCAAAAACCAATACAAAATAAACCTCAAGGTTACCAGCAACAGTGACTGGTGCAAACAAATAGTAAATAATAAATACATAGAAAATAATGGAACATAATAAATACAATGAATATGCTATCCTTGTTATACTGTTGACGAACTACAAAACAATTGTCTCGATTTATTACGATACCTTTGTAATGTGCTCCACGTTGTAATTATTTCACAGTTTTTATACTTGACTGTGGTTTTGCCACGAGACATTTAAACTGTGTTGCTTTTTCTTCTTTCTCTAGAGTGATTTTCCGCGGAGCTCATGAACGCAGCATCAGGATCCTGTAACTGCGACTCCACAGAGATTAGCAACAGATTGTTGCTCTTTCGGCAGATTTTTTTTGGAGGGTGAAAAAAATCAATTTAAGAGTGATACTTGGCATTATTAACGTAGTCCCTCCCCCCCACCCCCCGTTAATCATCTACATACGAGCGTGAGGCTTCGCTTAAACTGTCAAGGGAGGAAAATGACATGTCAGCGGCTAAACTTATTGCTGTAGAACCGAACTCGGCTACAACGTCCGCGCGCTGAAGGAGACAGAGCCAACGGCCAACTGAAGTTTATTGCTGTGCCCTCGACAACAAAGGGGAGGGGGGCGCTTCTCTGCTCTCTTTGAGCCGTTACTCGACGCCAGCGTGTGCGGTTAAAGGCCCCCGAAGAGATTTCCAATGCAAGATGTATGTTCGCGTTGTAAACGGTAAGTTAGGAGCAGTGGAAATGAGCGAGAACCAGAAGCTAGCTAAGTGAACGTTGGCTAGTTAGCATTAGCTAATGCCCCCAACCCCTTAACTAACCCGGTCCAATAGCAACGTTAGACTTGGCTCTGGCTATTTGCTGGAATGAACACTGTCTATGCTGACGTTCATGTTGTTTTAGTGGTCGGAGCTCTGAGTGAACTTTAATTTGAATGGAGGTTTACGAAAAATGTAATACAAAGGGTTGAGCTGTTGGGTGACAGATGTCACGATATGTGACAGAATATACTCACATTTCCTGTTGGTATTGACGCACATAACCGCTTTGATGAAATGTCAACTTTTGAGTTGCTGTGAAACGTTACCCACTTAATGTTACATACATGTTTTTTTTCTTTTTAACACTTTTCTTCCACTTGTTCTCTTATGTCTCTCGATCAGGACATGGAGCACGGGGAGGACAGTCTGAGTAACAGGGATTGACTTGTATATATTCAGCACCGCTGCTTCATCAGACCTCCGCCACTAGATTTGATCTACTAAATGTAAAGGATCGTTTCGTTCAAGCTACCATGGACATCTTTCCTCGGCCAAGCGGTGAAATCCAGAGGAGGAACCCTCAGCACGACTTTGAGCTCATTCAGAGGGTGGGAAGCGGCACATATGGAGACGTGTACAAGGTATAGTGAAGTTACTGGTTCCCACAGCCTTTCATTAGTGCTGGAGATATCTTGGTTTACCATCACATGAACTATTAATTTAAGTAAAGCCAGAGTGTTGTTTGTTTTGTGACATGTGGCCAACACATTTGGCAGTAGCTGTTGAATGAGGGCCAAGTTCCATTCCGCTAGTCTTCTTCAGCTACTAAAATACACGTATTGGCAGGAATAACTGCAGTTGGTACCCCATCCGACAATGGGCGAAGACAACGTTACTGATAACAATACTGTCACGGGAAACAAGCAAGATGATATGTTCATTGTGAGGTGTAGGACAATGACTTATAACTCAACTAGTAGATCAAAATTAACTGAATCTGCAAAAAGACCCATTTGATGGTTCCTGCGTCTCAAATGTGAGAATTTGCTTCATTTCTCCTGGTCATGTATAAATTAAATATCTTTGGGCTTTGAACTGTTGGTCATACAAAACAAGCAATTTGAAGACTATGATGAGCATTTTTCTCTATTTTATTACATTTTACAGAGTAAACTTTTAGTAAATTGATCAAGAATAAATTTTGCAGATTAACTGTCTTACCTCCATTATGGTATTACTGGTTGGTTGTGCAAGCTGCATCACAGTTAACTGAAACAATTCAAACCTGTTTGACTGTTGAACAGTGGTTGCCTGTACCTGCTTGTCCAATTTATCCACATCACTTCTTCTTTTTAATGATGGAGACCTTGTTACCCATCCCTAGTCCAAAGCAGCAGTATTAAAGCAGGAATATTTTCTCAAAATGGATATTGGCTTACTATCCGTTATAGTTTTACTTATATTAAATGTATATAATCTGTAGATCTGCTGTCAGCTGCAGCATCAATGTGATGTGTATGTTACTCGAGAGGAAAAAGAAACCATTCCTGTACTGGTACTATATTTGCTGCCTCTCGAAGCCTTACTGCTTTCACCAAAGAATTTTTTGTTAACTCAGATGAAACTTGGTAAGAATATTTTTTTGTTTTTCACTCACAGTTAAACATTATCAATCATTCATGAGTCAAACAAGCAAAAGTCCCTGCACTGCCCAAAACAAGACTGTCTGTCTGAGTTAACTGAATTAAACATTTAGTTTTAAAGGAAGGACACATCTTTGTCGTAGAGCAGCTCAAAACTTTTCAAACTGTGCAATGACAATTCAATTAATTAAATCTATGCAAAAACTGTCCCGCAAGATCTTTTAGCCACATTTTCCCCACTCTCTGTTGGCAGTGGGGAGATGTGTTTTGCTGGAGACTTTCTCGTTTGTCTATCAGCCACAGATGAACAGACGACCCATCTGATCCAGTGTGTGATAGTTCAGGCAGCCTGTCATCCATACAAAGCCTCTCTGGCCAGCCCCCAGCCCCCACCCCCAGACAGGCCACCGGTGGAATGCTGCGCCTGGTATTCTCCCACAGCTCGCAGGCGAAGGGCTGCAGCGCGCTGAAATATGATCAGGCCCCTGTCTAAACACACGTTTCGCTGGGTGTGTTCTGGGCGGTACCGACAGCAGAAACACCTCAAATTGTGAAAAGTCCCCTCTTGGCCTGCTGTGCTCGTTCGACTTTTAATGGACACATCAATCCTTGCCTTGGATAAATTATTACATTTGATTATATTAATTGGAGAACCACATATTGCTCTCTTTGTTATTTCTGGTGATAATGATTAATTTATCTTTATTATAATTGCATACACTTAGCTCTGTGTAGTTTGTTGCTACAATATCCATTTATATGCCGGCATTTTGTACAGAATTAGTACTTCTTAAAGGTTTACTCAACATTATGTACCAGCAAGTTTTGTTTTTTGAGTTGATGAAACCGTATCTACAAAGGGTTAGTCATGTAGGTCAGTGTATTGATACAAGCTCTGCTTCTGTCGGTGCTTGTGTTAAGGTTGGATGACAAAGAAGGAACCAATGAATCCTGCACACGGTCGGTCACTTATACTCACTTCATAAACAATGTGTGGATTAAGAGATTGTATCCTACACCTTCAGGAGGCCTTTAGTGGGTGGAAGACTAACTTTAAGTTGGATGTGAGGAACTATTTACCTGTTTATTTTTAAGTCAGTGTCAACATTGTCACTACAGTTAGCTGAACATAAGCTCTATGTAGACATCAGGCAGACCTGGCCAATCCCTGGACATGGGTATTGATCTTGTGTCCCACCTTGTTTCTTTAGAGGTCTGTTACATGCCAGACGACTCCAGTCAAAGGTTGTTTAAGGATGTTAAATCTTGTGTTGTCTGCTGCATCACATATTTAAGCAGTCAGTGCAGAACTTCCCCTTTCTGGGTTTAGTTCTCAGGTTAACTTCAGCTACTTCAGGGAATGTGAAGATAGACACACAGGTTGTGTACAAATATGTTTGTCTTTACTTAAACAGACTTTAAAGCAGCAGAGCCCCATCTGAAAAACATTTTTTTTTTGTTATTTGTTTTTGTGCATGCACTTGCGGTATCAGCTGCAGAACAATTCAATTCAGTTTATTTTATATAGCCCAACATCACAAATACAAGTTTGCCTCGGAGGGCTTTACAATCTGTACACATGACATCCCTATCCCGGGACCTCACATCGGATCAGGAAAAACTCCCCCAATAAAGATAGTAAAAACCCTTTCGCATGGAAAAAAGGGGAAGAAACCTGAGGGAGAGCAACAGAGGAGGATCCCTCTCCCCAGATGGACAGAAGCAATAGATGTCATGTGGCCAGAATGAATAACGTAACGGAGTTACAGCACATTCAATGAATGTGACAGAAATGATTCATATAATGAGTAGTATGCATGGTCCATGATCCAGATAGCCACGATCCATTAAGCAGAAGGAGGTAGAGAGGAGGGGCATTCCAGGGGCAGTGGGAGGAGAGAGCAGGGCCATGGCAGCTGGCAGGACCGGCTCCAGGCCAGTTGCATCAGCAGGGCCATGGCAGTAGGCAGGACCGGTTTCAGGCCAGTTGCATCAGCAGGGCCATGGTTGCATCAGCAGGGCCAGGGAGAGGACTGTGGTCCTTCCCCTGATTCCAGGCAGCCACGAATCCATGGATAAAGAAAATAGAGTTAGTAATATGCATTGAAGAGACAATCATTTATCCAGAAGGAGAGAAAGAAGAGGAGAAGAGGAGCGAAAGAGGAAGAGAAGGAAAGGAGGAGCTCAGTGTATCCTAAGATGTCCCCCAGCAGTCTAGGCCTATAGCAGCATATCTAGGGGCTGGACCAGGGCAAACCTAAGCCAGCCCTAACTATAAGCCTGAAACAGCTCTAACTATAAGCGCCATCAAAGAGGAAAGTCTTAAGTCTACTCTTAAATGAGGTGACCGTGCCTGCCCCCCGAACTGAAAGTGGAAGCTGATTCCACAGAAGAGGAGCCCGATAACTGAAAGCTCTAGCCCCCAACCTACTTTTTAACACTCTGGGAACCACAAGTAACCCTGCATTCAGTGAGCGTAATGCTCTCGTGGGGTAATATGGCACTATAACGTCCTTAAGATATGATGGTGCATCACCAGTTAAGGCTTTGTAGGTAAGGAGAAGGATTTTAAATATGATTCTCGATCTTAAAGGAAGCCAGTATAGAGCAGCTAGTACAGGAGTAATGTGATCTCTCTTCCGCGTCCTCGTTAGTACACAAGCTGCAGCATTCTGGATCAGTTGGAGAGATCCAAGGGATTTACCGGAGCAGCCTGATAATACGGAGTTACAGTAATCCAGTCTTGAGGTAACAAATGCGTGAATCAATGTTTCTGCATCGCGTTGAGACAGGATGTGCCGGATCTTTGAGATGTTCCCTAGGTGAAAAAAGGCGATCCTTGAGATCTGTTTTACGTGAGAGCCAAAGGACAGGTCCTGGTAAAAAATAACTCTGAGATTCCTTACGGTGGTGGTAGATGCCAGAGCGATGCCATCCAGAGAAACCATATCATCAGATACTTGATTTCTGAGGTGTTCTGGTCCGAGTAAAATAACTTCAGTCTTGTCCGAGTTCAGCAGCAGGAAGTTGCAGGTCATCCAGGTTTTGATGTCTTTAAGACACGCTTGAAGTTTGGCGACCTGGTGGGTTTCATCTGGCTTGATCGACAGATATAGTTGAGTATCATGGGCATAACAGTGAAAGTTTATGGAGTGTTTTCTGATAATATTGCCTAAAGGAAGCATGTATAAGGTGAATAAAATTGGTCCAAGCACAGAACCCTGTGGAACTCCATGGCGAATGGCAGTGGTAATCGAGGCCTCATCGTTTACAAATACAAACTGAAATCGATCTGATAAATATGACTTAAACCAGCTTAGTGCTGTACCTTTAATACCAATCAACTGGTCTAGCCTCTGTAATAAGATGTCATGGTCAATGGTGTCAAACGCTGCACTAAGGTCTAACAAGACCAGTACAGAGACAAGTCCCCTATCTGATGCAACTAGAAGGTCATTAGTAATTGTCACTAGTGCTGTCTCTGTGCTATGATGCTTTCTAAATCCTGACTGAAACTTCTCAAATAAACTATTGTTATGTAAAAAGTCACACAACTGGTTTGCGACTACCTTCTCCAGTATCTTAGAGAGGAAGGGAAGGTTAGAGATAGGTCTGTAGTTAGCCAACACCTCTGGATCCAGAGTGGGCTTCTTAAGAAGAGGTTTAATTACAGCTACTTTAAAAGACTGTGGTACATGACCCGTTAGTAAAGACCCATTGATAATATCTAGTAGAGAGGCACTAACTAAAGATAAAACTTCCTTAAACAGCTTAGTCGGAACAGGGTCCAGGAGACAGGTAGACGATTTAGAAGTAGAAACCGTTGAAGACAGTTGGTCGAGGTTGATGGTAGAAAATTCATCCAGACACACAGCAGGGCCCACAGCCTCCTCCATGGCCATCCCACCTGAGGATGGACCGGCAGTAGTCGAGGGCAGGAGATTACCGATCCTGTCTCTAATAGCCAGAATCTTACCATTGAAGAAGTTCATGAAGTCATTACTACTAAGGTCTATAGGAATACACGTATCCACCGAGCTATGACTCTCAGCCAGCCTGGCCACAGTGCTAAAGAGAAACCTAGGGTTGCTCTTGTTTTTCTCTATTAGTGATGAGTAGTAGGCTCCTCTGGCATTACGGAGGGCCTTCTTATATGTTCTCAGACTATCCCGCCAAACCAACCGGGACTCCTCCAGACCGTTGGAACGCCATATGCCCTCAAGCTTCCGTGATGCTTGCTTCAATATGCGGGTCTGAGGGTTGTACCATGGAGCGAGCCTCCTTTGCTTAATGATCCTCTTTTTTAGAGGGGCTATCGAGTCCAGTGTCACTTTCAATGAGCCAGTAGCATCATCGACGAGCTGATCAATCTGGGAGGGAGTAAAGTTAGCACAGGAGTCCTCTGTTATATTGAGACATGGTAATGAATCAAATACAGAAGGAATCGCTTCCTTAAATCTAGCAACAGCACCGTCAGTTCCTGTACTCCCTGACAGAAGCCAATCAAATCCAACAATGAGCTAAATGCAACATTAAGGCTATCATTGCAGGCCAGTTTCATCAGCAGGGCCAGGGCCATGGCAGTAGGCAGGACCGGTTCCAGGCCAGTTGCATCAGCAGGGACATGGTTGCATCATGTATAGTACAAGTATAGTAGTTCAGTGTGTTAGTCTGTTTATGTGTGTGAATCACCAATACATTCTGTGTTGAAAGCTGGCCGTGCTGGAGGGTTTTATGTTTTACGGTTGATTTAGCTGCTTGTCCCATCACTTACACTCCCACGGATTAGGGAGCATCCCGTCTTGACCTGGATTTTGAAGTCGGTGCAACCTACTTTTAAGATAGACATTTTTACAATTGATGGATGGATATTTTTTTTAATCTAATGCCATTGATATTTAGCTATGGGCATAATGCAATATTAAACTGAAGATATGCACAAATATGTGGAAGAACCAAAAAGGATGTCAAGAAAAAGTATGCTACTCCAAGATTGACTAAGTCTTTAGTCCTCTACATTCAGGATATTTAAAGGTTTACACTGTCCAGCATGACATCTGGGGATGATGCTTTTTTAAGTAGACTCTGAATATGATAGTACTCAAGTATGTAATGATGCTGCATTTGACTGATGGAGGTGGGGGTTGTGCACAGTTGAATGTTTCCACCCCACTTCTCTCAGCGCAGAAAGGATCATTCAAATGGCATTTATTGTTTTAATGCTTATGTTGGCCAAAACTGTGACTGATTTCCCATCATATTACAGTCCCATGTTATGTAATATTCAACGTTGCAACTGACTTATTTTAATTTTTGTCTAATATATTGTCCCCCCATCACATGTTTATCTTAGAAATAGTAGTGAGAAACATAAAATAGTGAAAATCCCCAATCTAAAGTTCTGAGAGCTCATCAGAAAATTGCTTGTTTTGTCCAAACGGTCCCAGCTGATATACTATATAGTAAAAACCCACAAAATATAATATTTACTATCAAATAAGACAAACAAGAAATGACAACTCCAGTAGTAGGAATGTTTAGCATTATTGATGGAAACTTGTTTTTTTGGAGGTCGACAAAATCAAACCTATAGTTTTGTCGTAAACAGTTGTAACGCGAGTTCTGATTAAAGCAGTAATATTAACTGCGTTGTGATGTTTGTAGCCTTGCTGACCATTGTGCTGCTATTTCTTTCAGGCTCGAAACATACAAACTGGGGAGCTCGCTGCTGTAAAGATCATAAAGTTGGAACCAGGTAAGAGTGATGGTCTCATAATCTCAGTTTGTCAGAGCTAAAATAAATAATGATTAAAAAGTCTGGAAAAGAAGTAGTTTTTTTTTCTTATAATTCATTATATACAATATTAATATGTACTGTTATTATTATCATTATATACTTTATTCATTATTATTATTATTTGTTGGCTTGTTTATTTTCCACCAAAAAAAGATGTGTACTCTCTGTGATGCAACAACAATATTTTTTTTTCTTCATAAAATATAATATAAAGTGATTCCAGTAGGTTTTAGTACCATTTCCCTCCCCCCCGACACATTTTGAAACATCTAGAATCACAATTATTTTGGTTCGGATAATTGACACATGATATTTTTCTATATCGTCTCATGCCTAGTCTGGTGCAAAGCATTTGGTTAAAGAAAAATGTTTTTTCCATGATTTGAAGAGCGATGTGATATGAGATGTTTGTGTGAAGGAGAGGAGACATTTCTGACTGTTGGCAGCTTTGATGTCTGTGCTGGTGATGACCTAGTGACAGAGTTGGTGCGATCCAGATTAGTGGGATTATGATGAGGGTTTTGTACCACCAGCAACCAGACTGAGTTTAGATGATCACTCCCGTTTGTTTTCTCTTTCATTCGTCATGTCACTGTCTGTTTGTTTTAGTCTTTGAGTGAGAGGATGGGTATGCTTTTGTATGAAGTTTACATGTGACGTATTCTTCAGGTGTCATCTTGTCTTGTATGTAAGAATTGATTAATAAATGATCACTCTGGAATTTTTGGCGAATAACCTGATAATCCTCTTGAGGTTTTGAGCCCTTATTTAAGGTGTGTGTGTGTGTGTGTGTGTGTGTGTGTGTGTGTGTGTGTGTGTGTGTGTGTGAGAGTGTGTGTGTGTGTGAGAGTGTGTGTGTGTGTGTGAGTGTGAGTGTGTGTGTGAGTGTGTGTGTGAGTGTGAGTGTGAGTGTGTGTGTGAGTGTGTGAGTGTGTGTGTGAGTGTGTGAGTGTGAGTGTGAGTGTGAGTGTGAGTGTGAGTGTGAGTGTGAGTGTGTGTGTGTGTGTGTGTGTGAGTGAGTGAGTGAGTGTCAGTCAGTCAGTCAGTCAGTCAGTCAGTCAGTCAGTCAGTCAGCTTAATCTAAGGGGGCGGGGGATCAGAAGAGAGAAAGGGGAGCATTCTTTATTAGTGTCATGACTTTTAAGAATATAAATCATTATTTTATTCTTAATTTAAATACATTACATACATATACAATTGTACGATTATCATACAATTTAAATACATTTTAAGTAAAGCCCTCTATTTTCTTGAGTAATTCATTAGTTACTGTCTTTCAAATGTCCTTCATAATTCCCTCGGAGCCCAAAGGGACCGTCCGAAACTCAAATCATTACATGGAGAGGGGAGAGAGAAAGGCACGAGCATTTCTGGTTGGAAAATGACGCATACAGTTAACTCACTGATCTACATTCTTCATTCATATAATTTGTGCAAACTTGAATTGTAAAAGATATAAATCATACAAAGACCGAGTGAAAACAGGCCTTGTGTACAGCTATGGTTTAAGTCATGTTAAAATGGTTTAGACTAGTGTTATAGAGGATTTTATAGGTTAACATTGTCAGGTGCATAGCCCTGCACAGGTTTTCTCATAAGCATCTTTAAACACACATATTTGTGCTATTCTTATTTGCTTTATCTTTTTTAAAGATGAAATCAGGATTAACCCAGCTCAGGTCGTCCTGTTTAAGCAGGACTCTCTTTTCTTTGGTCCTCTCCTTTTTTTTTTTTTGCAAGAGCTATTCCTTTCTGTGCTTCAGGTAAACAGCTTTGGGCGGAGCGCAGAATCAAACAGGTTTGACCAGGAGGAGTGACACTGTTATTAAGTATGGGACGGGGAGAGGGAAAGAAGAGAGGAGTGGTGAAGCCCTCGGGCTGCTGGGCACAAAGCAGGTTAATTTGATTAGTTAGATGGTAAACAACTATTTAAGACCAAATTAGTTTTGGTCATCAACACAGAGTAAAGAGAGATTATTATTTTATTTTTTTACATTTTCCCTCTGAAGTGTACAAACTTTTACTTAGTAGTTATTTTTTTTAACAATATCCCTACATCCCTCACTATACCTCTTTCCCTCTTATGAAACTTCATTTTGACGTATTTTGTTGGCACCAGCCTCCTGGTAGTCTCCATTAGAAATTCAGCTGTGTTGCTTTTTTTAGTGATCAATTTTCCATTTTCCCTCAAATATGTCATCTTATGGTTAACAGGACACCATCAAATCATATTGGTGTAAAATTGGGCAAGACTTAACACTGAATAACTCCCAACACACTGAATTGAAACTTGAAGCATTAAGTGAGGATGTGTATATTCAGAGAGCAGAGGGAAGCGCTTGGTCTGAGAGGAAGTGGCTACACTATTTTGCCACAACTCACTAAGAAGAGAAGATTGTCACTTTATGTTTGTTTTGTTTGACCAAGTTCACAGTCCTGTCAGTGAAATTACCCTCGCTCAAATTTTTGTGGTTCCTTGAGCCAGTTTCTCTCCGTCAACAAATGTTGAAAATTATTGTGATCAGCACCCGTTCCTCCTGTGAAATGACACTGGATTAAAGAACACTGCAATTACACACGCAGTAATATGTCATTGTAGCCTAATTAATGAGTCCCCAAAAGTGGGACATTTCTCGAGCTTTATGTGGCAAACAATGACGAACGTGGAAAATGATTATCATGTTCATCATCATTAAAGCTGTGTGTGAGCACTAGCTTCTGGGAGACTGAGGCGTTCATTACTCTGTTACTGGTGTCAAACTCGAGGCCCACGGAATCCGGCCCGCCACGTCATTGTATGTGGCCCGCGACTGCTTGAAAGCTATGAAATCGCGGACTCGTTTTCAGTCATTCGCGGACCCGTTTTCAGTCAGTCACGGCCCTTTGCATGGGCAAAAAAACCTGTGTGCTTTTATTTTGAAGGGAATTTTTAATGCAGCAGAGTGCCGTTTATTCAATACAATTTCTGTCATATTCATGTAATGTGCTGTAACGCTGTTACGTTTAGGGATGGGTATCGTTTGGGTTTTTTCCGATACCGGTGCTAAACCGATAGTTTTAAAACGATACCGATGCCTAAACGGTGCCTGAACCGATACTTTTTTATTGCCAAGGAAATTCCTTTTCTTAAAATTGAACAATATATTAACTGTTTAAAGTATACTTTGCATATAAATAAATAAATACACGCAACACACTTGTCTTCAAACTACAGCTTCAAACCTTTTAACTTCAAACTATAAACAATATATATTTAAAAAAAAGAACAGACACAAGCATCAGGTGGCCTGATGGGACCGTGTGCAACAGAACTCAGACACTGTTGGATCCTACAAACCGCTGCTTTACTGGACTATATGTCATCATTAATATCAACTGGAGAGATTTGTTCCAGCAAGCCGAGGACGGGCGTTCAAAAGCTCGTGCTCGTGTCTGCAGCGATCTCTGTGTGCGAGCGCTGTGAGTGTTGTGTGAGCGCTGGAAGCCCCGTCCCCTCGAGCCCCGCTCTGCATGACTTTTCAAGCAAGAATAATAAATCCCGTTTTCAAACGTTTTTCTCCACTGTAATAATAACAACACTCCTCACTAACCCTGACAGATGCACTACACTCAACTCTTTTAGGGTTGGCTACTGTCTGTGACTTTTATTTTGTGCTAATATGTGAATAATGTGACTTTAAAGTCTCTGTTTGATGTTGCTAACATTGCTGTATTGAGCTTACTCAGCATGCCATACCGAAAGCCAATTTTTCCCTTCCCTTCCTTTTGCACAATCAACATCTCAGCTGTGCAAAAAAAAGTTTTGGACATGTCTCCTTCCCTTGATTTAAGGATACGGTCATTTAAATTCTTCTCTTTTTTTAATGTTATCGTCAACAAATCTCCCAAAAAGACCAAAATCAGGCATCAGTAACTCTGTCTCTAAATATTTTCTGACTTTCCTACTCTGAGTTGCACTCAACCGTACACCCATTGGTTCATTTTTAAGACATACATCTTTAAAAGTAACAGATGTATCTAGTTACATTAAAAAATTGCGCAGTAATTTCCTAAAATAGCCAGACACTACGCTTTTTTTGTCAACATTACTCAGTCGTAAACAGTGTATTTGTTCGGGGCTATTTTCATCTGTGGATTAGAACACCGTTGATGCTTTTGATACTAGTGAGTATTTCAGCAGCAAGACAATGTTTGAGGGATCGGCACAATAAAAACAACGTATCCAACAATGGACAATGATGAAGGTCTATTGAGAGAAATTTAAAAAGTAAAAAAACGTAGTTTGTCGTATAAATTCTTTACTGATGTCTTTAAATGTGATTTGTTTCCCCTTCATGATTGAACAAGTTTTCTTTTATGAGATACCACCTGACACTCAGATTAACTTCACGGTCACAAGGGATATAGTTACACACTGGTGCGTGTGGTTCTTTTATGTAGTTTAGACAACTAATAGTTACATTATCTAAAGCCTTCTGATGAAACTAAATACCCAAATTAGTCGGCGTGGATCACTTCAAAGATATTGGAAATTTGCTGGTTTGTGGTTTATCAGCTGGATAGTTATGCACGTGTTGGCATTCCAACCTTTTTAATTCAGACACTCACGTGAGAGAGCCTAACCCCTCCTAGACAGACAAAAAAACAAGACCTCTCTTTTCACTTAGTAAGAACGTTGTTTGTGTGCTAAAAAAAAATGCCTCTGTGGTCTAGGATGTATCTCCAGAGATGTTTTCTTCCAGAGTTCAAATGCACTAGTATCATTTTAATTGGGCAGCTAGACTACAAGCCACCCACTACAGTGTCTCGAGCTATGTGGAGTAAAGTGCCGGTCAACAACTTCTCTTTGTCTTCAGGCCACAGCTGGTGTCAGTGGCCAAAGCTTGACGCAAATTCTGAGATAGTTGATTTTTATAACAGAATTTAGACAAATAAATACAGTTGTTTACATGCGAGATAAGCAGAATTTAAACACTTGACCATATGCAGAAAACAAATGGTTTGTTCACAGTAATTCTCACTCAAAGTAATGTGCTTTTTTGTGTGTGTTGTTGCAGAGATTGTATCTATTAAATGAGCTTAATCTGGACTGATGCCTTTGATGACAGTCTGTTGATGGAGCTCTGGAGCTGGCAGTCTGGCATATCTTAACCTCCTGTTAATGTATTCCAGGACCATGTCTCGGCACAATTGGGAGCAGCTGGGCTTACATATTTTATTCTTCTTACTTCCGACTTGTCGGATGTGTTAGAGTGCTTTGCTGAACTGGAAAGCAGCCCATACTACAAAAACTTTAAAAGTACAAGGTGTTCTCTTCTATTGGTATTGGCTGTTTAATAATGTGCTGTTTTTATAGAGGGACGAAAAATGTAACATTTTAGTCAGAGGGAAATATGGGAAGATTTTGTTCTGTGGTTTGAAGTTTGGCAAACGTGTGTGGAAAGTGTTTTCTAAAACATAATGTGTATGGTGTGCACAACTTTTGTATCATCTGACTCTCTTTTTTCAAGTGTTACTGATATTATGATGAATCATTAAACAAAATGTTATTTCATGTCCACAATCATTTTGTTAAGGGTTCATTTCTGAATGGAAAATATCTAATTTTATAAAGAACCAGTTCCCTGAGCAGAAAATTAAACTGTAACTTTTTGTCTGTGTGATTTCTTCCTCTGTTTCCAGGGGATGACTTTTCCATCATACAGCAGGAAATCTTCATGGTGAAGGAATGCATGCACCACAATATTGTGGCCTACTTTGGGAGCTACCTCTGGTAAGAGCCAGCTTAAAATACTCCTGCTTTGTCATTTTATACTCCGTATTTGCTCCTCTCTCGCAGCCAGTTCAAGGTATAACATTTGTGAAATTCTTACATTACTGTCAAAAGGATTTAACGAGCCGCTGCCTGAAAGTCACATTACGTATGTAACTACTGAGTCACACCTGTGTGTGTGAAATTGTGACTCAAACCTTTCGCCTGGTGCTGACTAGGCCCTTCAGTGCCAGGACGCAGCTCTTCTGTTTTAACGGAGCCTGTGTTTTGTAGCTGTTTTCTGAGAGGAAGTAAGGCTGGTCCGCCCATCACTGCCTCAGACTTCCAGCAGGTTTAACTGGAATATGAGCCTCTGATCTGTTTTTATGTGGCTGTTAGTCCAGAGAGATGCATGTCTTATCACAGCAGGCATGTCTTGTACAGTCTCGCCGCATAGAGCACAAATGGTTACTGTAAAATGTTAACGAGCGACTCACCATGCGTTGATTATTATAAAACTACATTAATTGCATTAGAAGAACCACAATTTTATTTGGGGGAATTCAAGTTTCCACTCAGACCGGCTTCCTGGCCTAAAATCATTTCCACGTCCAGCTGAAATGTAACATATCCTCCAGTGGCCAAGTGTCCACGTTTCATCACAGTCACACTGGTGGTATTTTTAGCTTTTTATTTAAGGTATGACATCATTTTTGTACTCCCCCCTCTTAGATATCCAGTTCACCGAGAGAAGCACGAACCATTGTTTATTTTTCACCTTGCTGATTAGTGCAGCTTAACTTGTTCAACAAGACACATTTTGTAGAATGTTTGTGCTGCTTAATTATGTTTAATCACAAAATATGTGGATACTTAACTAAACGCACTTTATTATATAACTAACTAGCAGAGCAGAAGTTCCTCAATTGATAATTGTTCTCTGATTTCATCAGTCGAGAGAAGCTTTGGATATGTATGGAATACTGTGGTGGAGGATCTCTGCAGGACATTTATCATGGTGAGCTTTTGTATGTAAGATGCAGTCATAAAATGGTTTAAAATACTGTACATACATTGTAAAATCCTTACCCTGCAAAAATGGAATGAAATTGTGTTTCAACAGTGACGGGACCTCTCTCGGAGCTTCAGATAGCATATGTCTCCAGAGAGACTTTACAGGTAATTATACTTCTTTTTTTATTGTTATGTTTTAAGTTTTAGTTTAACTCATTACTGAATACATTCATTCACCTTCACAGGGTTTGGGATATCTGCACACCAAGAACAAGATGCACCGTGACATTAAGGTATCGTATCTTTTCTACTGAGTTTTGTTCTCTTTTAACCTTTTAGAATTATCCTGGTCATGCCCATTTTTCTGTGCCACATGCAGACAATTTGCCTCATGCCAACTCAGACTCAGAACAACAATAAAAAAAGTCTAGCAACAAATCTCAAAACACGAGAGAACAGGAGGGAAAAAGAGAGGTGTGAGATTGACAAAAAAGAAACAGCAGTTGCACTGCAAATGCATCTGTTGGCCCTCAAGCAGTCCAAAGGTCAGGTTCTTTCTGATGCAGCAGCGCGGCATAGGTGTGAACTGAAGTCACAGGAAAAATGTAGCTGGGGATTTGCTTACTCGAAAGCATGTGACCAATGGTGTCACTTAGAGCGGTTTTGAGGTTGAGCTGAAGTTGATCACGCCTGGTGCATGCACCCAGACTGGAGCCTCAGTTCCATGTGTATCACAGAAGGTCAGGGTTGGACCTGTTATCTTTACTCTGCGCTACGCAGCGAGCACTTCCTGTTTCCTCTACTCTCACTGCAGGATGCCAGCAGAGAGACTGTCAGTCACCGCCAACAGAAACACTGTTAGTGGGACTGTCAAAAACCTGTGATACTGGTGCACCTTTACTAGGCAGCCTGATCAGTAACAGATCAGCAGTTAATGTTTCAACTAGACCAGATGTTACTGAGAATTTGTTACACATGATTGGCACACAGCAGCTCAGCTCTGTTTTATGATGCTAAAATATTATTATGGTCTCTTGAATGTATTTTCTCAAAGTAAAATAAATGTTTATGGTATTTCTTGAACAGGGTGCTAACATACTTCTTTCAGTCAACGGAGATGTGAAGTTAGGTAAGTCGCTCTTTAGCATCTTGAATCTCAAGGACTTGAACACCTTTATAGCTTTCAGTCGTATGTGGATATTACATAATCTGAAAAATCCTGTCAATCCTTGTTACAGCTGACTTTGGAGTTGCAGCCAAAATAACAGCCACCATTGCCAAAAGGAAGTCCTTCATTGGAACACCTTATTGGTGAGTGTTTCACCATCCTTAAATGAGCCAGTGGGCCTTTGACTTTGTTGAATAGGTGAAAACACTGTGGGGGGTTCTTTTTTTCTTTTTATATTCTAAGAAGCATTGTTTAAATACATTTAATCGGATACGCTGACGTTTTCTAGTCAGCTTTCTGTGTCATGTATTTTATCTAACAGAATCTAGTTTGTGGTGACAACATGTAGAAGTGGTTAGATAGACACTTCCCCCTGAAAGATACCAGTAAAAATTCTCACAGCAGCTGAAGTGTTTTTGAGTAAGACAATGAATCATCACCAGCTCCACGGCCGGTGTTCTGTCACTGACCCTGAAATCTAAACACCCTGTCAAAAGGGGAAAAGTAGGAGTTTTCCTACATAGATCACCAGGGTATCTCATTATTAATACCAGCATTGTTTTTCTCTTCAAAGAGGACCCCCAAACCAACCTGTCGTCACTGAATTATTATCCTTAATTTTCGTAGGATGGCTCCAGAAGTAGCTGCTGTGGAGAAGAACGGTGGCTACAACCAGCTGTGTGATATCTGGGCTGTTGGCATCACGTCCATAGAGCTGGCCGAGCTGCAGCCTCCAATGTTTGACCTACACCCAATGAGGCATGTCTTTCTTTCCTCAGAAAAGGATCAGTCAGAGCTTCCTCAGATGATTCTGAAGCTACATTTCTCTTTTTGTGTTCCTGCCATGTTTCATCATGGTTTTTTCATTACTTAAATGGTCAGACGGTTTCATTCAAACTATGTTAAGGCTGTTATGAAAATAGGATTCAGTCTTACTGAAGTATATTTCCCAATTTGAGTCTATTTTTTGTTTTTCCATAGGGCCTTGTTTTTGATGTCGAAGAGCAGCTTCCAGCCTCCGAAGCTAAAAGACAAAAACAAATGGTGATTGCCCTAGAGTATTCAATGTGCTGCTCTAAAATTGCTTCATGATACCTTTCACTTTGGTCTTCGAAGAAAATGGTGACAACTATTGCATTAAAACAAAAAATCATCTTGTTCCACAGGTCCACTGCCTTCCATAACTTTGTCAAAGTGTCTCTGACAAAGAACCCAAAGAAGAGGCCCACTGCAGAAAAACTTCTATCGGTAATGTTTCTTATTGGTTGCTTAGGCATACTGTATGGTAGATAGGAGATTGAAATGTTTGCAGCAAAGAATGCATTACTGTTTTTTAGCCTGAACCTATTTACAAGCATTGTAGCCAAAAGTCCTGTCTGTGTTTCATTATTTACAGTTAAGTTGAGAGTAGAATATTGCATTGCCAAACAAAGAAGTAGAGAACCTCAGTTGTCCCAATGAGCTTCTGTGTGGTTTGGCTGAATTTCTAGCTTTGTGTGTCAGAGTAAGATCATGGCCCGAATGGCTTAAGTTATTAGCAATTACTCTCTTAAATATTGTCAACAACGCCTCAGTCCAGAGGAAGAAGGCTGGTGCTCCAGCCTGTGTGCATATTCCAAAACAAACTATCTTTTAAGATGCCCAGTTCTGCTGCTTCTGAAAAGATATCATCAGTAACTCACTGCATGTCTCTGAGGAAAAGTGTCTCATCCAAATGGTACAGAAATCTGATTATTAATCCAGGGGGTTAAATTACTTTAGAACAGTGAAAGCCTCTGATGTTCCTTGTTCAATGGACCTTGTGTGTCAAATTTAAGAAAGTCAGACTAAAAGTAAACTATTGTCAAATTATGCATCAGTTCATAATAACTTACAATCTTGTCCTTTTTCCTGCAGCATGTGTATGTAGCCCAGACGGGTTTGACAAGGAGGCTCGCTGTTGATCTCCTAGATAAGATGAACAACCCAGACAACCACCAGCATTACAGTGAGGTGGACGATGATGATCTTGAGGTAATATCTGATTCCGTCACATCTAAAATAGCACCAATACTGTGAGAAGTTTTCAATTGCTTTGACAAACTAAGAAATACATGTAAAGTCTACACAGCCTACAAAGAAGTGATCAAAGAAAGACACATTGACAACCTTTGCAACGATATATATACTCGGAAAGATAAAAAAAAGAAAGTGCCCTAGTTGTTGTTGTTTTTGACTGTCTTGTTGCATGTAAGTTATAAAAACAGCAACATGATTGGAAAAAAACAAGCATTCCTTGTCCAATTTAACCAGATCTGCTTGTAAAACAGACTTTCATGCAAACACTGAAAGAGTCTCTATCAGCGGGGAATGTAAATATTTGCACACCATGTTTTTTCAGCAACTTGGTTAAAAAAAGGTGATCTTGGCTGAAGTCTGTTTTCATGTTCCCTTTAAGCTCCCTTCCCCCCTGTTCTTGATTCTCTCCACCAACATTATTGTTCCAAC
Source organism: Taurulus bubalis (assembly GCF_910589615.1). Lineage (NCBI taxonomy): Eukaryota > Metazoa > Chordata > Actinopteri > Perciformes > Cottidae > Taurulus > Taurulus bubalis. Next base: position 12,935,874 of record NC_136589.1, on the reverse strand, counting down.
TGGAATCAACATCACATCTACGTGACAGCCAAAGAGGTGGTACGAGTGCCTTTTGAAAGACCATTGTGCTTTTCTCCCCCTGACAGCAGTAGCACTGTCTTGGTCCCCATGAATGAAAAAGGCCTGAAGGCTATTGACTGCAAGCAATGGAGTTTGTTGCAAACAACCAGTCTGTGGGATGCATAATAATGTGACGATGCATAGACACAGTACAAAAAGTATCTCTCAGTTCTCCAGAAGCTTGACATGCAGGTTACAGGATTTGTTTCTACAGATTATTTAAAAAGAGAAATGTCTTAATTGTTCTAAATTACTCCAGGCTATATGGCGTTGGTGTTATATAATTTGAAGGTGCTTCACCCTACTCTCTGCACTTGTCTTGTCAAGCGCTGCTCCCACTGTCAAAACCTATTTTCTTATCTTTAAATCGTTCTCTCTGTCACTCTTTGCCTCAGCCCCTCTCTGCAGTCAGACACACCATCCGCTCCACCAATAAACAAGCCAGAGCTGAGAGGACGCGCTCAGAGATGGACTGTAAGTAAACAAAAAGCCCAAACTCATCACCAAGATGAAGGCCAACCCCTGCTGTGCATCTGTCCTGTCATTGGTCAGCATGTCAGTCAGCCTGGCCGTGTAGGTTGATAGAGGCTCGTCGGCTTGTCAGAGGGTCATCCCACTAATCCTGCAGAACTGGCTGGCACTTTTCCAGACCACAGCATGTGGTAGTGTGTATAAAAATAGCCGGGGGATTCACGGCAGAGAGAATGGAGGTAGTCGAGTCCATTTAGTTAACTGTCCCACATCTTTATTTAAATTAATAATGTGAAATAGCTTGTCTGAAGGGGTCATGAATGCTTCTTTAGGGATTTGGTTCTCGGTCAACATACTACTGGATTTGGCAGAGGATCCATCTCTCTATCCATATTCAATACATTTATTATTTTACAACCCTTCAGGGAAGTTGTTGTGTGTCTGTGTTGTCAGTAGTTGTAGATAAAGTTGAACGCTGTGTTGTGTCTCATGTCAAAAGTTTGACTGTTTCTCATTTCATCATTTTGGGTTGATGTAGTAACAGTCCAGTGGTGAGCTAAGTGTCCTTGTTGGTTGCTTGTAATATTTATCTGTAGCGATACTTGCTGTGCTCCTTTGTGTTTTGTGCTTGTTCGTACTGTGATTGTACCAGATGCACTTCCTGTTTAGTTGTATCTATATTTCTCACAATTACATCTGACTTTCCCTCCTACATGAAGCAAACAATGGGAAAGACCAAGGAGGGCCATGCTCAAGTCCTAGCTTCACTGAGGGACACAGGGGGGACGCAGGTCAGTGACAGAGTAGTGAGACAGTGTGTGTTTGCTCAATTCCCTAGCTCACTCCCAAGACTGCCTGAGAATTAGGATTATGTTGTAGCACATAACAGAACATTGTGTTTGAGATTTAAGTGGCACTAATAAGGTGAGTTGATCTGCATGTAGTGGCTACTTACAGTTTATTTAGCTGAAATGAAGTTTGGATTTTGTAATATCTTGGTTCCTGTCAGACGGACTGAAATCAAATTACATTGTGGATGACTAATCGTATCCTAACAACAAAATGAAGTTTTACTCCTACGTCTCACCTGATTCCTCAACTTCACTTTCTCAAATGTATCGCCGTCTGTTAGTTACTCACCTCCTCGCTGTTATCTGTGTTTTAAATACTGCAGCACCTCCACATTATCAGCATACCTCAAGCAGAAAAACACACACTATGAAAGAAATATCTGTGGTCTGAATTCTTGAATACAAAGTTTCTTTGTTAATGAGAAGCCGATTATGTAGGAGTATTTATTGGCAGGTTGGTTGATTTATTTTGCCTTCATACCTACAGCAGGATCACTCCTGTTTATACTGGACACTAAACCAGTCTCCTCTGTGGGGTCAACTGTTTGTCAGAATGTGACCTCAAACCTAAACTAAGAGGAATCTGTTCCATGATTTGTTTGCATTTCATGCTCTTTCACCCATATGTTCCCAAAGTGAACAGATCTGGTCAAGTGTAATCTGTGTTTGTCTCTGGTGGCCGACGAGTCTTTAGGCTCCAGACCAAATATTCACATAGTATCCTAATAAATCAGTGGAGGACCTCTGTGCTGTTTTGGTAGGTACATTGCAATGGAAGCAGTTGATCTGCTGTTGGTTCATTCTTTCTTGCACGTGATTTTTTTGTTCAGTGTTTTCTAAGGCGCCTGCCATAAATGCACATGAGTACTACTCCAAAGGCTTTGTGTGTCTTTACGTGTTGGCCTTTGATGCCCTCTAGTGCCAAAGGTGTGTGTGTGTGTGTGTGTCTGTAAGAAAGAAAAGAAAATACAAAACTGAACCCATTTCTTGTCATTTACAGTTGACAAGCTCCAGTTTGAACCACCTCTCCGGAAGGAAACTGAGGCTCATTCTGAAATGGTGATAATCATATTCAGTTTAGTCAATCAGTACTGAAGTGCTACTTTCTAATTCTGTTTGTAAACAATTCATTTTGAAGTGTCAAAAAAACAAAAATCTACAAATGAAAGAATTACGTTTTTTGAAATTCTGTTTGTGTGCATGTGCGTCTTTCCACAGGATGTGAGTAAAGATAATGACTTCCCTTCCCCCTGGAGTCCCTTTGCGGAGGGAGGAATAACAACCAGGTAACTGGACCATGGAAACTGTTGTCACGGGAACTGCTCCCGTTTACCCCTCCTCTCTCTTTTCACACTCTCTTGACCTGTCTTATTTATTAGATTGATGCATCCCTAAATTCATTTAGAGAAAGGAAACTAATACATTGTTTAAGTTGTGTGTCTTTGGAGTCTGTTAAAATTGAAAATAAAATGCAGGGTTGAGTAACAACATATAGTTCAAGAAAGCAAGAATTCTGATCAAAAGGCTGACTGAAGCATATAAATGATGCTCAGCAATCTGAGTTTGAATTAATTCTGTTATGGATGCTCCTCACTGTCTCTCACATTAACCTGCTTATTCACCAGAGCTAACCTGTGTCTGTGCATGATCTCCCTCTCCTCATCTGCACTTTGATCTGTTGCTTTGGCCTGTAAGCTCCTTCTCACTTGTTCAATGTGCTTTGACTGTTTTTCTCCTTCCACTTCTCTCTGTCCTCTTTTGGCTATCTCGGGCTCTCTCTCGTCTTGTCCCACGAAGGAGTCTTCTCAAAAGCGTTGAGGACGAATTGTTCCAACGGTAACACTAACACTGTGTGTGCTGTAGTACCCAACCTCCGTCATCCACTCCACCCCTCGCCTGCTCCTTATCCCTTTTTGTAGTGACACCCCCTCCATTCACCATGCGTGGTGTGATGATAGCTGCAGATAAAAACTGTGCTGCATACATGAGTCTGAGAAAATCGGTCAGGTAGAACAGTGTGACGCACAAGGACAACAGGAAATACTGTAGCATTCAAATAAAAAGCTTGTTTGCTCAGACTTAACCCTGCATGGACAGGGCTGTACAATAAAGCTGTTTTAAACCTTCTCCAAGCCAAAGAACTTTGTAAAAATTGCATCACTTGGATTTGTCTCTAGTTCTATGGATAACAAAGAGACTGCATCAAAAATGCTTAATTTTTAAAACTAACAACGATAGTGAACATATTAAGTGATGAAATTAAATGCCTTTGTTTTTTGTTGGAATTGAAGCTCTCTAAGGTTTGAACGAATACACCCCCTTCATTTCCTTAGAGTCATGCTCTCTTTTTCTCTAAGGAGGGATTCTACGTAAACATTTGCGCCATTAACACTGCTCCCGAGCTCCTGAGTCTTATTTTCCACACTGATCGCTGTGTTTGTTCACCTGCAGGGGACACATTGCACATCTTGAAGATGCCTTTGAAGAAGTGGAGCTGTGAGTGATTTCATTGCATGAAGATTGACATAAAAACATTGGTAACAAATTCTATGTCTGTAATGTATTATAGACATTTTAAATATATAGCCCTGTATAATAATAGTTATGAGCAGTCATGCATATTCATAAGTCCTTATAACAGTAATCCTACACATGACTTGTAATGTATCCTACCACTTTTGGAATTATAACGTATTGTAATTCCCATAGTTTGATACATTATTATCATATACTATATGCAGTATAATCATATAGCGCATAAGTATGTTTATAATGCATTATGGACATGGGTGTCATACCTATATATGAATTGATGTCGTTTACATCTTTAAAAGAAAAAAACCTAAATTTCAGGTCAACTCTCAAGCCAGGGGTTCCTCCTCCTCTGCCTCCAAAGGTGAGCCCCCAAATGATATATTATGTTTTTCTGTATGAATTTTTTTAACTTAGAATCTTATTTTGTGCTTTGCATTCACATCAAACTGTTTTGACTCTTTTTACCGCTCAGCCACGATTAAACAGCTCGTCAGAGGAGCTCGGTCTTAACGACGAGAGGTCTCTGACAGTTCGGAGGTTCCCGAACTCTGAGAACGGGCCGGGCCAGGTGGTTCGCATACAGAGCACACCTGAGCACCTGGGCAACAAGGTGGAGCACTCGCCTCCAGATTTCCTCTCCGTCAGCGTCAGCAGCCCCGGTCTTTTGTCTCACGCCTCTGATCCCGGTGAGTCTTCAGAGATATTTACACATATGTATCTGTTCATATGTCTTTCATTGGAGTCTTACATCAAGTGGATGTCTAAATGAGAACTTATTTTATTTTTTCACAAGCTCTCAGTAAATCTGAATGTAAAGGTAAGGGAGCCTGATGTGAATGCATCTGATCTTTGGTTTTTAGATTCTGGGTTTTTGACAGTATGATTTATAGCTATATAACAAATGTAATTTTAATCTGCTTGCTCTCTCATGACAGATAATGATTCGGATGACAGTGTGAATGGCGGCAGCCCCAAGATGCCACCCAACCGACAGCACCGGAAGGAGAAAAAGGATTTTCCTGTGAGTCTGGAGATACTCCACAATATACTACGTTGCAACATTTATTTCAATCGTGATCAGACACACTTCTCATTGTTAGTTTCATGGGGTTTTAGGAGTAGAATTTCATCTGTGGTTTTAGAGTCTATTATTTTATATTTGGAGTGTTTCCAACGGCTGGCTGCCCTTACACTAAAACCTCAAATATGATGTTTTTCCCTTTGTCAGATCCAAACACTGAGTTAAAGAGGGATTTGTGGCATCCACTCATGTCAAACTTTAATTTTCTTTGACAGAACACACAAAAGAAAACACTATATTGTTGTTTGTTTAGCTCATTGTTGAGACTGAAGCTAAATTAAGCCGCTGAATTGAAAGTAATTGTTGCCGTGTTGTCTGTGTGTTCTGCATCTCCATTATTTTGTGTTTTTTACATTGTTTCCTCTGCTCCTCGTTAGAAACCAGCTATCAACGGTCTTCCTCCCACTCCTAAAGTACTGGTGAGTGAATACTCTGCTTTGTCCCTTGCAGCCTTCACTCTTCCCTGCTGGCCTAGTTTCATGGGCATTGTCATTAAACTCTTGTCTGAGCTGCTGCTGTACATTTTGTAGATATTTTGTGTCCACAGAGCTTTTGCTTCAGCTCAGCTTCAGCTCATTAAACCCTGGCTGACATTTCAGTGCCTCACTGAGCCAGAGGCTGTCTGTTCTGAGCCATGTTGCTTTTTTCATTTCAGATGGGAGCCTGTTTCTCTAAAGTGTTTGATGGCTGTCCACTGAAAATCAACTGTGCCACATCATGGATTCATCCAGACACCAAAGGTAAAGCTCCCTTTAACAAGCGTGTTACACAAACATCTTTTATTTAGTTCAAAGCTTAATTTTCTTTAAATGTTTTCTTCTAGATCAATACCTAATCTTTGGGACGGAGGATGGCATCTATACACTGAACCTTAATGAGCTGCATGAGGCCACAATGGAGCAGGTAACAGGAACTAAAATCAATCTAAAACCAATTATTATAACCTGGATTAGTTAAAAAAAAAAACATGTGTAACTCCACAAATGAATGTAGTTAGTAAACTCTTTGGAAACAGATCTGCTCGCACTACAAAGTAACTGTAACTACATATAGGGGCTGAGCTGTGATTGGGCAGTTTCTGTTCGGAGGAGGGGACTAAATAGTCAATTGATATTCTTTCTCCCCTTCTCGCTCCACTTGTTGAGAACTAGAGTCCAGCTATATTGTGATTGATTTTTTTTATTTATTGCATATGTAGCTGTTCCCAAGGAAGTGTACATGGCTCTACGTTATCAACAACAACCTGATGTCTTTATCCGGTAAGTGATGGACTTCTCACAGCCTCCTGCTTCACTGACCACTGTCATAACATGCTGCCTCTTTGTCTTGTGTTAACTAGCTGTCCCTGAGGGCAAGACAGTCACTCCATAGCTGCAGCCGTAAAATCACTGTTTCTTATGTTTGTCATCAGAGCCTCTATGAACGTTGTCAGCCTGTTCCACTGAGACATACTGGTCTCTGTAGGTTACAATGTATAATAGCTGCACTAGCAAGTATAGTTTGTTTATTGTATTAAAACGGATGTGCGGTCTGTTGTTTTTTTATCTTAAATGTAGAGGATCGGATTAGAAAGTTTGGGTTTTACCGTCAGCTGTTTGCCCCTTGGTAACCTCTGTTTTCTTCTCCTCTTCCCTTGGACACTGTCTATCCTCCTCCGCTCGCCTGGCTTGATTTGATATTCTACTAACTGGCTTCATCAGAAGGTAATCATGCTTCACATCATCATCACACTTCTGTTTTTACCCATGCTCACATCTAACCTATGTGAAACCTGCTTTATGGATCTAGAATGTGTAAAGGAAAATCAGAAAGGATGTTTGAAATGACGTGTAGAAAAGTATACCCAGTTCTTGTTTGTCATATTTAAAATGAATATATTTTACGCCTGGTTTTGATTGCTGCTCCACTACTGACAGCTTTGACTCATGAAGCTGATGATTGAATATACTTTTTTCTGCTGCAGGGAAAACCTTCCAGCTGTACTCTCACAATCTCATCGGGCTGTTTGAGCAGCTGAAGAAGCCGGGCCTGGCTGCTCAGTTCCAGACTCATCGCTTCCCAGACAAAATCTTACCCAGGTGAGACCAACATGTGTCAGAATCCTCCTTGACAAACTACTGCAGTGGTAGGGGAAAAAAAGGAAAACCACTGGCCGACGTCATCAGCTCTTTTAAGTCACAGCAACTTGACTGTTTTCTCTCCTCAGGAGGTTTGCCTTGACAACTAAGATCCCCGACACAAAGAGCTGTCACAAGTGCTGCATTGGTGAGTGGCCTTTGCCTCCCAACCCCTTTATTTTATTTACTCACCCTTCCATCATATTATACTGTGTCAAAGCATGATAAACATCTCAGTTCTGGGCGTGTCCCACTTAACTTTGCTGCAATGTTTTTGTTCTGTAAGCCCTCATGACTTTTCATATTGTGCGTTAATGTGAGTGGGGTTTGAATAAATGTACTTTTATGTTATTATACGTTTTCTTAGACCACATACTCTGTTTATAAACCTACATAGTACAATCAAGCTACACTTCGTGAAAGTGTTCTCTATTTCACAGTGAGAAATCCGTATACAGGCCACAAGTACTTGTGTGGAGCGCTGCAGTCTGGAATTGTCTTGTTGCAGTGGTATGAGCCCATGCAGAGGTTTATGCTTATCAAGGTAAATTGACTATTTTCTTTTCTCATCTTCAACTTAAATGACCTTCCACAAATTTCCCTAGTAAGACTAGGTGATTTTACTACAAGGTTGTGCTATAATATATATATATATATATATATATATATATATATATATATATATATATATATATATATATATATATATATATATATATATATATATATATATATATATATAATTTATTATCTCTGAGGAGCCCATCTGTAGTTACATTTTATAATATAGCTGGAAATGTCCATTGCTCTGAAACTCGGATTATTTTTTTGTGTGGCAAAAACACAAAATTGCCACTAGCTTTACACATCAGAACCCCATTGACACAAACCCCATGTGTTGGTGCTCTCTTTCTCCTGCAGCACTTCGACTTCCCTCTTCCCAGCCCACTGAAAGTGTTTGAGATGCTGGTGGTCCCAGAGCAGGAGTATCCTCTAGTGTGTGTGGCCATCAGCCAAGGCAGCGAGCCAGGCCAGGTGGTCCGCTTTGAGACCATCAACCTTAACTCCTGCTCCTCCTGGTTCACAGAGATTGGAACAAGTAGGTCAAGTGTGTACTCGTCTTGTGGAGATGAACACCATGAAGTCAATACAAAGACAAGTTGTCTATTAGCAGTAAACTCCTCAGAATGCAATGGCAGCCTCACGTCTTTGTGGCTTTTGTGCAGTTTGAACATTCAGGCACATAACATTAGATGGCATGGCTTTTTGTTTACTTACTAGTCTAAAGCATAGACTGTGTGTGTGTCTCTCTATCTCTCTATCTCTCTCTCTATCTATATATATATATATGTATATGTGTGTGTGTGTGTGTGTGTGTGTATATATGTATATGATGGTATGGCCATGATCTAGAACAGTATTGTTAATGTTGTACCTTTTCCTTCCAACAGCTCATCAGCAGGTGGATGCAATCCACGTCACCCAGCTGGAGAGAGATACAGTATTGGTGTGTTTAGACCGTAAGTACAATCTCTTCATCAGCTTGGACCAGAATCTGTACAAGCGCAGCGTCTTATGTACAGTCTGGATGGATGTATCTATGTTCTGCCACATAATTTTTACAGCCTTTTATTGTTTCTCTCCCCAGAAAATTTGAAGATTGTTAATCTCCAGGGCAGACTGAAGTCCAACAAGAAGCTGGCATCTGAGCTCAGCTTTGATTTCTGTATCGGATCAGTTGGTAAGGTTTTAGACAAAGTCTTGGATTATACACTCTGTCTTTAGTGCTGCAAGTTATTCTGTGTAATACCTCACAACAAAACATCCTTACCTTGAAGGGAATTATACCAAAAAACTCCCAGCATGACAGAAAAGGGTAGTTTCATATCCAGCAAAGTTGCAGGTTACATTTACAATGGGGCTTTTTGTAAACTCAAAATGAATCACGTTGTTCCTCTTCATGAAGCTGGCAGTGTTTCAGTGGCTTCCTTGACACATGGCCTCTTACCTTTCTTTTCTGACAGTGTGCCTTCAAGACAGCGTCCTGGCCTTCTGGAAACATGGCATGCAAGGAAAGAGCTTCAAGTCTAACGAGGTAAAAATAAATAAAAAGTCTGACCATATGACTACAGTATTGAAATACAAATTCACAAAAACGTCTCGTTTTGATACTATACCATTGTATTGCATCTGTAGTATAGTATATCTAAAGTATATTAGCCTCACCTCTTCAGGGGAGGAACCCCAAGTGATATGGGTAAAATATGTTTAACTAATAGATACCACCATCAAACTTTCCCAGTTTACTTTAAGAAGAGTATAATTAGTTCAAGTTTTATGGAATTTTATGTTTGCTTATGCAAGTGAGGCATTATCTGGTTATAACCTTTGGTGAATTTAGGAGAATTCACAGTAGTAAAATATACACTTAAATGTATAATTTGGACGTTTTCTTTCCACTCGTCTGAAAGGCTGCATGACAAACAACATTTTAAAATGAAAGATTAGTACATCTTAATGGGTTGCCAGTGACAAAAGAGGAGAAGCTGTTGTCACTTCTCTGAATGTAAGCTTGTTTGTTCTACACACGAGAACACCTCTGGCTCTGAGAGCTGGCTGTTTATATGCGTTGCGACATGCTTTAGGTGATCCCAGGAGATTAGACCTCAGGTGAAGCCAGACACGGTGTCTTTGTGTCAGGGCGAGGTAATGAATTTGTCCCCCTTTCACGGAGGGATTCCATGTGAACCTGATCACGAGTGGTGCCCAGCAGCAGAATAAAAGTTCAAGAGATCACATGGAGGTGAAGCATTCTGTTTTTATGAAAAGTGATACGGCGATCGAGGCCCCCCTTTTTGAAAGCTTGCCGTGTCACACGTGGTCCCGTGGCACTCGGGTGAAACCAGCCCAGCTTGACGGTTCTCCCACAGCAAGGATTTTTGAAATGTCAGCTGCCATGCAAAATTCATGCTCAATCATAAACGAAACCTGTCACACGTCAGGGAGCAGCACTAAATAATTCAGCCTTTGTCTCGTTATGATTCCTCCCAAAAGCGAAGGCATTCAAGTGGCAGGCCTGTTGATCCGTGCCCGCTTTGGCGGGTGCTTCTCTGAACACCCGAGACCTTGTTCTCGTTTAGACTTAAACAGATCAGATCTCTCCCGAGGCCAAGAAATTACACCTAGCAGGTGTCACACGTAGACTATCTCCCATCTGTCGGCAACTTTTCATGACATGTCAACCCGTGAGAGTGCGTTTTGAAGGGGCCTTTTGTTCTGTACACCGCAAAGTGTCGGGCTGCATCTTGTGTCTCAGACAAGTCAGCTCCAGGATTGTACACGGTGACACAGAGTCCCGAGAGACGGCACTCGGTTACCTGCAGTCTGTTCAAAAACATGAAGACATTTTTTTGCTGAAGACACAACAAGTGATCCCAATGTAAACGGTCACCGCGTCACCAAAATTCCAAACACAGGCCGGCAACTTTCTGGCTCTGAAATTGATTGACAGATCTTTCAAAATACACTAAACAACAACTAGATAATAATAATAGTAATGTTGCTACTAGAGGTTTATGCCAGTAATTTTGATTTGTTAACAGCAGGACAGCTGTGCTAATTATAATCATCTTTTTATTATTAAGATAAAATCAACTAAAATTATATATGCGTTATTTCTATAGTTGAAAACACATACTGGGCTTGCCTTTTTTTAAATATGTACACAGAAATTAACCAATTTAATTACAATTGTTTATTTTATCGCTCTAAAACTGGGCAGACACTGTACAGAATAGGCAGAATTTTAATCCGGGATTGGTCACCCTCGTACAAAAATTTGGTTTGCTCTCTTGCAATATGAGCAATTCCACCATTTTATTTTCCAAATGGCTGCTGTCAAAGAATTGTTATAAACTGAAGTGAGCTTTTATTATTTTACATGTCGTGGACCAAATTGTCTGTATCTTCCAAGTTTTCTGCTCATTTCTTTAAATTTATTTTATTTTAGTACAATTGTACAGCAGCCTTTGTATTATCATTTAAATAGTTGAGGGTGTGGTCATCTTGTTTAAATAAGATTTATTTGAATGGTCAGTGGGCATGTGTATAATCAGTATGAGGACCCACATTTGAACTGAGTGATTGATCCGTACAGTTTGAGCATAGAAGTCATGTGTTTTGTCTCTGCCGAAAGGCCAACTAATGAGTGCAGTGTCAGTAAACGTGACGTATACAATTGGTTTAAAAACATAGTGTTTGCCAAGACAGGAGTCACCCACGGCAAAGATTTAGAAGTATGCTCTCATAGTATAAAAATACTTGTTGATTCATGTGTTTTTAATGCCCCCTTGGCTCCACCAGTACGTCAGATACACAGAAAACCAGTTGTCAGTTGTGTTTTTCTTTTCATTCCCCAGGTGACCCAGGAGATTTGTGATCCAAGCAGAGTCTTCCGCCTCCTCGGATCTGACAGGTTGGTACAGAGATATTTCCATCTTGAGCTGCATCAGTGCAGGCGAGTGATCAAACGCAAAAATCTCAAAGGGCCTCTACGGCGCATCACCTCATCAACAAACAGGATTACAGCTAGTGTCTCACGCTACCTCCTCACTTACCCCGTTTATCTGTCTTTTCAATACCGCTGTTGGTATAATTGATCAGCCCCTTGATATCAGGCACCCGTGTTATGACTGTCCTCCTTCAGGTCTTATTCCCAGCAAACAAACCACCAAACAACCCGCTCACCTGCTGTGTTGTGAGCACACAGCTCTCATCGCCTGCTGCTTCTGGTGCATCTCTCACTCCGCTGCTCTCTACCTGCCTCTCCTCGCTCTATTTTTACTCTTGAATTCTCTCCATTTGTTCTTAAGATTTTGCTTTCAGATGACTCTAAACCCAGCTGTTGCTGAAGGCACCCCTGACATCACACATACACACACACACACACACACACACACACACACACGCGCACGCGCACGCGCACACACATTTGTTGCTTCAGTAGCTCTGGTGGCTGAAGGCCAAGTTAAATGTTAGACACCTTGCTATTAGTCACACCCCTGTTAATGTTTTAGATGTGTCAATACATCGTTTATATATATATATATATATATATATCGTTTAGTTAGGCTGACCAATAGTCCAAAAACCCAAAGTTAATCAGTTAACCATCACATAAGAGGAACAAAACCCCATTAACCTGCATTAACTGATGCAGGGCTGCAACTGATGATCACTTTCCTTATTGATTAATCAGGTGGGCTATTCTCTTAATGACTAGATAAATGGCATAAAACAGACAAATGCAGTCCTCACAATCCTCACATTTGAGAAACCGGGACCAGTTAAAGTTTGCTTTAAAAGTGGCTAAAATTATGGAAATACTATTAAAATAGTTGCAGATACTTTTTTATCGTTAATCGACTAACCGTTCAAACTCTCTACTGATGTCCTGATTGTTGGTTTTGAGCTGCAGACGCAGTAGGATGTGATTTAGCTCCCTACCACTCACTCACTCATATACAGTATAGAAACACACACAGACAGGGTCGCAGAGCGTACTCAGTGAGGCTCTCCCAGCTCAGTCAGTGACTCCCGATGAAGCCACCATGCCTGTGGCACCGGAGCAAGGCCTCTCTCTGCCCAGCCCGCCATGTTTTATTCACCGCCGCCCGGGCACTGCCAGCCTGGTTTGAGTGTCTCTCCATGCCTCTGTAATTTCATCTGATGGAACGGACAGTATGGGCTGTAGCTTCCCTGCTCAGCTATCACGACCACATGGCATCTGAAGATGCAGCCGCTGACGTCCTGATCTGACTGTGACGTTAGACGCGGACGGTTTACCGTGAACTGTCCTCTGAGTAGATCGATACCATTAACATGACGCTTTGAGTTTTGACATTGGTTGTTAATGCAGGTAAATTAGCAGCATTTCTTCCCCTATTTACTTAAAGTAAGCTTTTACATTTCATTGGCAAAAGTCAGCCCCCTAACCTCATAGTATTTCGTCAATATCTGTCATTCTGGAGAGACATTTGTTTTATTTGGCAATCGGTCAAATCTTTCAAGGATAAATCTCTGATAAACGGTTTTCTACTTTCCAGGCAGCCGTTGTTTTCCATTTATTTACAGACAAAGTTACGTTGACATAACTGACCTTTTTAAAATAACACTGACATAATGTGCAGCATGGCAGCTAGAATAAAAACATTCTACTATCTAAAAAGCTATGGTATGCAAATAATCTGTAGGAAAGGAATAGTTTGATGCTTGAGGGAATATGCTTATTCTCTGTCTTACAGGTTGTAAAATGACATGATTGATACCAAATGATACAATGTTATACATCATTATATTTCTTACACAGCAAAGTTTAAAAAGTTGTGTTTTTAAATTCCTGGTCGGGTTTTTATAAAAAAAAGTCACCTTTTTGAACAGAACAATGGTCGATGTTTCCAGTCTTTATGCTAAGCTATCCGGCTGCTCACTCTAGTGCCAATTGATACCATATATGGGTGATATCAATCTTCTCATCTAACTCGCAGGAAGAAAGCAAATAAGTTTATTTCCCAACATGTTGAAGTATTCCTTAATGGACATGTGATTTATAGTAAATGATAAAACCTATCAACTTCCTTGTTGACAATAAACTTAAGTTGCAGCCTTAATTTTATGTTCCAACAGGTACCACGGCCGCCATCTTTTAGTAGTTCTGTGTGATGTTCTAACTGTGGTGTCTGTGTTTTTTTTTTGTGTCTTTTTTTTTTGTAGGGTGGTAGTTTTGCAGAGCCGACCCACAGACAACCCCACGGCCCTCAGCAACCTCTACATTTTAGCAGGTCATGAGAACAGTTACTGATCCTCCCCCAGAGAAAAGTGGATAAGATGCCTCAGTTTTGTTTGGGAGAAAACTCCAGACGTTCACGTCAGGTTCTGTGTCGAGGGAAACTGGTTTAAAACAGTTATTGGGAGCTTTTGTTACTGATCACGGGATCGACAGGTCAGTAAAAAGAGGAGCCTCTTCAGTCTGGATTCATGAGTAGCCTTACACCAGCAACACGTTCATCACCAGCAACATGTTCATCACAAGCAACAAGGACACCGTTATGAGCACAAAGTGGAGAGCCAATGACAGCTGTTATGGACATTATGGACTGAGTTACAAACAAGTTATCTAGCGGTATTATTGACAAAAGTGCCATTCAAAATTCACAATAATTTGTGATTGTATTAGCAACACAGTGGGAGATTTATTGTGTTATCACCTGTAACATGTCTCATAATCAATGCCAGTGGCAACCGTTAGTAGGCTTGAGAGGAGAATTTACAAGCTCTGTAGTCAAACTAATAGCTCTGTTTAAACAGAAACCCAAGTGCATTGTGGGTTATTTAAGCAATATTTATTAACCTCATGCTAAGTGATAGGGTATGTTTGATTTACGGGCCGTATTAACAGACAGTGCAGTCCTGCTGCGTGAGGTTTAACTACCTAGTGAACCGTTCTTGAGAAGCTTTGGGTTATTTTTTACTGCTATGTAATATAGTCGCATCTCTCCTGCTCTGCTGCATTTTTAGAAGTTGGATATAATGTACATTTTTTTTCTTTACTTTCATCTTTTATAGACCTTTTACTTCTCATTATTTGCACCATGTAAGCACTTTTGTACATTTTTTTTATTTAAAATAAAATGACAAAATGAGGGACAATGCTAGGTTTTGCTAACATCTTTGCATTCCCTTCGCAAAATGTTTAATGTATGCTGTTTTTTTTTTTTTTTAAATAAAAAAAGTTGTTAACAAGTTAACATGAATGGACTCTGGTTTATGTTTTGTGAGATTGGATTGATGCAACCAAGATGAGTTACTCCTCAGTGATGACGAGGGTCCGATGGGAGGAACTGAGGAATACAGGTGAGTATTAGTTTCTATTATTTCAACGTTTAGTCTGCCGTTCCTCTGACAGCATACACCTGCAGTAATTAGTCTCGGTGTGACAGGACAACATGCTAAGTGTACATTTTACTCATGTCATGTGATGTCACCGATTTGGTTGTCTTGATCATCGCCAAAAACATGAAATGGACTCAAAAGCGTAAGAAAATACATCCTAGAATGATAAAATTGTGCAGCACAGACTCTCCTACTGCTACTAAGTGATGTCAGATTCAGGTTTTGTAAGGACAGGAGCATCAGGGAATTCCCCCTCTGAGAGTAGAAGGTTGTTTACGTGTGTGGGAGTTTTCCCTGATTGTAACTGACTGAAAGAGGCTGTCATTCACCCGTCTCTGTTTTTAAACACATCTCTGACACTCAGTCTGTCAGGTGCGAAAATCTATAAATCTATAATAAAAAAAAAATTTAAACAGGCTTTTCCCATTTTGCTCATGGAGGTGGCGTCAGTCCGCTGTTCCTAGGAAATTGAGGTGGAAAAGATAAAAGAAAATGCGTCAAGTTGAGTCAGTTGATGTCAGGACCAGATGTCTGGTGATTTCACCTTCAAAATAAAATCAAGAAACAAAACTGCCAGGTTTGCTCTAACGGAGCTGATTCACAAAAACATGTACACTAGTAATACTAAGTTTTCTTATTACTTTTTTTTATTGGCTATGTTCTTTTCTTTCTGAATTATACATATTCTATTAAATAGTAATTTATGGGTTAGAAAGAACAACAGTGTTGGAAAGTAACAAAGTACATTTACTTGTGTTCGTAAATACAATTTGGAAGTACTTGTTCTTTATTTGAGTATATTATTTTCTGCTACTTAATTGTGTACTCATACTCCACTCTATTTCAAATGCAAGTTTTTCACTTTTCACTCCACAACAAATATTTGATAACTGCCTACTTTGTAAATTACGATTAATAATACAAGATATAATCAAATAAATAGGCTATTATATATTACAACTTTATTGATTTCTGAGGGCTAACTTCACAAGCTAACCAGCAGCGTGTAAAAAATAATTAATAATAATTCAAACTAATACTAAGTTTACCAGCTGACTATAATTCAGGCAATATGTTTTCTACTTGCATTTATCACAGTATGTATACATTGTGGTACTTCTACTTTTAAGTCAAAGATCTATGTACTTTTTCCACCTGCAGAACAAAACAAAAAACACATTTGATAAAAGATTGTCTTTGCTCAGAAGGCTCCCAGTACATTTAAACTATTTAGGCAGTTAATTACACACAAGTCATGGAAGTAAAGGAGGTAATGGTTGCTTATTGTTACACTTTATTTTGAAAAGCGTGGCTGGATGTTGTGGTTTATTCTGTCCACCTTGACTCTTTAAAAGCTGACGCTTCTTGTGTCTGCAGGGACAGTTGAGCTGTATTTGTCGTCCTCGTCGTGTTTGGAAGAAGCAGCTCCTCACTGACTGAGCTTCTGACTGACGGACATTCAAAGTAAGTTTTCACATTTACATTTTATAAATATATTTCTCATATAAATATTTAAATGTAACCACTTATATGATCAGCTTGTTGGGGAAACTTTGCTCATGATCCAAGATGATAGAAACTATTTATTCATCACAAATGAACCTCCAGTGTCCGGTACAAACATGCAGCCTGAGCTGTTCTTATTATTTAATTTCCAAATAAGTGCAGCACTTTGATTTAATTCCCCTGGCTGTTCACTTTCTCTGTTTTATTTGTTTCCACTCTGGTTTCCTCCCTCGGGGAAATGACCTAATATACTTTGCATTGCAAATTGTTTCGTTACGCAGTCTAACTGTCGGGAGACAGGTGTAATGTTGCCTCTAAGCAATCAAATCTATCTGTTGCAGGCAGTTTAAGAGTTTTAAGATGTTCTCAACATTTGGATTCCTCATATCTTATCTTATTTATCTTTTTCTTGGTGTCTTCATTGAATTAGTTGACGCATGAAAAGGTCTTTGTGCTTTTCAGTGTATTCAGATAATTCTGCATGGCATGTTTCCGTGCAATCAGCTGTTTTTCATTCTAATGATGCAGAAGTTAATCAAAATGTCTGATGTCACAATATGAAAAGACACCGAAATAGACCAAAATCTATTTTATGTTTAGGAGAAGCATTATTGTATTGTTTTCAGAAAATACCCATCCTTCATGTGCCCCGGTTTGGGTGCTTATTGTGGATTTATTAATTAAGTGAGCTAGTCATAAAGGCTTCAGGTAGTCACTCTCCTTCTCTGCATCCCTGCTGAGAAACCTTCCTGCGTCTCTTTAAAGGCTGCAGTGAAAGTCTGCCTCCTTGGACCCGCCTGGAAAAAGTGTCTTTACCTTCGGATGTCTGCTGGTCCAGCTTGAGGATGGAGAAGTACGAGAAGATCGCAAAGATCGGAGAGGGCTCATACGGCGTCGTCTTCAAGTGCAGAAACAAAGACACGGGGCAGATCGTCGCCATCAAGAAGTTTGTGGAGTCGGAGGACGATCCGATTATCAAAAAGATTGCACTGAGGGAGATCAGGATGCTGAAGGTGACAACACATTAATATCCATAACTTCCTCTGGGTCTTCTCACAAAAAACCTTCACTGACATTAAACTGATGAAGCAGTAATTGCGTTTCTGCAGGAAAGGTTTAGTCGAGATAAAATGCTCAATGTTACAATTATGAAATACAAAGATTTTGACTTTGTTAGTTACATTTTCACAGTACATCACCTTTTAGGGGAAAATACAACATAGTGAGATAAAGTACAAAACAGTGACATACTAAATAAAAACTAACAAAGTGAGTACAATTTAGGTTTATCTTGTTCTGAGAATAAAAGCGCTGAAAAGTCCAATTTTGTCCAATCAAAAAAAACTAGCTTTGCATTCATTTTTTTTCATTTTTCTTGCTTCCTTACCAGTTTTAACTTTTAACTTTAAATTAATGCAAACTAACATGAATATTTTATGAAACTAAATAATATTATTTCTGTTTTTCTATTAACAAAACTAACCTTTAAGCTTTTATTCTTTGTTGTTGTCAGAGTTCAGTCTATTATCCTTTTGATTCACTACTACTATATATTCTACCTTGGAAATACAATATAACGATGAACAGCCAAACAAAAACCTACTATAATAATACGAAGCAACACCTTTTTTATATTTGACCTTTTTAAAGATGCAAATCCTGTTTATAGCGTCTTCGTTCTCTGCCAACAGCCGGCAGGAGGGACAGACGCAGTTAATTCTGCAGACAGAGGGGAGGCATTTTTGTAGCTGCTGCACAGAGAAAAGAGCAGCGATCAAAAGAGGTTTACAGGGTTGTAATCAAATGAAGTAAAAGCTCTGCAGGGTCCGGACCCACTGAAGGACCTAAATTAGGATGTGAAATGTCTGTAAAAGGTAACAGGAAATGAGAAATTGAAAAAGACTTAAGCACCAAGTCGGCACAATTGTTCTGGCTTGTCAAAGTGTGTTTGGCTATAAAAGTCTGGTTTAGACTTAGACATACAGATAAATATCCAAGTCAGTGAATTAATCTCAAATCATTAAGTGATTAGAGACTTAATGATTTTATCTTGGAAATAAACAACTGAAACATCAGACAGTAAGTTATTAATCTTTTTTTTAAAATCTTTTATTTGTATTTTTTTAAACCAAAGGCTAAAACCTGTTTTTATGTTTCCTAATGATTATCAAAGATAATAAAGGTACAGTTGTTGGTGGTTTAATTAGTCATGCGCTGGGTGGGAGTGTCCGTGGCCTGCTGGACACCAAGAGCTCATAAATAGGACAGGATGGGGACAGGTCGTCAGGGGCAACAGCTTGTGTATTACCATCTGTGAAGAGTTTAGTGTGTTTGATAAGAGCAAACCACAGATGGGGCCGTTCTCTAACCAGCAGGCTTTACTGGTTCACTAGTTTTACTGAACTTGTATTTGTGTGGACGTCACTGCAATTCTCCGATAGAATCCGAATCAGCTTTATTGGCCATGTGTGTTTACACATACATGGAATTTGACTCCGGTTTTACGTAGCTCTCATCGTACATATATAAATAATATATACAATAAACAAGATAAATATCAAAAAGACGATTAAAGACAACAGAGTAGTGCAGATGGAGGTGTCGTCTGAATTGTTTATTAGATTGACTGCCAGTGGAAAGAAGCTGTTCCTGTGTCTGGTGGTTTTGGCGTCTGTGCTGAGACCGTCTTCTTCTTCTGCGATTTGTTTCCCTGCAGCAACTGAAACACGCCAACCTGGTGAATCTGATCGAGGTGTTTCGGCGTAAACGCAAGCTTCACCTGGTGTTCGAGTACTGCGACCACACGGTGCTCAACGAGCTGGACCGGCACCCCCGAGGGTGGGTGTGGCTCCAGAAGATAACGTATCTGGTTCCTTTACTTATACCTCAGTGGAGAAATACTTTGTGACAAGTCAAAATCATCCATTCAAAATTTGGCCCATTTCAGAATAATGTATATTATAATATTGGATTAAGTACAGTAAACATTTGATAAAATAGTGAGAAATGCAAAGTACAAACCCCCAAATGATTCAAATTAAAAGGAATAGCAGCTGATCAAAAAGTTGCCAAGTATTTTTTGCCCAGTCATTTAATCGATTTATCATTTTAGCTGCATGTGTGCAAAAATCTTGAATTGTAAAGTAATTAATGCTGTGAAATAAATAGTTGTCTAATAGTAGTAGAAAGTACAATATGAAGAACATGCATGAGAAGACAATAATATACTTGGTTACATTTCACTCCAGAAAACCCTTAATATTTTAAAAGAAATATTCAAAAACACTTTTGATGACTCCCATGTCTATAATGCCTTAGAAACATATAATCTGCTCATACATATTCAGAATGATTTAAAGCAATAATCATAAAACCTTTTAATTATGACTTATAATAGACTTACTTATGATTATTGTTATAAAGTATTGTGAATGTAGAGTGCTTGTAACTATAATTATACAGTGCTATAAGTAGATCATAACGCTCTAATGGTAAGTATGTTTATAATGCATTATAGAAATATTTGTACTAAAACAGAATTAACGATTTCAACCGCTCAGGCCAAGACACTTGTATTAGTAATGCAATACAAATAACATACTTGAGCTATTTGAGGACTTTTCCTTCTATGAAATGAGCTCACAACTTGACTGTAAACTCTAACACGCTGAGAGAGCGAGAGCATGAATCTGAGTACGGTGGCTTCTGATGTGTACTTTCTTTATTATCTCTACATTACGTGTATACCACAGCGTACACTGGTCTTTGTCCGACTCTGACGGGCACAACGCTCGTCTCTCGGGAAGCTGACCCGTTCGCTGTGGAATGTTTACAGTGATGCTCTCCCAGAATGCATTGCTGGCGGGGAGCAGGCGGGACTCTTTAGGCCCGGGGCCACATTTTACACGGAGTGTTTTCGCTGTCTGGCTCCCCCCCTCTGGTCCTGGCCTGTAGCCTCCTGGACACAGAGGGTTCAAAAGAAGAGACAACAAAGTGGGGCGAAGGGGCGGAGTTTGTCATTAATTGCCCGTCGCAAGGCTCGATTTAGCCATTTCCCCGGCAACACGGATGGATGGCGGTCCCTGACCCAACAAAGCCTCAGTGTTGAGTAGTGGAAACAGGACCGCTCACTATCCTCCATAGAGAGAAGAGATGTCTGGAAAGACAGCAGAGATGACGGCAAAAGTCAGCTGAAAAAGTTATCTTTCCGTCCATTCTTCTGTTGTTAGATTCATCTTTTCAGATTATTTTGTTACGGTTCCTCAAAACCCAAAACAAACACATCTTCGTCGTCCAGAAACGTCCTGAACACAGCAAAATAAGAAAATACTGGAGATTATTTTGTTGTATACGTCATTTTGTTTAAACCTTAGTTTGATTAAAAACAAAAATATTTGCACATTATTCTCTATCTGGAAATCTTCTGGAGCTTTCAGCCACATTTCATTGCCTTCATCAATACATGGCGTCTGGTGAATCATCAGATGCTTAGTTCCATTCAGTGGATCTTTTTTGTCAAGCTTCTATTTCCCAAGTCAATACTGGATTTGAAACATTTATTTTCTATTGCTCATTGAAGTGATTAATCAACTAATCGTTGACTTCCTTCCTGTCTTCCAGAGTCCCGGAGCACCTTGTGAGAAGTATAACCTGGCAGACACTTCAAGCTGTTAACTTCTGTCACAAACAAAATGTAAGTGAGGTGACTCGTTCTCGTTGGTTTCTCCTCGTACTTGTCTCTCCATGAAGAAAAAAGTGTGTTTTCAGTTGTCGACGCTTCCCTTCAGCTTGTTTTTGAATTCCTCCGTTCTCCTCCCACCAAGCCCTCTGCTTTATGGCTTTTTTTATAACAAGAATTCCTTCCCCTTGGCTGAGCAGCAGTTAATGTATCACCTCGACACAACAAATGCTACAAGGGCCCCCATTTAACAGCACTGTCTCTCCTTTTACGGTTTCTCACACGGCCCCCTTTTATTCTCCTCACAACCACAAGTATCTGAGTCTCAGTTTAGGGAGTTCATTTGACCATTTCTGTTCCCGCAGTGCATCCACAGAGACGTCAAGCCGGAAAATATTCTCATCACCAAACACCAAGTCATCAAACTCTGTGACTTTGGCTTTGCAAGGATTCTCAGTAAGTTTGAAGCCTCACTAAGCTTTTGCTAACAGTGCCATCTGGTGGACACTTACATATCGCATTCAGGGGTGCTGGCTGTGTAGTATTTAAAGCCTTTAAACGCTGTGTGCTTCAGTTGTGCAGGTGAAAATGTTTTAGTCTACAAGAGCAGAACTTTATAATCATTGTTTTAAAATGTTTTACTTTTTCCAGCCACAAAATCATGAATAGTTTCTTGTTTGGTTCGAAATGCCTCCGTCTGGACCACACATTTCATTCACTGTATGCAGATGGAGTGATATATTGGTTTATTAAATACATTTTGTGATTTAAAAAAAGTTAATAAATTATGATTTGTGTATCATGACGAGCATCATTCTTAAAAATAAAACGGACGTTTATCAAACTCAAAGTTCTGTTACAATTTGATCAGATGAAAGTGAAGAATAATTTAAAGAGCAGTTGTTTCTGATCTGGACTCAGAAAATAAATCCCCCCAAGATAAATATGAGGAGTCACAAGATGATTCAAAACATTGAAATGAAGAAAAACATTTTTTTTCTTTTCTGCACTTTCTTTTTCTAGGAAATATGTATAGTTAACCTCTCCAAGCCAGATAAAAATATCCAACTGTAACAATGAGCGAAGGTAAATTACTCTTAGATCCAAATGCTTAGTCATATGTACCCTGATACAAGCATTCGTTTTGCTTTAAACCCAAAGACTTTCGGAGCTAATTATTAAGATTGTATCGGACATTAATATGACATTGATCATTAATAGTGGAAACAGAACATGTACAAAGGGGTTTACAGTATTTAATATTTATCATTGTATGAGAGGCTACACTAGCATAACCATTTGATACAAATTAACCCAGTATATTAGTGTCACATGGTATATGTTTCCTGCCTCCAGCTGGCCCATGTGACTACTACACAGACTACGTGGCCACTCGTTGGTACCGGGCTCCTGAGCTGCTGGTGGGAGACACTCAGTACGGCCCTCCGGTGGACGTCTGGGCGATCGGCTGTGTGCTCGCTGAGCTGCTGTCAGGGATGCCGCTGTGGCCCGGCAAGTCTGACATGGACCAGCTGTACCTGATCAGGAAGACTCTCGGTAAGCCAATCAGCCCGCTGCAGTTCTGGAACCCGCGGATACAAACTGTACACAGTGAGAAATATTTCAGAACGAAAACAACAATATCTCCATTAAAAGGATAACGTTGTCATTTATTGTCTTTCATTGGAACTAAAGTGTGATTTAAATGGTGATGCATGGTTGTCAGGCAATTTACACAATTAAACATAAAAAATGTAGATCTTTAAGTGTTCATAAGCCTAGAGCTTTATAATTTACTGCATACACAATTCACTTT
Source organism: Taurulus bubalis (assembly GCF_910589615.1). NCBI lineage: Eukaryota > Metazoa > Chordata > Actinopteri > Perciformes > Cottidae > Taurulus > Taurulus bubalis. The sequence goes on along the minus strand of NC_136589.1, from coordinate 12,912,809 downwards.
TATGCAATCACTCATCACAAAACATAAAGCATGCAAATTTTTCATGAAAATGTTAACAGATACATTAGATATGTAGATTTTAAAGTATTAATATGGATTATCTGGATTTAAATTGTCACAGATGTGAGAGTAAAACATGATAAAGAAAGAAAAACATCTTTCCACTGTCATTAATGTCTTGTGAAATTTGAGGTGGATGGATGAAATTGTAAAATATCTCCAAACGAATGATAATACTGAGCATGAATACATCCACAGGAGGAATTTGAGACAGATTATGTTCATCTTTCTTGTCCTCTGCAGGAGATCTGATCCCTCGCCACCAGCAGGTCTTCAGCAGCAACCAGTTCTTCTGTGGAGTTTCCATCCCAGAGCCCCAAGAGATGGTGAGACACACATATGTGCTACATGAGCTGCATTCTGTAAATTCGTTGTGTAAATTTAGTTTTCAGGATGTTTTTTTTCAGTTAACTCGGCACACAAAGATTAAATAATGAAGACGTTTGTTGAGGGATCACAAGAAAAGTGAACATAAACATAAAAAGCAGCACAATCACAAAACAATACTGCATCTTTGTCTTTTTGTCTTTGCATAGGAACCTTTGGAGCAGAAATATCAAAATCTCTCACATCAAGCTCTGAGTCTCATGAAGGTAACGATGTCCAAACTGCAGTATTACAATCCATTTCATGTTTTAATACACAATACATTGACAAGCTTTGTAAATTCAAGTTTGGATTTTAATCCACTGAAATGTTCTTTTTTTTTTTAAATAGATTTCTTTTAATGTTTTAAGAAAACAGGAAAAGTATGACTTGCATTACATTTGGGGACATCAAATCAGAAACTATGTGCAAAGAGCTCTGACGTTCCCAAACAACCAGAGTAAATGCTCCATTATGCTTAGTTGCTTGTATGATTCTGGCCATAACCAGACAGCTGTATTTGATGGTCATTGAGAAACGGGATGTCATGGGGTCAACTGGCTGTCCGGCCTTGACGTCTCCTGTCTCCGAGTTAATGGTTCTGATGCTTTAGGGCTGTCTGAGGATGGACCCATCCGAGCGGCTGACCTGTGAGCAGCTCCTCCAGCATCCGTACTTTGACAGCCTGCGAGAAAAGAGCTGCAGCACCTCTCGAGAGCAAGACCGCTCCAGCAACAGGAGGACGCGTTTACCTCGCAAACACCTCCCCCCCGGGGTCAGTAGCCCCTTAGAACACCAATGAGCTGCCACAATAAGGGCTGATGTCAGTGGGTTTTAAATACTGCAGTCTGTTGTAGAAATCTGCAGGCAAAATATTGTTTTTCTCTGAAAGAAAATTCGGGGAAAATCAGGTATCAAAAGCTTCAATATATTGACCTAAAATTGAAATTCTCAAAAGGTTTAAAATATGGAATTTACTGATCTTGAAACCTTGTAATAGTCAGAAAATTAGAATCATATTAACTAGAAATAACATGACATTTAAGAGTCTCAAAGAACATTGGTGACTAATCTAAACTAAAACTAATAGAAAAGGACGCAGGTGGGAATGCAGTGCTACTAATTGATTGTGTATTTTGAAATGTGTGCACGAACCACCCATTGGACGAGAACTTTTCCCCGACTGTTCCCAACCTTTTAGCTGATTAAGTAAGATGTGTCGTTGTAGAATACACTCTAGATGAATGAAACTACTTCTGGACCTGCATTCTCAGAATAAGTGTCTTCATTTTTAAATAATCCTTAAAAAAAACAGTGAAGTTGCATTTTACAACCAGAAGGAACTTGATATATTCACTAGATCTAAAATAATTGTGTCCACATACTCTCAAAATGCTCTGAAACTCGTCGCTGAAACTGCATTCATTTTTCCTCTATGCAGTATTTGCCACAGCTGACCAGCAGCAGCATCTTCCCAGTTTTGGACAACAAGAAGTACTACAACAACCTGCGCAAATTCAACTATCACCTACCGAACATCTGAACTGGAGCTGGATCAAACCAACAAGCAGCCACTCCTGAGAACTGCAGATTCTGTTAGCACCGTGTTTTTTTTTTTTTATGAGAGGATTCAACCACAGAGGTTTTTGTTCACCACGTGGCTTTGTGTCGAGTGACTCTCGATACTGATGTCAGTCTATGCACTATATCTCAACACATGTTGGGTCACGTATGTTGCCTCCGTTTCAAGCTGATTTTATAAAGACAAGGAGCGATGCTCTGCTTGTAATCGCTGAGTAGACTGAAGGTAAAACTACGACGTACTGCCTTCCCTGGTTTGCCAAATGTATTTTTTTTTATATAACGATGGACTATTTAATAAGAGTGTCATGGTTTTTAGTAGTGAGTTTTATGTTACGAGTAAGTTACAATGTAGGACACAAACTTTGACTCATGAGCATTTCTGAAACTATTTATTGACGCCGGGAGTGAATATTCCTTTAAACCACATTCAGTAGCATAATGCAGTAACAATAAACACATTGTACTCATCATCTCTGGAACTTTGGTGCTCTGGATGTTCACAGCCATCTGTCTGTCCTCAGATATTGTACAAATGCCAAATGAATCTGAAGAGAAATGATGGAAAAGACGCAAAGTCCTTTTGCATTTTCACAAATTGTTTTTCCTCTTTGTACCCACATACGGAGTAACCTTTATTACCATGAATGTTGAGAATATAATAAACTACATAATGGTTAAATCTATTGAGAAAAGCTGCTGTCAACAAAATAAAGTGCTTTAACATTAATCTTAGCCGCTGTTTCTTCATTAAAGCTGAACGGTGACACAACTACGAACGACCTAATGATTCATGAAATAAACATATGCATATACAAGCCCTTTAGAACAAGACGTCCATGTTTTACGATTATGACAAACAGGGAGTTGTTTCTCAGTCCAAGTCAAGCGATATGTCCAGACGTGGGAGAGCCGTCTGTAGTCTGTCAACTGTCGTCTGTCTGTCTTTGATCCCCGGAAGATCACTGAGAAACAGATGCTCCAGATTCCTGCGTGGAATTAAAGCATTAATTCAAATGAGTAAACTAAAATCAGCAACATAGATTAATCTGTTCCATTTAAACACATTTTGCAACAGAGAAACAGATGGAACATGTTTAATTGATTTTTTTTTTTTTAGATGGTGAAGACTCACCTGAGCTGGTGCAGGGCGATGAGGCCCTTGTCGGTCACATTTCCACACGACACCACCTCCATCCTGTTCAAAGTCTCCTGCAGGTTCTCTATCGAGCTCAGCCTCTCCAGGCAGCCGTCCTCGATGTAGTTGCACTTGTTGAACTTGATTTCCTCCACGTGTTTCAAACCATCTAGGGGAAAAAAACGCAAGATCAGCACACTCTCCTGATTACATTTACAGAGGCAGAGAGAGAAGAGACTTCACTAAAAGTGTATGTCATCAGTGACGGTGCCGGCTCTGTGTAAAACCCGCCGGTCTCTTGCGTCACTTTTGGATAATCCGTCTGGGAAAGATGCACTTATGCCATCGCCTTTCCTTTCTTGTTAACAAAGAGGGGAATCGCTTTCAGGTCAACAGTCGAGGTCAAGCTCATGTTAACATACTTGATGCAAAATTTACACTTTCTGAGCCGAGCTTTAATCTTTGATTAGAGCCGGCTCTTTAGTCTGGTAATCCAACATCGATAGGCCGGATCGAAACCTAACACTGTCTCGGACCTGGCCAAAATATTTACACAGAATCGAAGGCTGATTCAAATCACGATTTTGCCAATTTTGAAGGCTCTGTTATTGTACAGCCGCATTGAGAAGTTTGTTCAATGAAAAACTGATTTTGTAGGAAAATATTTTTATAGTACATAAACCCGTTGTATTTAGTGGAGATTATGGCCTTTAGAGCCTTTGGATCTAAGCATAGCAACATTTTCTCTTAATTTTTCATCTTATCACTAAATTAGTTTTCTGGTTTTACTCTTGTTAAAAATGCAGGTGAATGGAAATGAGTGGCACAATTCACAAGGAGAGGAAGACAATATTCTCTGCGCTGTAACACTGACCCAGGTGGTCAAACCCTCTGTACATGATGCAGGATTCAGTGGCGTCTATGGCCTGGATCTTGTATCTGCCCAGAGGCCCGGTTGGCAGTCCGTTGTAGTCGTGTTGCCAGCGATCGAAACCTTGAAACCTCACTTTGGCACCACATCTCAGCAGCCACTCTGCTGCGGCTCGGTCCGGACCGACAGCTTTGATCCTTTCATAGTCCACCCTGAGTGAAGAACAACACCAACACTCAAAGTACGAAAGACACTCATGACATGTAAAGTGATGGGCCACACAAGACGGAACAAGAGGGCTGCACTGGTAAAGCCAGAGCAAATCACCCACTATTTGGTTATTTATCAAGTAAAATACCACAATGGCTGGTTGTAACTTCATGAATGTGAACATTTGCTCGTTTCTCGGCCAGAATACTTTGGGCGTTTGTTTTTTGTTTTTTTTTACAATTTATGGACTAAATTATATATAAAAAATTAAAGAATAGATTTGTTACATCTGAGATCACAAAAACCTAAAATTCTCTGACAATACATTCAGCGACACAGAGCTGGATAAGATATATTGTGAATGTGAGATGTTTATAATAATGTTAAAATATAACCTGAATATCATTTTCTGGTTGTAAAGGCAACAAACCATACATTTCTTTGTGACCATTTTGCAGTCGACTGATTAATGTATTTTCTACTGTGTGTTTCACAGCTATATAATTAATGGTTATTTTAGCACCCCAAAAAATGACTTTAAAGCATCTATCGCTATTGAAATAGTCTTGATTTTAAATTTGTCATTTTAATACATACAAATATTGTCATAACAAATACAACATATGCACCCTTATTGATATAAATGGTGTGCACAAAATATTAGAAACACTATTCAATAGCAACAATTATAAAAAATAAAAAACTGAACATTACAACCTACATGAAGTCTGGATTTATTGCAGGACTAGACAGCTCTAGCTTCATCAACTGAGTGTAAAGAGAACATAGTTAGTGTAAACATAGTGTGCGTTTATGTTAGATGAGTGTGTTGAGTGCTTTGTCAATGTATAGACTGTTATTAACATGTCTGTTCATATATTGCTGTGCAGCCATTAATCCATATATGATGGAACCATTAATAACGTTGTCTCACTTGTTGAAGACTGCATTGAGCCAGCCCCAGAAGTGTCTGCGGCTCCCCTCCCTCTGACCCACAGCAGACTGCACAACCCTCGACAGAAGCCTCATATCTGTAAAAATAAATAAATAATAATGACTAATAAATTACACCACCGTACTTCTATTATATTACCAGTAAACTACTGTTTAAAAAAACGACTGAAACTGTGACGCAGCGGAACCAGATAAAATAATGTCACCTGCCCTCCAACAAGCAAGCAGGACTGTTTACAAGTGAGACGCGGCCATCGCTGTGACCTTTACGCCGGTGACGTAAAGGGTACGCGCTCTCCTATTGGCTGAACCGACACGTAACACGGGGCGTGGAGAGGTCCCTTTTTAAAAAAAAAACGATTTACCAGAGCAATGGGAGGTTTGCAGCCGCAACAGGGAGGAGGTAACACACAACACAACTCAAGGAAGTGTTTCTGTCATTTGGACGATGAAGAGGCGAATGTGAGGTGCTTCCAGACGCTGTGATAATGATCCGGACACTCAGCGGGACGACTCTGAAGGCTGCCGGGGCAACGCGGCCGATACAGGGCGTTACAACAAGAGGGCTGCACAGGTAAGACTCACGTTACAGGGAAGAGAAAGCGGGCTGGTGTGGTTTCAGACACACGAGAGGAGTTCAAGCGAATATGCCTACGTGTTAAATGGGGTTAAGTTTACTCACTAACAGACGGATAAGTTAAGAAGTGTGTGGGAGGGGGCATTGTCAAGGGCATTCTGCACCAAGAACCAGTTTGCATAACGTTCCTGCTCTCTGCAGAACCTGACCTGCACACCAACCGCCTCCACTTTGTTTATGTACACAAAACATGTCTGTATGCACTGTGTAACTCCCCAAACATTGCTGCTGCAGACACATTTGCAGGCATTTTATTAAAACTGTTGTCAAAGCACCTGTAGTCTGACTGTCCGTCCAGGTGTGAGTCACTAGTTTTGTGTGAGCTGTTCCTTCAGACAGACATGCCTGAAGCATGTGGAACCTATTAGAATGACTCCAGGGGCTACTCTGGAGGAGTGGCTCCCCATCTTATGTAACGGAGCCCCTCTCCAGGCTGCCTCAAGTAAATTGAATGAAAGATGTTTCATAACAATTGGCCAACTTCCCCTCTTGGTTATGAGTCCAGCATAAATACCAGAACCCAGTTTCAGCACAGATTTAGTTAACGGAACATTTGCAGACACAGATAAGGCGCTTCTAAATATTTTCACTTTGATTTATTGGTTCCTCATGACGTGGAGCGTAAAAACACTTTGCCTGGCTGCCAGTTTTCAGAAATGAAAACAAGATGTTGCCTTCTCCCAGTGTGGTCATTTGTAATGTTCTCCCGGCCTTGAACATTGTGTTCTTCCAAAGGCTTCCTTATGTGAGTTGGATACCCTGCAACTGCTGTTTGTACTCTGAGCTCACCCACGAGACAGTAGTTTGTGGTATTTGGGTTCGTGTAAAGACTGTCTTGATCAGACAGAGGTGCATATTGTCTTTGTGGATCCGAAAAGTCTGTTTACTGTAGCACTTTGGTGATTAGTCTCAAAGGTCTATTGGCTCCTAATGCCGTCATGCACATTTGGACATTGAACCAGTGACCTAAATGTTCTGTTTTGGTTTCGCCATTTCGGAACTTGTAAAGCTGGCTCCCTTATTGGTGACCAATTTAAAAAATGTAAATGTCAGTGACCTTTTGGTGTCGTCTGTATTTCAGCGCGTATGATGTGGCCGTGGTGGGGGGCGGCATCGTCGGCCTGGCAACAGTCAGAGAGCTAATTCTGCGACACCCGTCCCTCCGCTTCATCCTGCTGGAGAAAGAAAAAGAGCTCGGTGAGTGGAGCCCTGAAAGTTGTCAGTGTGAAGGAAGACATCCATGTGTTTTTTATAAAGAGCTAAATGTTTTTGCAGTGATTTAACGCAGTTACACAGTGAGGTCAGGGAGTGATTGGAAAGTGACACAGTTTTTATTGCATTGAACAACGACTGTGAGGGTAAAGTGGAAGGTAGTTTTAATTTTAGATAAGGAATTATAACAATGCCTTTGTGCTGCACTGGTCGCCCATTGAACTCCAACAAACGCCCTTAAACTTGAAAGTCAGCCATGTGACCTTGTTGAAGTGCTGAAAGAAGTTTACATTTGTCTTTATTTAAAGGACGACTAAAGCACACGTCTATCCTGAGCAAGAAGGGCTTGGATGAATATATTGAATATTACAGGATGATGAAACACAGTGGAAAAGACTGATGATATTTCTGTCGTCTTGTTCCTTTATTTGTCGGTCACTTTCTGTCTCACCAGCTGTGCACCAGAGTGGGCACAACAGTGGAGTCATTCACAGCGGGATCTACTACACGCCGGGGTCGCTGAAGGCCCGCCTGTGTGTGCGAGGAGCCACTTTAGCCTACGAGTACTGCGACAAGAAAGGACTCCCTTACAAGAAATGTGGAAAGGTCTGTGTTTGCATTTTGACCAGATGAAATACCGACCACATAACATGACAATATGCATGTAATACAAACCCTGTTGGTCAGGAGCTGCTGTTCGGAAGGTTGTGTTGTGCCTATCTTGGTTTTGATCGCTGTGTTTCTGCAGCTTATCGTGGCTGTGGAGCAAGAGGAGATACCCAGACTGCAAGCGTTGTATGAGCGCGGCATGAAGAACAACGTGCGTGACCTCAGTATTGTCGACGCCAAGGGAATCCGAGAGCGAGAGCCATTCTGCAGGGTAAGAGTCTCAGAGATGCTGTTGTTGTTACTACAAAATAAAAGATGGCTGCGGCAGTCTGTAGTCTATCTTTACGTTGTCGTTGCAGGGTATAATGGCCTTGGACTCGCCTTACACCGGCATTGTAGACTGGAGGATGGTGGCTCTCAGGTACGGGCAAGACTTTGAGGAGGCAGGCGGCACGGTGGTGACTGAATCTGAGGTCAATGACTTTTCCATGGCCACGGAGAGTCCAGCTGGGACTACTGAAGGTAAGAGACGGCTTCTGTACATCCATGCGGCAACACAGTCACGATTAAACAAGAGCCGCAGAGTTATTTAAAGTTGAACTCTTATATTTTTTTATTTGCAGGAATGAAATATCCAATTGCAATCAGAGACAAAAAGGTAAGAAACGAGCGGCACACACAAAAAAGTGCCACAACGTTTTAGATTGTGTTCACCTTGTTTCCATCGTTTGCATTGTGTTGCTTTCACAGGGTAATGAGGTGCGATGCCGCTACGTCCTGACCTGCGGCGGCCTGTACTCTGACCGTCTGTCACAGATATCTGGATGCAGTCAGGAGCCTCGGATCGTCCCCTTCAGAGGAGATTACTTGGTGTTGAAGCCAGAGAAACACTATCTGGTCAAGGGGAATATCTACCCTGTAAGTCTGCTCAAGAGCCACATGGCCAACTTTGAGTTATGTAATCCCCCTGGATCATGTGATCTGCAGATGTTTCTCAGGGCATTCCAGCACTGTGTAAAATCTCCCTCACAGCTGTACATTTGTAGCAGCCCCAAGTGGCAGAAAGAAATGGTTATTTGAGTTCTTGAAAAGTCTGTAGAAATTCACAACCTAGTTACAGGAATCCTTTAACTTGAGATCTAAAAGCAGCAACTTCTTCTATTTTTATATATATATATATATATATATATATATATATATATATATATATATATATATATATATATATATATATATATATATATATATATATATATATATATATATATATATTCAATTATTGGTACATTGAGTCCAGCTTTCTCTGGAATGAGCTTCCATTTTCTGCCAGTTATAACAAGTTTGGATTCTCCCTAATGTGTGTTAAATATTTGAAGGTCACCCCATACCTGACTACTGATGTTCAGCTCCAGTTAATAGAAGAATAAATTATCCTTCATTAATCCCCTTAGGGAAATTCTTCTCTGCATTTGACCCATCCCTGGATAGGGAGCAGTGGGCAGCCCTGTGAGGCGCCCGGGGTAAATCATCATCAGGCTGTAATCATTGAGCCTGCAGATAAAACCCTTCAAGGTTCAAGAACTCAACAAATCCAGACCTCAGACCCCGCAGCAGGCTTCGGCATAGAGAGCTTCACCTGCAGAGATTTAGAAAATATTAGATAATATTAGAGTAGAGTTACTTTAACATCATTTTCAGAAGCAGGTGGAAGCAACTAAGAACAGAAGTTGTTTACATGACGATTATGAATCCATGGACAAAGACTAATTGATGCAACTGAGCGATCAGCTGGCACATCTGCTGTTTGTTAGTTTCCTTTCTCCTCGATCTACTCCTGATGAGGCTTTTAATGTAGAATCAATAATAATGCTTCATTGTTGCTTCTTCCTTTTTCGTTTCTGTAAACGATATACGTTTAGGTCCCCGACCCTCGTTTCCCCTTCCTTGGAGTTCACTTCACCCCGAGGATGGATGGAAGTGTTTGGCTCGGCCCCAACGCAGTCCTCGCCTTCAAACGGGAGGGTTACAAACTGTACGACTTCAATCTTCGAGACTTTGCAGATGCACTCTCATTCAGGTAGCACTGATAATTGTATCTGATCTGGTTCAAGTCTTTGTGTATTATCCTGGAACTGCATTTTGAAAAGAGACACAGATTCTGAAACATCTAATTAAAGTGCTGCACAGTAGGTGATAACTGAGTGTTTAATCGGTGTTTCTTTGTCCCGCAGAGGCCTTCAGAGGCTGGTGATGAAGAACATTACCTACGGGATTGGAGAAATGTATAGAGGGGTTTTCATCGGTGCACAGGTTAAAATCCTGCAGAAGTACATCCCGGAACTCTCACTGAGCGACGTGCTCAGGTAGAGCAAGAATACAAGACCTAAAACATAAATAATGCATGACCATTACACCTTATGCTTCAGGTGTATGTTACCAGGAGCACATCATGTAAAATCAGTCTGTGATGCTTTACCAGCACAAGTAAGAGTGTGAATGATGTGATTCAAGACCGTTTCTTTTCTGTAACCCCGGTGGTTTTCTCTGCAGGGGTCCTGCAGGAGTTCGAGCTCAGGCTCTCGACCGGGACGGAAACCTCGTGGACGACTTTGTGTTTGACGGCGGGGTCGGGGACGTGGGCAGTCGGGTGCTCCATGTGCGGAACGCTCCCTCGCCGGCGGCCACCTCCTCCCTCGCCATCGCTGAAATGGTTGCAGACGAGGTGGAGAGTCGATTCGCGCTGTAGAGCAACATGGCAAGGGCTGAAGGAAGAAACAGAAACTCAGAATATTTCAGCTTGAGGTGTCAAAGTGAAACTGTGTTGTATCAACCTATCACTACTTCTGCATCGCTGTCATCATGGAGAATTTTCATTTCAGCTTTAATTTACTAGGACAAAGGAATATAACTTTGGCTTGATATTTTTTACTTGATGCTGTTCGAAGTTGCATCTTATTTTCATGCCAGCACATTTGAACAGTTTCCTGCAGTACATTACTCTATTAAAAAAGTGCATCATAAGCTACATTTTATGAAAATATTGTGAAAAAAAACAGTTCAGCTACAATAATTTTTTTGAACATACTGTTTGTAATTTGAACATAACCCTTTTTATAGATTGACCTTTACAGATTGATTTTTAAAATGGACATTTTAAATATATATTTAGTATGGAATTTTTCTTTACTTTTGGAAGCCGTGTGTGTTTTGTCTGTTTCGACAATATAAGAGCAATTTATAACTGTCATTTGTATATTTTATATATATATATATAAAATAAAACATAACATGTTTAAATGTGAAAAGATGATGATCATTGATATTTTTGTGCCAACAATCAGTCTGAGAAAGGTTGGTGTTGTTTTTTCAAAATTGTTGAAACTAGTTTATGAAGAACTTTTTTGTCTGCCAAATAATTTAAACATAAAAAAAAACTATTTAAAATCAAATCAACAGCAAATATTTCAGTATTGTGTCACATTTACATTGATGTAAACTGAGAACACTTGATAACCCTTTCTGGTGCTGTTTTATTAAAGCAGTCCCATTAATTCCTGAAAGAAGCACTGTTTCAGTGTGTCCACAAGGAGGCAGGATCACAGCAACAAACGTACTGTATGAGCCACAATGTCCGCTCAAAGCATGATTAATTTTATGGTATTGATAAAGCTAATGTTTTTTTTATGGTTTTATTGGAAATGATTGTGAAATGATGAAAATAAAGAATGTATTTGTATCAACCGGTATTTTGTCAAAAGCGTTTGTTTCAACTTGTGTTTTGTAAACTTCCACCAGGAAAGTCGACTTGTTTAATTACATGATCCATATGTGTCCTCAATCGTCTCTCCGCACTGTCGGACTCACAATATGTAATGAGACAGAAGTCCGGCCTTGTTTTTCCTTCTGTCCAATAAAATGTGAAAATTACGCAGCGTGCGTGCGTGACAGCGAGCGGACGCGCGGCGCAGAGAGCAGCAGACAGACAGATAGACAGGCAGCCAGACAGACAGACAGGCAGGCAGGCAGGCAGCGGAGTTGGTACGAACATCTTCGACTTCTCAAACCCCCCCAAAAAAAACACCTCCTCCTCGACTGCTCTTCAGCCGCGCCGCAGACAGACATGCCTCGGACCCGTCGCTGTTCTTCCGGGGGGAGGGGGCCGCGGGATTCACGTCGGATTTAGCCGTCTGATCTCTCGGGACGAAGATGCCCCAAACGCGAGGCGAGCAGCGAAGAGGAGAAAGTGAGCCTCGTTTGTGCCACAACATAAAACTCGGGAGCGCATCAAAGGCCGGCGGCAGCCTGTAGCGCCAGTTAGCTCGTCGGCTAACCGTTACAGGTGTTAACAGCGGATCGCCCCGAAAAACGTGACGTGTAGCTGCAGTTAGCCGAGCTCACGCCTCGGGACCCTACGCCGAACTTCATGTTTGTAGTATGAGCTTTTTTGGAGAAACGGAAAAGTGGCCAGAATGACGCTTAGCAGCGTTGTTGTTAGCCGTTAGCTCGTCCCGTGTTTATAGCCGCCGAGCTAGCGAGGTAACTTTACAGCTACATGTGCTTGTTTCACGTCGGAGCTCCGGGACTTGCAGCGCGGTTTAACGATACTCATATTTTTACAAAGCGAGACAGTTTGACTTTTTCCTCCCACCCCCTCCACCCCACCGTGCCTCTGCCCTGGACTGACCCCCCCCGCCACCCCCACCAGGACTATCTACCCGGGGCCGATGCTGACAGTTCAGCCCGGATCACGGAGCCGCTACAGCGATGCAGCCCCAGCAGATATACGACTTTTCAAGTGACGAGAACAGTCACAAATGGAGAGGCCTCTTCGTGCAAGCTTTGCGGAAGGTAACGACACGATTGCTACACTTATTAATCCTCGCAAAGTCACCGACCATACGTGTCCCCCATACATTCACTCGTGTGTGTGTGTGTGTGTGTGTATGGGGACATGGAGGCTACGTCACTGTGCTGGTTTCTTCACGAAACCCAAACTTGTGTCACAAGTTGCCAACGTGGGCTCATCAACAGCCAAATCAAGTATACATTTTCATATGAGTGGCGTTGTGATGAGCAATTCTACCTAATATTCATGGAGCCAGCAGTGAATGCCCCTGTTGATTGGAAAGTATTTCATATTTTGTTGATCACAAATCATCACAGCAGTCGTTTGTTTGTCAATGTGGTAACCGCTATCTTCATCGTCTGTGTCTGTTGACACAATTTAATAATGTTCTCACTCAGGTTCCCCATATTAACTTTTACCCTAAATATTTTGAAGAAGTTGTCAAGTGTTGCCCAGTTAGCCCGGTGTCTTGATCTGTTTGTGGTGTTCCCTGGTTATGAGGGTAAACAGCCTTCACTAATAACTTACAGGATGCTGATCTTACCTCTAAGTTAAATACAACTGAATCTGCCCTGAAACTGCTGCCTTGTAACTGGAAGTCTCTGTCTGTGTTGTGCCAACCTCTTTTATTTGTTCCTCATTTGCTCTTACCAGCAAAGATGTCTCATTCTTGCAGAGTACAGACCTCGGGCAGCTTCTTTTTTTTATGCTGCTTACATGTCAAGTTACTCTCCCTTTTCCAAAGAAATGTGACTTAATTCTCTTTAACCTAATTGAAACTTTCAGCACAGGAAACATTTTAATTGTAATGTCCTTGGTCAGCAGGACTAACTCGTATCAGTTCCTTTTTGACTGTCCCTCTCTTTCTCTTTTCTTGCATCATCTTGGCTTCTCCCCGTCATGACCAGGTTTATTTTCTGTATTCTGACCCCCCCCCTCCCAAGCCTGTTTTCTGCGAACCTATGAAAGTCTGGAACTGAAAAAGATTTCACAGCTCCTTTCATTTCATTGTCAACTGTTTTGGCTTAATGTTCTATATGTTACATGCAGAGCCACACTGTTTAGATACTGGGAGACGCTAAAAGCTCTGCATACTGCTTTCGATTTGAAAATCGGCCTGTATGTAAACCCACAAGGGCCTGTCAAGATTCCTTCATATGTTTATGTTTCCTGATGCATTTGGAGCTCACAAGAGTCACTAATGGGCATAGACTGTTGTGGCAATGCCGTGTTGTTGTGCAAAGTAGAGATGGGACATCTTTGGCTCAGTTTCCATACTTTTGGGATACCTGTGCTGTGCTTGGAGCAACTAATACATGCTCATGATGCAATGGTACATTAGGATGGCACGGTAAGAAGTGCTGCTCGTGACCTAAAGGATATTTGAGTTAAGCCAAACCACAGCAAGCACTTAAGACCTACACCTCGTAATCCAACCAGTTCACTGTTCATGTTTCTCCATGTATGATGCATCATGCTTCAAACTTATCCTCTACAAAATATACATTTACCACTGTTGATCAATATTTCTTTAACACAGTTTTACCTGACAGTTGTTGAACTTATTAAGACAAGACTAGGTGTAGTCGGTGTTTATAATGGAGTACTAAAGTAGAAACTTCTCAGCGTGTTGACTTCTTCAGAAAGAGGTTAAAACGTCATGTTTTATAAGACTGCAAAATTTGAGTTCCTGAAACAGATGTAGAAGTACTACGAACCAAGTTTATTTTCATAGCATGAAAGATTCATGTCTGTAACCCAAAATAGATTTCTCAGTGTCGCTAACTTCTTGAACTGTGCTTTGATGAAGTTGTTTAACTACCCTCTTTGTTTTAAGTGCAGCTAATCAAGCTCCTACTTCCGAGACCCGTTATTGGCACACACAATCTGCTCCTCCTTCCCTTTTCAGCCTTTGTAGACTTCATCAAATGGTGACATGGACTTTTAATGCATTCATTTTTATAAACTACACATATTTAGCCATGTAGCAACAGTGTGTTTTATAGATAACGCAACACTTGCGTTTTTTATCCATAACGCAGTAGAGCTGGTGCAATGAATCAGGTGAAACTGAGCGAGCAGGTGGTGGGCCGCGGTTTCATTGTCTCAACTTGTTACACAACTGCCGGAGGGAAAGCCTGTCAGAGATTGACGCAGGAGAGGTTTGTTATGGTTCTGACAGACTGTGACTCGCTGTTTTTCACAGCTGTCCACTGGGGGGTTTCCTTGTCAGAAGGAGCCATGGTGGATGACTCCATCCCAAAGAATGATTTTGGATTGTTGTTGAGAGGAAGGATGAAAGCAAACTTGTTAATGGGTAGGGAGGTAACTTTGTGATCAACCAGGGAGGGAGTTTAAGAAGTGTCACCTTCAGCTGATGGGTGGCCACCTGAAGCATTGCGTCATAAATGAGACAGACATATCCAGCAACAGTCTATATGTACAAATATTTTACAGATTGTTGTGAAATCAGAAATGTATCGCCAACTATTTTGATGATCATTTAATCGCTTGTGTAGTTTAACAAGCAGAAATATCAGATGCATATTCTCAAATTTGATGATTTGCTGCCTCCTCTGTTTTATATCATCATAAAGGGATATTTGGGGATTTAGGACTATAGGACAGAAAATGCAATCTGCAGACATCAACATTGCCTCTGGGAATGTATAGTCTTAATGGTGAATTGATAATGAAAGCAGGCAGTAGTTACAGGCCTGAATGATGGTACTTTAGCACTTTTTTATTTCTTTCTATTAACGAAAGGTGAGTTTAACTGCACATCTGGAATGATGAGCTGCCTCTTAAAGGCGGGGACATAGAAATGGAGTCGGAGTAGAACTGACATTCACATTCAAATCAGCATAGCAGAATGGTAATAGTGGCGGCCATGTTTATGTGCCATTGCAACGGTTGTAGCGGGCTAACTCTGTGTAAACCGACTTATGGCAAGTCGTGTATGCATTCGTGCCGGCGGACTCTTTTATCTAGTAGAAAGAAAGTCTGACTTGATCTTAAGAGACATCGATTCGGCTCTGTGATTACCTCTGCACACTTTAATGACATGTTTTGTGTTTATAACTACTAGCAAAAACCGTAATTTTCTTTTGTGCTCGTCAAATGACCACGGCATATTCTATTTTAATGGATGTGAAGGACTTGAGACTTGACGTTGTATTCATCAAATACATCGACATGCCAGTTTGGCTGCGGACCTTTCTCTCACTTGTTTCCTGTCACCCCCTCTAATATTGTATAAGTGAAGACACTGAACAAATCGGTTTTCATGATAGAATAAGGCTTTTATAATATCTACATGACATTTCACCATGGTGGACCTCAGTGTTTGTCTCTGCGTGTCCCTGCTATTCTTGATCCCCGCGGCTCGTGCCCGGTGATTTGCAAGAGAGTCATTTGGCCCCCGACGTGCCGGTGTTGATAATAACTGTGCATTCCCCGGGTCTGCTGTTTCGCTGGCATCAAGAGGAAGGCCAGAGCTTTGCTGGCTACGGTTTCATTCCATTGCCATGTTGAGTTAGCGCAGCGCAATGCTGCTGAGTTCACAGGGCTTCACAGGCGTGCGCCCTCTTTAATTTTCTCAGCCTGAGTAGTTGCTTAAAATTCTGGCCGGGTGACTTCACAACAGGCCAAAACTTACAGCTGAGGTCTTTTTTTATTTCAGTCAGTTGGTCTTGCCTCCACTTTCATCCGGGCTAGACGGAGCTGTTGTCACTTCAGAATTAGATGGATTGACTTATTATAAGCCTCCACTATATGAGGTAAAGCTCAAGGGTTCCCAAATTCTAGAAAGTCGAGAAAGTAGTTGTAATATTTACGAAGTGCCTGGAGACTGGTCTTACTGTGTTACGGTTTGTTTTATTTTTATCTCATCATTGATCTGTCGTCAAGCTGGATAAAAAAAACTTTCGCTTAAAAGGAGTGACTGACCCGGTGACCTGAAGCGACTCTGCTGTGATCTACTCTGGCAGTGTTTTACACTAAATAAACACTTGATTATATCTTGCTGCCGCCACAATCAAATATCAGTATTGTCTCTGCAAGTCATATATTTCTTTTTTTTTTTTTATTGAATTGGATCTCTGTAAGTTAAAAAATAAAGTGCACTATAGTCTTCAAACAGAAAATAAATACAACTAATGTGACTGCAACTACCTTTTTAGTTCACTTTTTCTGAATGTATTTGTTGAGCAGAGTTGTATATAATATCTTTTTTACAAATTTTAATTTTATTCTCATGCATTTATGAGAGTGAGAGGATGAGGAGATCAAGTATGATATAATGCAACAAAGGTCCCATGGCTGGACTCGAACCAGGGATGCTTCGCTCTTAGCACTCGATCGTCTCCTTAATTAACAATGAAGTGACACAAGCTGCAGCCCATCAGATGAGCTTCGTGTGTCGATCGGACAGGATGCTCCTGGTAACAGGTTGCTCCTGGTAACAGGTTGCACTTCCTGTGCACCGTGCCGTCTGCAGAGTCAGTGCCGATTAACACACACGTTCGCCACCCTTCCCAGAATATTGAATAAGGTCTGCGTACGTCAGTCCGTCCTCAGACGGAGGATGGGCGGAGGGAGGCAGGCAGGGGTCACTGGGTCGGGTCAGACTGGGGTCATGCCAAGGCCACGTGCTGTCGACAACACGTCTACCAGCCATTGTCTTCATGGTGTGAATGTGAGGAGGGCTGGTGAAATGTCAGCAGAGCGTGTGTGTCTACATTTAGTCTGGATTTGTATTTCCTTGTTGTGTACATGTATGTATGTTTGTCATCCACCTTGTGCGTGTGTGTCCAAAGATAACGTGTGTGTACGCATGCGTGCGCCTGTTGTCTCAAAGTTGATCTCTGGCTGGCCCATGGTTCCCCAGACAGTCTGGTTGTAATGGCATATGATGTCATGGCATGAATCACAAACAGTGACACATGCTTGGGTATAATAACAAGACACACACACAAGCCATATTACCTGCAACCTGAGCCTGATGCAACCCCTTATACACAGCCAGGAGAATAATCAATTGAATTAGAAATGTTAACCCTGTATTAACACCGTCTGGCCTCTATTATTACCTCCAACTTTTTGGTTTTTTTGCCACTAGCGCACACAACACCTGATCCCTCTGTGTGTGCGTGTTACAGTTGAGACATAAAGGATTTTAGTTTTACCAATGTGCAGGCTGAGTAAAAATGTGGCCTGCATCTCTTCCTTGACCGTAGTACAATGAGTAACTACACAGTTTCTGAACTACTTTGTCATAATTGTGTGTGCACGTATCGGCTGCCTTGCTACAGTTTCCATGACTGGCCTAATACTTATGATGATGTCGCACTTTTGGGGTAATAAAATCTTCTTTTGAGGTAAAATGTCCGCGGTTCGGAGATTTGGAGAAATGCTGTGTGTGCTTTTTCCGTTTGAACGATTAGATTTTCCCCCTTAACTTTCACTTGTGAGCTTCACAGTCCGCTCCATTGTTTTCTGTCGGATCTTATTATTTCAGCGTGTTGTGGCAGACAATGTTACTACTTTACGTTTAAGATACTGTGTGAATGTACCTGCAATGCTAAAATGTGCATTATAATTTACATTTAATACACTATTTTGTTGGTGCAGTGGCACCGATCTGTTCTTTAAGCAAAGTCCTGTGTTTTATCCTTCTGACCGTTTAGTACGTTCTTTGATCAGTTTTAGAAAATGACATTGAGCCACTTCTGCTCTGTGTGTAAATTAAACCGTATCATCAACAAACCCGTTGATCATTTTTCTTCCCGTTATTCTGTTTATTGTTTCGTATTTAAAATGTGTAAAGAAATGGTCTTGTGATATCTTTAACTTGCTTGTTTCGGCTGATCATCACTAATTAATTTAACAACATCAAACAGAAAGAAAATAAAGCATAAAATTGAAGCTGCAAAAATTAGTTGATTTGGTTAGTCAACTATGTTGATAAACAATTAACTGTTAATACTTATTCTCTGCTTCCAGCTTCTCCAATGAGACAATTTTCTTCTTTCCCTATTTTATATTATTGTAATCTGAGTATCTTCTGTGGCTGGGTTTTGGATCATGAGTTAGAAAAACAAGACATTTATTATTATTTTCTGACATTTTATTGTTTTAAATGATTAATCAATTCAATGAAAAAATATTTTTTATTTTAGCTTAATTATTTATTTGATAGAGATGATGCATGATGGTAACATTGTTATTTAAATTTTTTTATTTATTTTGAGGCAAAAAATGCACAAATAAAACACTATATATAGTAGAGCTGCACGATTATGGCCAAAATCATAATCACGGTTATTTTGATAAATATTGCAATCACAATTATGTATCACGATTATTCATTAATTTTAGGGACAACATCTTTGTATTGCGCTTTCACGTTTAAATGAACAAGAACACTGCTTCCATTGTTGTGCTACATTCTGGCTAATATACAAATCTTTGCAGACTGGTCCTTATCACAGTGCATCTCGTAAAAGGAAAATATAAATAAAATAGGATCAACACTTTTTACCCAAAATGAAATCAACAGCTAATTTACACGTCTTTGCATCAAAATAAAACTTTTACGGTTCTTATTCACCTGAAGCAAAATATAAATAAAATGTTTACCCAAAATACAGGGCTAACCAAAAAGAAATATGCCATCAGGTCAGTCGTAGTTGCAAAATACTCAACATTCCTTTGTATTTCCCCCCAACGTCTTTCATACAGTGCAGGTAATGCCTGTTTGGAGAAATAATTGTACGAGGGGATCACGTATCTCTTGTCTAGTGTCTGAAGCCTTCATGGCTCACAGTATTTAGTATTTATTGGACACATGTCTTTGGCCAAATGAAATGCGATTGCATCCGTTATTTCAGTGTGTCTTTGGGAGGTGGATGGATACGCTGTCGCGCTATGCAGGGTCGCTGTTGTGTTTTTCTGGGTTGACGTTGGACATGGACGGAGATTCAGTGAGGTAATGTTAGCTTCAGCCTTAATGCATACTACTTGTTTCTATTTTATTATTATTTTATTCACTTGTGAGCAATGCTGCTGTAATCCTGTAATTTCCCCACTGCGGGACTATCTTATTAGTCGTATTGTGGTTTGTGGTGATGTTTCAGATGGTTGAACAAGTTGGTTGTATTGCTTTGCAGCGCAGACACAACTCTAACACACTCTGTGTACATGCTTTGTTCTTGGTTAACATCACTTGCCCTAAATCCAAAAAACTTCCAGACAACGGCTCGCCTTCTGCTCCTGACATTTGATTTACCTTTCACACGACACTGTGACCGTCTGCTCTCTGTTCTGTTGTCTGTCTCTCTACTCTTCTACTAATACCGGAGTCGAGGCGACTACAGACAGAACTTTTATTTCCGCTGCCGCCTCGTTCTCCATCTCGTTCTTCCCTGGTGGTTGGCTGACTGTTAGTTGAGGAAGCGCTTGATTTGATATGTAGCAGAGCACGCATTTTGAATTATATTATAATTTTCAAAAGCTATATCTAAACATTACTTAAACAATTAAATGATATCAAAAGTTATCAGCAGATCAATTCATAAGCAAATTGTTTTCAGCTCTCGTTTAACTGCTGATGGTGCAGAGCTTTTGGTCAATTTCTTTTTAAGGAAAGCCCGGTGTGTCATCCTACTGACAATGGCAGTTAGTTCATTCATGGATCAGTTTCTGCTCAGTAGGTGGTCTTCTATCTAGAAATGGATATACTTATGTTTCTATAAGACTCTGAGGTTGAACATCAGCCAGTTTCTGTTCCTGGTAGTTTTTGTCTGTTTGTGAATCCTGGTTTTCCCTCCTCTGGCTTTGGCTCCGTTCCAGTCTGTGTAGTACGAGTGCTGCTGCTGCCTCCTCATACACGCACATCAATACCTCTCAGTCTGCTGCTATGATCTGCTCTCCCCCGGGGGCTTCATCTGTGTGGGTAGAGAGCAATGCAGGAGGGGGGGTGGATGGATTGGGGGAGATGGGGGAGATGAGGGAGGGAAGGAGGGAGCGCTGGGACTTCCTGTACACGAGCCTTTCCCTTCTTAATGGAGCTGACCCATGAAACTGAACACCTTAACATGGCACAGGGAGATGTGCATGAAAACCTGCATATGATCGAGATGCTGCTCGTTTTAATTTCTTTGCATACGTGCAGTGGAAGAGTGGGCCATATTAAATATATCTATAGAATATCACAATTTCCCAATAGCCCGTGGTGATTTCTATTCCTATTAACTAAGAATTATAATAAAGATGAAGAGCCAAAAGACCTAAAGATGTTACATTTACAATTTATACCAGGAGACCATTCTAAATGTATAAACATTTTCATTACTGACTAGTTTGTCCATTATTTTCTCGATTTTAATGAATTCATCTTTTGGTCAAATGTCAGCAAAGAGTGAAATATGATATATTCAGTTTACTATTATATATACAATAGGAAAAACGGTAAATTCTCTTAATTGAAACGCTAGAACCAGCAAATATTTGGCATTTTGGCTGGAAAATTGACCAAATCAATTATTCAATAATCAAAATAATTGCTGATCATGTGTCAATAAACACATTAATTGACATTTGTTTTCAGGTATTTATTCCGTAATACTATATGGGGGTTTTAGACCTTTTGTGGACAGTGTTTACAATCGATGAGCAGAGCTACGTTGGATTATTATGATTTTTGCATCAATGTGAGGATCATGAGGGAGGATGATTTAAATTCACCTGCTGTCGTGCTTTCTGCAGGAGAAAAGTTGTCTTTCCGTGAGACAAATTGTGTCTCTTGTTGTCTCTTTTGAGTGCTTTTCAAACTCCGGAGTTCCCCTGCTGTTCTTCCACTTGGTTGCTTTCACTTTGCTTGTCTCGGCCGCCAACTATATTAGACCACGCAGCATCCATCACCCATTAGGGTCAAGTTTCAGTGGTACTGTAAATACTGAGCCGTAGTCATACCTGCACATGCTCTGCATTCAGTCCTCAATTTAGCTGTTGTCATCAAGCAGAACTGACAGACTCAAGACTTCTTAAAGTGTCATTTCAAACTGTCAGTCAATGAAATGGATAATTAAATGCCTTCCATGGAAGTGTAACTACTTTATTATCCATGCAGGCAAGGCTGCAATTTATGATTATTTTATTATTGATTATTCTGATAGTTCAGTGAATTTATTGGACTCTCAAAAGTTATGATTTCCCATTACACTTTCCAGTCCAAAGTGTCATGTTTACAAGTTGTATGGCATTTCTGCTTGAAAATGTGATTTAAGACTATCTGAAAAGATCCAATTTATGACAGATTAATTTTATATTAATTTACAAATAGTTTCAGCTCTACAAGCAGGAACAAAAAGTATGTACCATCTTGTGCTGGAGCACAACTACTATCCAGCAGCTCATTTGGTGCCCTTTATAACAGTTGCATGTATTGTATTTGATTTCACTTTTAATTGTGGTTTTCATACAAATGACATTCAGATTTGTGTATTTTCGTAGCTTCGTGTCTCATCCTGACATCGTTGCAGATGGACGACACTTGTTGGATGTGGGCCTCTCAGAAACCGGCCAACTATTCTGTGAATGGAGTCGAGGGAAACCCCCGTAGTTTCAGTGTGGTGACTCACAGCTCCTGGTGTCCTGTGGAATTTGGTCAAGTGCCTATTTGCGGTGGAGAGAATATATATCATAACCTACTTCTGCTTTGATGTGCAATTCTTTTTTCCGTGTCGCGTTTATACTCGTGGCTTATTTATAACCGTTCAGTCTTGTGAGTGTGCATCAAAACAGAAAATGATGTAAACAAGACCAGAAACGGGACGTCAGATTTTCCAGCTCCTCTTGTTTTAAGAAGCATCTGATTGTAGTTAATGATTCATAATTTGAATCCAAAACAGATCTTGGGAGAACTAGGGGGTCTTTTATAATCCCCCGCAGCGAGAGTTTCACCTTCAAATTCAACCAATGAATTTAAACTTGAGGCAGAGGGGACATCCTGCTCGTCACTGCATCTCTGTTAAGTCAGAGCACAAGAATGCATAAAGCTCGGCCTGCGTTGACCTTTTTAACTCCTCTCACATTCCTGAATCCGGGGGCAACGTTTTGTCATCATAATGCCCCACTTTACTATATGCCAGGGTAATTCCATCACCGACGTGTGAACAGGCCTGGCTTTTGTGAGTGGAGAGTAAACGTTAGGCTGTCGTTCGATCCACCTCTCTCCTCTCATTTTCTTCCAGCCTTTTCTTTTTTTCTTCTCTCCCCCCTCCAAGTCTGCTTTGGGTGCTATAATAGTACCTCAACTGACAGCATTCCTGCAAGAGGGCACGGCCCGAATGACAACTTTTGGGAGGTTGGAGGGTGGTTGGGTAGGAGGAGGAGGGAGGTGGAGGAGGAGGACGTTGGGGGGTGTTCTTGTCTTCCACTTGTAGACCTGGTGAAGCCACACCTTCTCTGCTGTCTGCGCCAAAACCACACCTTCTGTTCCACCTCTCAAAAGTCCCACGACGTAGAAAGCCCGGATGACTTAAAAAATCAGGAGAAGAGACCTTTTTTAAATGCACATCTCATTCTATTTAGATGGAGATAATATTTGTTGACAGGTTTATTGTTTAGAAGTGTCTTTCAGCTATACTTGAGGCTGAGTAATTGCTTTGAGTAGATTTATCTGTGGTGTGCAGCCAGATTTCACACAGATTCTGGTGTGCTTTGGCCCAATGGGACAAGCTGTGTATAGTTTACGTTACAGCAGAGCAAACTTCATGTATTTCATGTTTGTCTATTATTTTCCTACATTCCAGGCCGCCACTCTTACTCACTTTACTTACTACGATTAAAAAGCTGTGACAATTATGTATGCTTTGTAGTTAATGGCTGAAACCTGCAAAAAACACCAATATATTCAAGATAGGCCGTTTTTTTTTTTTATCAGTCGGTGCCTGTACTTGCTGCTTTGACGTCATTACATGTGACGTGAGGCTAATTTAGGTGCATCATACCAGGTGTTGCGATCCGTTTCACATATTACACGGTTTCAGTCGAGATCATGTGAGCAGTGCAGAAGAAAGAAGTTTTTATTCTCCTAGTGAAGCTGACGAAAACCAATAACGCCAGTTTTGAAGTTGCAGGATGTCCTTGCATAAATTCTTGCCGTCTCTCATCTCTTCTCATGCGTTTGTGTCGAACATTCAGGTACAGAAGCAGGTCCACCCAAACCTCATGGCGAAGGAGGATGCCCTGCAGCACATCGAGGAGCTGATCCTGCAGCTGCTCAACATGCTGTGTGTGGCCCAGCCTCGCTCCGTGCAGGACGTAGAGGTAAGGCTCTCTACGCGGTATCTAAATATAAATTCATAATGTTTTTGCAAATTGACGAAATGCAATTTAGCAAACACGTGCTACCACAGCAGCATTCCGCGTAACTAATTGAATGCCTGCAGCTTTCAATCACCTCAATGCTTCCGAAATTATAAAGTGTTAAGAGAGTAATGTTCTTTTTTTCCAGGAACGTGTCCAGAAAACTTTTCCCCACCCGATAGATAAGTGGGCGATTGCCGACGCCCAGTCAGCGATTGAGAAACGCAAAAGGAGAAATCCTTTACTTCTCCCTGTGGACAAGATACACCCACTGCTGAAGGTAAAGACCCCCAAAGACCGCCACCGTTTCTCTATCAGTCACATAAAGCGGAATATTCCCAAAATCATGCAATTTTATAGCTACATTATTGTCATTTATGTAGTAAGTATTTAGGTTGAAAAGCATGTTTCAGTTCACAGATTCTGGACGATAGCCAGGTTCACGGTCTCATTCGACGTCGTCAACTCTGACGCAAGTGACGGAAAGTTACAGCAGTTGCTGGGAAACATTTTGGTTCAGACCAAAGTCCTGCATGCGTCTGATTTTTAAGACCTGTCTCCTGCCTCAGTACAGCAGCATACAGTACCTCACCCACCCATCCGCACATAAGACCAATTAATTCTGCAACACAAGATCCACAACCCGACACAAAATCCCATAATAACCGTTCCCTGTTAAAATAATGTGACAATTTTGTCTTTCATATATGCAATACAAAGATAATATGTTTCAAAACAAAGGTAATTCAGGAAATACTTGTTAACCTGTGTGTTAGTAACACACCTGATTGAAGCCGCTCTCATATTCCAGGTGGTGCCGAATAGAGATCTGACAGACAAGCATCAGTATTAAAACATTCAATTATATTTATTTTATCTTTATAGCCTTTATGCCTATTTATTGTTTTTGTATTTATTTTGTTTCGACCAGCATGTTCTTTATTTTACCCAAAACTGGACCTGGAAATATAATTAAGACAAAATACCACCTGCCAATCACCTTCTTTTTTTAGGGTCACCCTGCAGGTACCTGTCCCGACGCAGGACTGGTTCAGAATAATTTAACAATCCTGAACAAATCTGTTCATGCAGGCTCAGGCAGATACTATGAATACTTTTGAACTGCAGTTTAGCCTATGTGTAATACTTAATATGTTGTTTTTCTGCTTTATCTTTTTCCCCAACAGGAGGTTTTGGGCTATAAAGTGGACTACCATGTTTCCCTGTACATCGTGGCTGTGCTTGAATACATATCAGCAGACATACTGAAACTGGCGGGCAACTACGTCGGCAACATTCGGCACTATGAAATCAGCCAGCAGGACATCAAGGTGTCCATGTGTGCAGACAAGGTGAGAACATGTGAGGGAAAAGAAAAGCCGACGTCCAGTTTGATGGCTGCAGGTTCTGGGCATGTGTGAAACATCACACAGGACAATTGCTTTGGCTCTTGATTCATTGTTCCCCTTCATTTGTTACCAGGTGCTGATGGACATGTTTGACCAGGAGGAGGACATCGGCTTGATGTCTCAGTGCACCGAGGAGCCGTCGTCCTCCGGGGAGTTCACATACGACGACTTGGTGAGGCTTGAAATCGCAGAGGAGCGGCAATACCTGCGAGAGCTCGACCTCATCATCAAAGTGTTCCGCCAGCACTTCCTGTCCAACCCCAAGATCTTCACGCCTCAGGTGAGGAAGACCCGCGCAGTTGATTCAAGAGATGTCAACATTGCGATTTTTATAATAGATACTCAACTTTAATCATTACCATCCTATTTTCACACACATTGTTTCCGTGTGCTGACAAGGAGTTTCATCAACTATTGAAACCGCTAGTTCGTGGGTAGATGTGTGGGTAGATTTGGTTTTGTAAAACACAAATGTCAGACTATATTTACATGATGTGGAGCCACGTTGATCCTCATGCATATTTTTGCCTTATTAGTTGTCACAGTAGGATTACTACACTATTCCATCACTGCAGTACGTTTAAGTTAACTTGTGATGCTACTGTTGATTATAACACAGCAGTTTTTGTATATATTTAATAAGTGTGTTTTTTCTGGGAAGGCAGACTAAGGTTACTGTGAAACAACCACAGGAAATGTGACAACGTGAGCACAGTTAGCTAATAAAAGCGGGTCACTCTGTGAAATGTATCTTCAAAAATATATTTTTCAGTGCTGTTTTTATAGGGAATATTACTTGAAACGTATTGTGGATAAATTAATTGTTATCACCTCTTTGACAAAGCTTGATGAAGAGCAGATCAGAAAACAGCTCAACTGTTTATAGGATTTCTGTATCACGACATCAGAAGTGTAAAATAATGACTGATCCACAATGTTAGTATTAGATAAAAAAAATCAATAACCTCTTGTAACCCAGCAACCCACCATCACTCTCCAACGAATCTATTCACATAAAGGTGCCGGATACTAATCTCAGAAACTCTTGTGCTGAATACAGCAGCTGCTGCAAGCTCACTCTGCAGCCGGATTATAAACAACAAGTTAAGTTTCCAACTAACTGTGAACCTAATTACAAAGCAATTTCAGCCAAATCCAGCATAAGAACGTTTAAAGATTACAGCTGAAACTCTGTAATCGGCTAACTGGTAATTAGCATCAGGGAGTCCTTGGAAATACCCAAACAGATTTTACAGTGTTGATTTATGTTAGTAAGCCTAGAGAAGAGGCAACCTGGCAGTATTTTTCCACTTTCCCTTTAAGTACTTTGAATATTGCTTTGATACGACTGACACTTCTCAGTCTGAGGTTACTCCACACTGCAGACACAACAAAAGCGAAACTATTCTCTAATCTATTTATCTGAGATGCAAGACTTTTGTCTTTTCTGATCGTCAAAGACGTCATACATCCTGTATGCAGAAAGTTGGAACAAGCAATAAGTCCATGCCAGAGAGAAAAGGGCTCCAGCTCCATTGTAACACCTCCTGAAACACCACCCATGCTCTCTGACCCCTCCCGTAAATAAGCATCTGTATCTGTCTCAGAGGGTTAACCAAAGAAACAAATGACCAATTACATTGTATCTAATATGGCAATTAAGTGCTCTAGAAAAGAAAGGAACCCGTATGAGTACGGCATTGAACAGTGGGTCTCTGAGTTGAGAGGAAGTGAAGGGAAATTTGAGTTTAATGGATCGCTGTGGCTATGCATATTTTGGGTTGGGTAATTTGTGGTATCATTTGGGTGAGGAGGATAAACCTTTTGTGAGGCCCAGTGGAATGCAGAACATGTAATTATTTTGAGACAGGAACAACATCTGCAGCCCTCGCCAAAATAACCTCAATTATGTCTGTTGAAACGCAGCGTAATCTGAAATTACCCGGGAGATGTCAGGAAAGTGTTACGGTCAAATAATGACAGGACTGAACTTCTATTCAGACTTTAGCAGTCGATAATCACTCTGTGCTATTTTAGGGCTCTCGTATGCTTGAATAATGATTTCCTTAAAGCATGTTGTTGTTTGGTGCTCACTCCCACCACTATTTTCTTTTTAGCGTTTGTTTATCTAAGGTAGGTAGAACCAGAATGGGAGCTCTTTCAGCAGCACCCTGCGACACGCGCCAATGATTAAACACCTTCAGAGTGTTCACATGCATTTAACTTTCCTGTTATTGTAGGTTTCCCGTGGTAAGAAGGTTTCTTAAGTGTACTTGTAGCCATGGCCACGTGGGTAAATTATGGAATTGAACGTCTGACAAAGGATTTCTTTCTGTGGCAACAGTGTGGTGGAATGAAAAGAAAGTTCCTTAATCGGCAGTAATTCAGCAGTTCATCCATTGATCCATATAATTCATTCCTAAATTTGTCTAAAACTGACACTTAAATAAGTCAGGCTGACTGCTCCAACCAAGAGAGAAAGAAGCTCTCATCAGCTCTGACCAGCTGTGTGTAGACATGTTTTATAGTAATCATGTTATTGCATCTCTGATTTTGTACCTTAGCCAGTTTTTTGTGTGCGTGTGAACGAAGTCTTTCACATCCCGGAGACAATAAGTCTTTAATCTAATCTCTCAAAATAAAAATTGGTGCAGCAGATCAGAGATGTAGTCTTTTTTCATTTTTTTCATGTTTCCTTTACCTACATTACCCACAAAGCAACTGAAATCAAGGCCTGTAAACAGACTTTGATGTGTAAAATCTGTGGAGTTCCCCTTTTTAAAGAGTAGAAAGAGGTAAGCAGGGTAAATAACCCCTCTCCCTGCAGCAGCCTTTCCTTGCTGGTTTAAGGATTCAGTACTACCTCTCCCACCTTTTAATTAACTTTCCTCTTGTTGTGCAGGATGTGGAGGTGATCTTCAGCAACATCCTGGACATCCACGAGCTGACGGTGAAGCTGCTCGGACTGATCGAGGATGCCGTGGAGATGACGGCTGATGGCAGCCCTCATCCGCTGGTGGGCAGCTGCTTTGAGGATCTAGCAGAGGTACGAAGCGTTTCTCACCCGGAAACCTTAAAACTCACAAGTGCAAGATGTGTGTTGCCAAATATATTAACCAAATTTGAATTGTGATAAAATTGCATGAAACTGTACAGATGCTCAGATGAAATTGCATTATTTTATCTGAAAAAAGGCCATGATCCCAAAGTAGAAATGCTCTATATTCTGGTATCTGATATATGAATTGCAATTTATTAATCAGGTTTGCAAACTGTCAATCAAACGAGCTGTGTTGCAGCTCTTATATACAGCAGAGTAGGGCTGCAACTAACGATTATTTTAATAATCGATTAATCTGTCGATTCTTTTTTTGATTAATCGATGAATCGGATAAAAAAAACAAAAGCATTAATTTCCAACCCTTTATTCAAAAACAGAACTGACTGCAAATTCACAGTGCAAAATATCTTCAGAAAGTGCACAAACAGGTTGCTCCTTGAACATCCCTGAGCTGTTAAAGTAGTAATAAAAAATAAAAACGTTCTGCACCGTACCTCAGAGGCTATATTTACACATTGCTTCTTGTGAAGCCCCTGCGGTATTTTAAATCTAAGAAACGTGGTTTCAATAAGTCGTTATCGAACCCAACAGCGCGGCTTAAACACGGGGAATGAATGCCAGCAAGCTAACAACAACAGTTAGCTGTTTTTGTTTGCTACAAGTTTTTGTAGCAAACAATTCAACCACACAGTGACATACGAAAGGATACACTGGGCTGCACCATAACCATCTGGACCTTTGCTGCGCTGTGCTCTCCCCCGCTTTTTTTTTATACTCAAACATCTCTGCGACGTATTGAGTGGGGGAATAGTCGCGCGACACAGCAAATCAATAATGGAATTCGTTGCCAACTTTTTTAATAATCGAATTCTATCGATTCGTTGTTGCAGCCCTACAGCAGAGTAACACAAAACAAGGAACCTTAAGTCCTAGTTCTTCTCCTAACCTAACAAGAAAGCCTCATGCCACATGGCACAGAAAGAGAAAATGTGCTTTCTATTAATATACAAGTCACCCGACATTTTTAAAGCACACCCTCGGACCTCTGACAAAGGTTGTACCGTCAACACTGTTACCATGTTTGCAGCATGCCCCGTCTGCAAAGCTGTTTACTTTCCATTAAAAGAAACAAACAAAAGTTCACTTGTGTAAATTAGCAGCTTAATAACGAATTCTTCTTGAAATACAGGCAGCTAATGTTTAGCATTGGATACTAGCTTATATCCGACGCACCGCTTGCAGCCGAGCATCCTTATCGTAGTGTAGGAATACTGTCGGGTGTGGACTTTAACTGTTGAGTTATTCTTTCCTCGTCTATAGGAGCAGGCGTTTGACCCCTACGAGACCTTGTCTCAGGATATCCTCAGTAGGGATTTCCACGAGCACTTCAACAACCTGATGGCGCGGTCAACCGCCGGCCTCTACTTCCAGGTAAGATGTTCGATCGTCTGGGCTTGTTTAGGAAATGCAATACAGAAAAGTGGATAAAGAGAAAGGTTGTTATTAATGTCTAAAAACTCTTGATTTCTAATCTGTGAATTGAAGTAATTCACTCCTGTTGAATACATAGTTAATAAGTTATTATAAATAGTAAAGTATATGTCTAGGTATCATTGTTAATTATTATGTTTTAAATCAATGACATTTAATTGCCGTGCTATGACTTCACCGCCATTAAAGCCGTTATGTCTCGCGCTCTTTCCCGTCATTCTCAAATATAAAAGCAAAAAATGCCACAAGCCTAAAGTAAAAAACTAAACAAAAGTTTTTAAATATGAAGGCGCACGTAGGTCATTTATGTGTTTACGCCAAGCAAACAGTGCTTGAATATTTGTTCCTGTTTTGCTTTGAAGTGAACCTGGTGGAATTCCTCCCAATATCGTTTGAGGGCATGTCATGACATATCCAGCGTCCTGTGTACAGTTTATTCACTGCTGCCACATTGTTTTATTTGGACATTCTTCACAAGAATAGCATTGAATTATACTCAATGGGGTGCAGCCCGGCGGCCTTTGAAGATGAAATATTTGCTGGTGTTTTCTCAGGCCAAAGACCAGCGAGTCCGGCCGTTCACATGAAGCAGCGTTTTCAGACCATGAACTGAAATGAAATCAAATGAACACCCATTTGCCATTTTGTCGAATGGATATTCAGATCCTTTGTTATTAGACTGTCCTTTCCGTCTTCCTGCTTCGTAGTAACGTCACTAACGCGGCTGCTGACCGAGCGTCCCGCAGCCCTACTGTACCTCAGGTTGAGGCCTCGCTGTGTTTACCCTCAAACCGCCAGTCTAACCCCAGTAAGATCAACACCGATGGCACTGTCCTCTGATTGCCCACACCCGGTGTTTATTTTCATATACTCATTGTATGAGAGTGGGGGAAAGGGCACAAAAGTTAAAAATACTGCTTTATTTTTGCACTGTAGCACCGCGGTGTCTGTTTAAAAACACCTTGCATTGTTTCACTTGCAGTTTTTCTTGAAGGCCACAACAGTGTATAACCTGAAGTAGACACGTTGACTCAATATGACTCTTTGAGTACCAATATTTATTTATTTATTTAATCTAGATACAGCGAAGGGAATTGATTAGTTGATCGACAGAAAATAATCAAAACAACAGTTTTAAAAATGCATCAATCCTTTCAGTCAGTTTTAAGCAAACATTTAGTAGTTCCGTCTTCTTAAATGTTCAGCTTTTCTTCCTCATACATGATCGTTAACTGAACATCTTTTGGGTGTAATTGGCAACTATTTTGATCGATTTAAAGTACATTTTAAGTGGCGCTATAAATGCCAGATATTACCCAGTTCCAGCTTCTCAACTGTGAGGGTTGGGTTTTCCTTTGAATTACATGATAGTATAATGAATTTCTTTGGGTTTTCTGCCGTTCGTTGCATAAAACCAGATATTTAAAGACATCAACTTGGGCCCTAAAAAAGTGTGATATACTTTTTTGACATTTTTCAGGGCACAAAATGTAAACTTGGTTGCAGCCCTAATTATTTTCATTTTTGAAAAACACAACATTTGTCTCTGACAAATTGATCAAATAAAAGTGGGTGGAAAAATGTGTCAAAGCATTGAGTCTAAGCGTGAAACTCTAGATTATTATAGTATTATGTCTTTTGAATGATGACGCAACCGTCGATCATTTTAATATTTTTCAACCAATTGTTTTTCCATTAATGTAAAAAAAAAAAAAAAAAAAAAATGCCCGAAAAAAAAAAATCACATTTTCCCGACTGACTGTAATTATCTTCAAAAAACTTCTTTTGTCTGAATCACAGTCCAGAAAACAAAGGTTCATTTTATTAATAATACTTAAAAGATAAGAGTAAGAGTATTTAACTTTTTTTTTTTTTTTTTTTAAATGGCAGTGTAAACCTGCTTAACTAATCAGTTTTACAATCCACAGATTCTGCATCATAGGCTCATCTTTATTTCATCATCTCTCACTTTGTGTTTCATCTCTGACCCGATGGCTGTTCGTCTCCTCGTCTCTCCACCATCTTTTACATTTTATTTTTACAACATGACCCGTCACATGCACGTTGTCCTCCACAGCACCTGGTATAAATGCATACGTATTACGTTTGCTGTAGTGCAAATCGAACCCTTCGAAGTATCATCATCATCGTCAGCAGCAGCAGCTCTACTGCTCTGCCTCTTCAGCTTTTGTCTCATTGCACGTACTTCATCTTCCTCACTCCATCCTTCTTGACTTCCTCCCTCCCCTCCCCGTTCTGTCAGATGGATGTGTCTGTCGAGCACTCAGCCCCTGCACTCTGCAGCGTCTGGTATTGTGGGTAAATTACATCGCCTTTTTAAAAATAGAACAGGCAGCCACACTGCAGGCCATTTTTCTCCTGGGGAGGAGGAGGAGGAGGAGGAGGAAGAGATGGTGGAGGGGGCTGGTGGCCCAAGGCGCTTTTCATGTTGAAAATAAGCTGAGAATTAAGACGGCAAAAGACCCACGACTTGGGTTCATGCAGCCCGCTGCCGTGTGGAATGGGAACACGTTGTTCTCGGTCGTTCTGTACCGTATTCTTACTGCACCGTGTGTTTATATTTAGGCTGCCGCCACAATGATGCGGGCTCCTGTAGAGACTCGTTTTAACACGTTATCCAACAACTTTCTTTCCAGTTTACCTGCTCAGATCAGATGGAAAAAGAGCCCCTCACATTAAGCTGAGATCACTTTGAAATGTCGCTGTAGTTTTGGTTCTTAAGCAGATTATTGTTGTGTATGAGAAGCAGCATTGGCTCATAATGCATTTTGTACATGAACACCATTTTTGGCAAAGATAACTTTTTTTAATTAGGTTTTTTTTCAGTTTTCTCTCAGCAATACAAAGTGACTTCTATATTTCACTATATTCTCCCATTTTGAGGAACAAAATAGTTATGATTATTTAAAATTGAAATAAACATCTTTACTTTCACAATATACTTTATAATTGTACTAGTTCATTGAGTGTTCAATCAATCCTCACTATAGTTGGACTTTTTTGGAAAAATCCTGACTCTTTTTCTTGAGAGTTTAGATAAGAAGATCAATACCACCCTCAAATATGCCATTCATATTGGGCTGGAGGTAGTGGCCAGTTAGCTTAGCATAAAAACGTGAAGCAAATTTTAGTAACATGTGTAAAATGTTCAATGTCGTTGGAAACAAAAGGTTCTCACCTGCTAAAAACAACTACATTTTAGGTTAATTGCAGCCTGTTTACTTTACTTGTGTATCAGGAGCGCTTGATTTGTTGCACCAAAGCGCCCACTGGTATAAATGCATAATACCAGCATTGCACCCAATCAAGCTAAATACATCATGCTGCGGATTCTGACGCGTCTAAATGTGTAGCTCTAATGCACGCAGATGATTTGTAAACCCGCAGGATGCTGATGTATCAATAACATGATCTAAACTTAGGTCATTGTTCCCCCGGCTGTCTATCAGTGTACGTTAGGCAGCTGATGTCTTTTCTTTTCCGTGCACACGGACCCTCTCTCCATCTCCTCCCCTCCCCACACAGACAGCGTGGCCGCTGCTGTGGAGTCTGAGTAGTAGCATATTGATTCTGAGTCGTCTATCAAGGGAAGGGGGAGGTTTAAATGATACTATGACGGCCTCCTCTCCGGTTACCCTGAAGCCTTTACTCGGTCAACCGCTTCTCCCTCCTGCATCGCTCGTCTTCGTCTCATTTATGTTCTGAAACGTACACATTTCAACCAACCTCGTCTTCATAGTTTGCCTCTTTTTTTTTTAAATCATTTTCTACCATTTTATTATAAAACAATCACAAAATACAGTGATTCAGGTTAGAAAATACAATACACGCACGTCAGGTTTAAACACATCCAGTCATTTCACCGACAATAATGGTAATTACAATAAACTTAATAAAAATATGGATATCATGTTAATAATAATAAATAATCAAGCTCCTTTTTAATTATCTCTTTTTTTATGTATTTATAGTTTTGTTTACATTATCTCTTTCCACTGCCCTACAATCATCATATTTTGAGTATAATTAATTTGCACACAAAAAAGAGATAAAAAAGACAGTAAACCAAATGAAAGATGAATTTGACTTCATATCATAATGATTATTCTTTGTTTAGATATTGCTCTAATATTGTAACTGGGAATTCTTTTGAAAACTGTTTGGCTCTGCTCCTAAATTGAATGGCTTCTTCCTTGGCCCATTCTACACTTTTCCACTAAGTTTCAGTCAAATCTGCCCTGAAGATTTTCACGAAATCATGCTGACAAACTAACCAGCAAACCGAACCGAAAACATGACACTCTTGTAATCAGTAAAATACATTCTGAGTCTCTCTCACATGCTGCTTGGTTCAGATCTGTCCACGATGTTCTTCTCTAACAGTTCGTCTGTGTCTCTGTGTCTCCAGTCAGTTGCAGAAGGCTTCAAAGAAGCAGTCCAGTATGTCCTTCCACAGCTGATGATGGTCCCAGTATACCACTGTATGCACTACTTTGAGCTGCTGCAGGTATGTCCTGACACACGCACTTCCAGAGTAATTGTTTCATTTTATTATTCTGTTTTTGGTTTCTTTTTATTTTGTGGATCACGTCCCTGGTTCGTGTTTCATGATAAACATTCTGGATTGACATTTTGTGGCCTCATTATGTCAAGATTTAAAGCTCCTGATCGAGGAGCCAACAATGTGGCATATTTGATCCTTGGTTAGCCGTTAGCTATAATATATGTCTCTGTATATCGTCTAAATATCACTATAAAAGGGCTCTTATTAAATC
The DNA here is from genome assembly GCF_910589615.1 of Taurulus bubalis. Taxonomy (NCBI): domain Eukaryota; kingdom Metazoa; phylum Chordata; class Actinopteri; order Perciformes; family Cottidae; genus Taurulus; species Taurulus bubalis. Next base: position 12,878,198 of record NC_136589.1, on the reverse strand, counting down.
AGTGGACCAAATCCTTTGTCAGTTGCTTTTTTGTGCTTTTTTTCATGATAGATAACTTTATTTAACTTTATCTCTGGGGAACAAAGTTCAAGTGGTGCTTTTGTGTGATTCTTTTTGGATAAACACTGTTTTTTTTTTTGTTTCGGCTACATCATTTTTTTCTGTATTTCTATATCTTGTTAAAATTGTATTCTATATCTGCTGAATGTAACTGTATTCCACAAGGACGTGTTATTGTGATGCAGCTTTTGTATAAATGTTTTTCACGGCAGAGATTGTGGCTTGTTGCAGCAAGAAAAGCACCGGTGTGAATGATGACGTTGAAGAAGGCTCGGCTCTATCAAGTGTCACAGAAAGACATTTTCTGCTGTGAAAAACATCTTCTGTATTATGAAATACAGCAATATATAAATCTGGTTGTGTTTTTTCTTTCTGGCATTTTTGCAGCAACTTCAGGAGCGCAGTCAAGACCAAGATGACAGAGAATGTCTGAAACAGGCGATCACAGCGCTGCTCAACCTTCAATGTAGCGTGGAACGCATCTATGCCAAGCACCAGCCTCGCCGTAAACCTGGGTACGCCTCTTCTACTAACATTTAGAATTATTAATATTCGGTCATTCTGTCTGCATATCATTGACCAAATGGCAGAAAGTAGTTTACGTGTTGCATCACAAACCTGTTTTCACATGGAAGATGCAGTTGGAGGGTCCAGCAGCTGCAGGGGCTCAGACCTACTGTTGGATGTGATATTTCAGTGGTTTATTGTTTGATTTTATGCCTTGATCTCTTTGGTTTTCTGACTCCAAACGTCCCTCCTCCCTCACAGTGAGCCCATGTACCGTCTGTACAGTAGGCAGGTTCGTAGCAAACAACTCGCCATCAAACGCATGAACGAGATTCAGAAGAGCATCGACGGCTGGGAGGGAAAAGACATCGGCCAGTGCTGCAGCGAGTTCATCCTGGAGGGGCCACTTTTACGAGCCGGCGCCAAGCACGAGAGACACAACTTCCTGTTCGACGGCCTGATGATAAGTTGCAAGGCCAATCAGAGCTCACGGCTCCCGGGTTCGGGCAGCGGGGCGGAGTACCGTCTGAAGGAGAAGTTTGTGCTGAGGAAGATCCGCATCGTGGATCGCGAGGACTCGGGGGAGCTGCGGCACGCCTTTGAACTGATAGGAAAAGATGAAAACTGTGCCGTTTTCTGTGCACGGACAGCGGAGGACAAGGCGGCGTGGATGGCGGGGCTGGTGACTCTGCAGTACCGCTCCACTTTGGATCGCATGTTGGACACAGTGCTGCAGCACGAGGAACAGGCGCATCCTCTAAGACTGCCCTCCCCGGAGGTTTACCGCTTTGCCGTGCAGGACTCTGAGGAGAATATTGTGTTTGAGGACAAAGTGCAGAGCAAAACGGGCATCCCCATCATTAAGGCCGGCACAGTGGTCAAGCTTATAGAGAGGCTCACCTACCATATGTATGCTGGTAAGCTGCTGCAATAAATCATCTGGTTAAGAGATATTTTACTTCGCTAACTCAAATGTTTATTTTGCAAAGATTCATTGTGATGTTTATTGTCTGTGTTTGTTATCTAATCCATTTCATCTGTTTGTAGATCCTAACTTTGTGCGCACATTTCTTACAACATACCGATCATTCTGCAAACCACAAGAGCTTCTCACTCTGCTGATAGACAGGTACGATTTAAGCAGGACGCCTGATGTATTCCTCTCTGAGCCATAAGAACAATCGGTCTTCTTTTGGAGAATATATCTTTCAGAGATGTGGTGTTGTGGGTGCCTGTGACATCTTGAAATATCACGTGTCTGATTGTTATTTTCCTCAGGATTGAGATCCCTGAGCCAGAACCGACTGAGGAGGACCGACAGGCTCTCTGGAACGGAGACCAGCCAATGGCGGCCGAGCTCCAGAGATTCCGGAAGGAATACGTGCAGCCGGTCCAACTCAGGTACGATAACCGTCCAATCACAGCTGATTGTTTTCTGTAAGTAGACGAAGAGCAGCTACTGCGAGAAACGCATTCAATTTAATTTGTATAGCACTATTATATTCGATTTCTGCCAATAAATTCCATAAATCCTACAAGCTGGCCCTTTAAAAAAAAATAAAGCATTAGAGACCTACTTATTGCTTTGCTCATCTTAAGTGTTTGAATTGCTTTGTCACACTATGAAGTTTTAAAAATGTAACTTTTACAAGTGGAATTATGCAATTGGTTACATAATAATGTTTTTGTTTTAAACTGTATTCTCTAAAACTTGCAGATGAAATGTAAAAAGTTCTTCCATCTTTCACTGATTTATTTTTATTTCCCAGCAAGGCCTTTCAAAATGCCACAAAAGATTTTGTGTCTCTTTGTCTCCTGTTGTTGTTTGGCTCGTTCACATTCTCCTGTTAAGGCCTGAACGTTCTCAGTGAGCCACAGAATTACTTTTGCATTAGACTCTGTGTCCTTATAAGGAGTAACCGAGTCAGGAACAGTCCCGTAAGTACCATTAAAAACTCAGAGCTTCTCGGTATCGGACTGCACCGCTGTTAAGAGCAGCTCCAGTAAAATCCTTTAAACTTTAGTCATAGAAACGGTTAAAACACCAGTGGGCAGTTGCACATTGTGATGTACAAGTATTCTGGTCACGCACACTACATGTACTCGGCATCAGCAGTGTTTCGGGAAACCTCAAAAGTCGGTAATGAGGTGTCTACGTTAGAGAGCAGACACACATTATAAACACTGATGGTAATAATCCTTCCGTGTTTAAGCAAAGATCGGGACAAAAATGATAGGAACTGGGTGGTCTATTGTTATAAACATCACAATGTGGTCCAGCAGTGTACTTCAAATCCAGGAGACTCAAAGTACATGAAAATAGCTCTTCAGGCGCAGCTTTTGCCCATTTTAAATCACAAAAAAAAGCGTTCCTGCTGTTTCTATTTTTAAATACCCACTCTCTTTAAAACAAGTGAACTGACAGGGTGAAGAATAAACACTGGCCAGCAGCCAGAAACTGTTCAATTAAGGACTTGTCTCTATCCTACAAACCTCTCTGTCAATGGTTGGTGAATTTAAAATATAAAATGTGGTTGATAGAGCTCCATGGCAGTTTAATAGTTGCAGTGGCTCACAATTAAAGTTAATGAATTTACTTTAGTTGATGTTTTTCTACAACCGCAACATTTGTGTCCAGCCGAGTCATTTTGGATGTCGGACGTCTTTCTCTGCCCTCTTTCCTGTCCAATAAAGGCAAAGAACAGTAAAAATGTCAGGGGTGAACATGTTTGTTTCCTTTTTTGGTTGTCAGTGGTACATAAATGTGAAATGATTTCAGTGTGCACAGTTGTACGTGTGGAGGACGATGCATATCATGAGTTAATACTGTCGACTTGTCTTTGCCTCACAGGGTTCTCAACGTGTTCCGTCAGTGGGTCGAACATCATTTCTACGACTTTGAGAACGATCCAGAGCTGAGGAGTCGATTAGAGGAGTACATCTCCAGCAAGATTCAGCTGAGAGGTCAGAACTGCACGTTTAGACATCTGTATTGGAGTTTCACTAACGCTATTCAAATACCTTTGCTGAAGCCTTCTTTGCTAAAAAAAAAAATAATAATTATAAATTGTATTAGAATGAACAAAAATATTTCGTAAAAAGAAGATATGTTCAAACTAATCCTGTGACATTGTGCATCAGCACAATCCTGTATTATTGATACTATACTGCTACCTTATATAAACTTGGATTTAAACACGGTGAACTATGAGAATAAGTTTAATTCATCCGGTCGTCTCCCAGATAATTATGTTTAATAATTGAAACGTATCCAGCATCATTAAAACATGTCTTTATTATTATCATGATTTATTATTTCTGAGACGTTTAGAGCCTATCCTTTTAGTTGCAAGTGAGGTGCCTGTGTGTGCCTCCCAACTCAGAATTAAGACTAAATTCTGTTTGTTTATAGGTTCTCTGTAATCTTTAATTTAGCAAAACACAGTGACGTGAATTCTGTGTTTTTCTTTACAGGCAAGTCGATGAGAAAGTGGGTCGAGTCAATCAACAAGATCATCAGGAGGAAGCTGCAGACGCAGTCCAATGGCGTTAGCCACAACATCACCTTCGAGAGCCCGCCTCCTCCCATCGAGTGGCACATCTGCAGAGCGGGCCAGGTGGACTCGTTTGACCTCATGACCCTTCATCCCATAGAGATCGCCCGCCAGCTGACTCTGCTCGAATCAGAGCTGTACAGGTGACTTAAATTAGTTCGTTTACACAGATTGTTTGTAACATAATGTCTTGTGCGACTATTGTTGTGCGTCATTCACGGGTTTGGATCAAATTGTTTCCTTGCCTTGTCTGAAACATACAAACTGTCTTCCTCAACAGAGCGGTCCGGCCGTCTGAGCTGGTCGGCAGCGTCTGGACCAAAGAGGACAAAGAGAAGAACTCGCCCAACTTGCTCCGCATGATCCGCCACACCACCAACCTCACACTGTGGTTCGAGAAGTGAGTCCAAGGATTCATAGAATGCGGATTTGAGACAAAAATATGTATATGTATGTAACTGTGTTTGTGTGTCGTTCTCAGGTGCATTGTAGAGACCATGAACCTGGAAGAGAGGGTAGCCGTGTTATCGCGGGTCATTGAGATTCTGCAGGTTTTCCAGGAGCTCAACAACTTCAACGGTGTGCTGGAGGTGGTCAGCGCCATCAACTCCGTCCCAGTCTACAGGCTGGATCACACCTTCGAGGTGAGTGAAGCCATTAAAGCCATCAGAAGAAACTCCATCTTCATCAGAAAGAAATATTTCCAAATGCATTTTTTACTTTCTGGTTCCCTTTTACTTTTTAAACCCCTGAAGATGAACAAGGAAATTCCACCAATGACTCAAAGAGATTAGGAGTTGAGTTGAATATATAGGTTCATTTTTTACAGCTAACAAAACAATTATAGTTTTTATCCAGCTGCTGAATGATACCTTTTATTTTTGTTGCTCCATTCTTTTTAATTAAAAACATACACAATGTTGTCATGTTAAGATGCTGTTGTTTGGCCTTATTTAATTAGCTATTGAGAAATGTCTGATCTCTTTTTTTTGTTTTTTTTTACATGCATGCAAACCCAATACTGAACACATAACATCATTTATTGGACTTTTACTCCCTCCTGTACCACAGGCAATACCAGAGAGGAAAAAGAAAATCCTAGAAGAGGCCGTGGAACTGAGCCAGGACCACTTTAAGAAATACTTGGCTAAACTCAAGTCAATAAACCCACCCTGTGTGCCTTTTTTTGGTAAGTCCATTATGGTTTATTTAATTTTTTTATGAAATGAGGGTTTAACTATAACTGTTATTTCCAGTCACCATTATTTATTTTAAACCCAGTCGGAGTTTCAAGTTTCTTTCTTCCTATATTTTAAACTGATCACCATCATCTTCATCCTCAGGTATCTATTTAACCAACATCCTGAAGACGGAGGAAGGCAACCCAGACTTCCTCAAGCGCCACGGCAAGGAGCTGATCAACTTCAGCAAGAGGAGGAAAGTGGCTGAAATCACAGGAGAGATCCAGCAGTACCAGAACCAGCCCTACTGTCTGAAGGTGGAGCACGAAATCCGGGTGAGGCTCACTCTTATCGTTTTCTTATTTGACAGGTTTCGCAGATCCTGAACTCAAAACATGTCTTATTTTTCTTTTTTCTTGCACAGAGGTTCTTCGAGAACCTGAACCCGATGGACAACAGGAGTGAGAAGGAGTTTTCCGACTACCTGTTCAAAATGTCTCTGGATATTGAGCCACGGAACTGCAGGCAGGCTCCTCGATTTGTAAGTGTTTCTGTCGTGGAGATGGGCTCAAGGTTCAGTTCTCGGCCCTGTTCTTGTCCCAAATACACATGGACTGCAGACTGGTGAAGAAAAACTTTGTTTGGATCTTTGTATATGATTCAAAACTTGTGGAACAACATATTAGTCTCTGTTGTAAATTCCGGCTATTTGATAGCAATATTTTTCTAATATTGTTGATTAGAAGCAGTTGAAATGAGGAATGGGCCTTAAAGCTGCACTGTGCAGCATTACTTAGTGACTGCAAAAGGTTGTTTCAGGCCTAAATACATTCAGTTAAACTGTAATATCAGTATAATCATGTGTATGTAGTTTAAAGAGTCAGTTACCCTCCTTGCCCCCACACAAAAAAGTATTTTATTACTTACTTTCAGTGTCATTTCGCCATTCAAATACTTTTTTAGATTTTTTTCAAATTTAAGATGGAATTTGCTCAAAACATCACAAACATGAGCCTAAAGAATTAAACAGCAGCTGTTAATCTAAAAAATCCACAGATGTCACACATAGGGATTGTCTCTTTAGTATTAAGTTGTTCTAGGTAACGATTTAAGAAACGGTTATATTTTATAGCGAGTTTCAACAAGCTTCTTGTGGACAGAGATGCGGATAAACCCACAAGTATGTATGAACACCCCTCCAGGATACTCCTCTGTAATGAAACCGAGCATACCAATGTAGATAAGACATTATTTTATCTTGCCTGCTGCATTGTTAACAATTTGCTTAAAAACCAGTCAGTAATATTATTTTCAATAAAACATTACTTTGAGGTAAGGAGCCATTTGAATGCCAAAAGTTTCAGTGGGCAGTTTTAAAGAAGCGCTCGGTTCTGTCTCAGAGAAAGAGCGTTTGTTGCAACTCATTATTGAATTTCTGTTTCTCGTCCTGCAGCCCAGGAAGACCATGTACACTCTGAAGTCCCCGGGGATCCGGCCCGTGCGAACGTCTACCTCTGGCACCCTGAAGGGCCACCCCGTCCCCCTGGAGAGGGAGCCCCCGCATAAGATCACCTTCCGGAGTATCGCCGAGACCGAGCCGGAGATGCCAGCGTCGGCCTCTGTGCCCACCTCCCCGAACACACCGACCCCTCCGCAGTCGGCCTCCTCCGACCTGAGCTCCGTCTTCATGGATCACGACTTCAGCAGCTCGTATGGTGGTGAGTTCAGCTGATGCTCCGATTCAGCGTCGGGCGTCTTTTGTTCCCCTTCTTGAGAAGCGGGAAGTGTGAGGGAAAGTTTCTCAACGTGTCTATAAAAGTCAGTAAATACCCAAATTAGTTTCATGTTTACAGTGTTTTACAGATGTATTGCATCACATGACTTTCCGCGTTCGTCCCACTGACATTTCCCTCAATGCTATTTTTATTATGGCAAAGAATAAACGTGGACAGTTCTATTTCTGAATAAGAGCATGCACCTTTCTTGAGAAATCAATCATCTTCTCGTCTTTAAATTTTACAGGTAGCAACTCCATATTTGCTCCTGTTCTTCTGCCTCCGTCAAGTGAGTGTGGGCTTTTCTGTTGTCAATTAAGTATTTTTCTCCTGATTGCTTTCTGCCTGACTATCCCATGAATCATTCTTACACTCACTTTGTGATCAGTGTGCTGTGACAGTGAGCATGGCTTGTTCCTGAGCTCTCATCCATGCCGTTTTTTTTTTTTTTTTTAAACTGTCTTTTTTCTTTTCCTCAGAGTTCCAGTCTGTGTCTTGCGGCAGCCTCCACCACCTCGGGGAGGAGCTGCTGAAGCCTCCTCCTCTGCCGCCACGGAGGAAAGACGCAATGTCTGAAGCCAAAGTAATGCTCTTACATCATTTCCCACCAATTGTACCCATAGTTACGACACCTTAAAGCCGGAGTGCAAGACTTTTGCATATGAATGAACGTCCGTTACATTTAAGCCCTTGCCAAACGAGTTGACACAATGCTGATTAAGCCCGTCGCCGCCAAGGAGAGCTCTCTGTATTTCACAGTATACAGGAGTTGCCGTGTCTGTGGCAACTTTCCTGCACTGGCGCAAATATTCCTGCAGGGCGACCTCGCCGCATCCCTTCTGTAGTGCTCTCTTCAAGTCTTCCTCTTTAGTCTTTCTTCTCAACGCTGAGTTGTTATTTTTTACCTGGAGTACCCATGGCAAGGCATGGCAAGTTTATTTGTATCGCACATTTCAACAACGAGGCGATTCAAAGTGCTTCACATAAAACCATTAAAAGCATCAAAACATAATGCAGAAGATTTAAAAACAATCAAGAACATTCATTCATAAAACATTAAACAGTCAAGAAGTAAAAAAAATATATAAAAGTTGCAGTGCAGTTTAAGAAATAAAATGCAGTAGTGAGATGCAGAAATTGATTAATAATATTGAATCTGGTTCAATTAAAGGCAACAGCAAACAGAAAAGTCTTCAATCTGGATTTAAACGAGCTGAGGGTCTCAGCAGACCTGCTTTCAGGAACCTTGTTCCTTGTAATTACTCTCACTGCCAGAGGGGGGAGGCAAAAGTCTGGCGCTCCAGCTTTACCTCTATTTGATAGGGTTGAACTTATTTGTGGTAAGTGCAAATAAAAATACAATTCTTAGGAGGTGACAACTTGGAGTAAAGATTTATTTAAGGGTGTGTTTTGGCAAATTTGTATGTATCACTAACTGACCTAAAGGGGACACAATGATTCAAATGTATATTAGTTAAAGGGCATAATGATTTATGGATGAATGATGACTGATGGTATCAATGCAATGACACAGACTGAGTGCCAGTGGTGTATATATAGATTCTGATCTGCTTGTGTCTCTCTGTCTCAGCTGAGCTCCAGGTCCGACAGCCCCCCAGCAATCCCTCCCCGGCTGCCCCCTCCTCTGCCCAGGAACCAGCCTCGACCGCTGGTGTACAACGGCCCCCCCCATGGACGGCCCACTGCCCAGCCCGCCTCCGCCGCCACCCCGCGACCCTCTGCCCGACACGCCTCCCCCGGTGCCCCAGCGGCCCCCAGAGATCTTCATCAACTACCCGCTCAACATGCAGCCTTCCCCCGTGGGCCGATACCACTGGGACTTCAGCAGCTCCCCCAGCTCCCCCAACACCCCGCCCAGCACGCCGTCGCCCCGCATCCCCAGGCGGAGCTGCCCGCTCAGTGCAAGCCAGAACAGCCTCTACCCTCTTCCTGTTCCCATCACTGCTCCGCCTGTCCCCCCGCGCCACAACTCCAGCCCACAACTCCCCAAACTCCCACCAAAGACATACAAAAGGGATCTGCTGCTGCAGCAGCCGCCGCCGCTGCTGCTGCAGCCGCCGCCGATACAAGGCCTCTCACTGTTGGAGAATACCGACGGCAGCCAGTGAGTCTGCGTCGTCGTTGTTGTTTTGTTTTTTTTAAACACCAAGAGGTTATCTTGAAATGCAAACTTCAAACTGTCTCCTGCAAACTATGACACAGTGGACTCAAAGCTACTGATCAGAAAGAATAACACTGCTCCACACACTCTTAACTCCACCCACCCGCCCTCTGCATCGACCAATCACACCCCCCCGCTGTGCCTCTCAGGGGATCAGTAGCTCCGCCTTCATCATAAACCCTCTGTGCCAATGAGAAACCCTCACCGGTGTGCCAGCTAATAAACAACAAGGAGTTGAGTGTTTGTGTCTTTTTTGTTCTGTATGGAGTGGGACTGTTGCTCCTGATAAAAGTTCTCACCCCTCACACTCTTAACTTACCCCACGTCCCACTCCTCTGTCAGGGTGGGGGTGAATGTGGGGGGCCTTGGACTTTGTAGCGTCACATGTCATGCTTTGTTTCTTTGGGCATTGACATGATCTGGAGTCCTGCTGCAGCTCACAGATTTTTAAGAGCGCTCTCCTCCTCAATGATCCACTTGGACGTAGCTCTTTCACAGCGGCTGTGAGCAGCAAACATTTCCATTGATTTGTTTTTTTTTTCCTACGAACTGCTAAACAAACAGTTGCCAAAGTCTTATTTTATGCAGGGGGAAAAGGGATTTTTGTTTTCTTCTTTTTTTTTAAACAAATGTGACATTAAAAGAATCGGCGGCGACACTGAATCCCCCACCTTGTATCTCAACTGTACACTGTGACTGTATAGACGCGAGTCAAACTGTCTTGACTGTTTTTTTTATCTGAAGACAGGCCTCTCTGCAGCCACAAATTGTTGCCTTTAAAAAAAAAAAAAAAAAATCCAACAGCGGTGACCTCTGACCCCAGGCTCCAGTCCTCTCGACCCGGGTGGGACAGCGAGAGCCGAGAACACTCCATTTGCACATCGAGTTTGGGCCAAGTCAGCAGGTTTCGATCAGACTATTGATGATATCCCTCAGCGGTGTGCGACAGCGGGAGGTCTGCCACGATATCAAGCGGCACCGATCCTGGACGGAGACGGGGGAGAGCTGTATGTTTGTCTCTCGCCACCGCTTCCAAAGCTGATGTCTTAACCGATCCCCTAACAGACGTGCGCTGCTGTCTTGACACTGTGCCCAAAAGCCCCCCCATGACCAACTCTTCTTCATTGGTATTGAAACTCAGCACTGGAAGCACGCAACCTCCTACCAGAGCTGGGTCGGCTCTCCCCAGTGGCTGCTCGACCTATCTAAAGACTCATGAAAAAGAGGAACTTTTTAACCCAACTTCTTCTTTCTGTCTTTTTTTCCTTCTTTTTTCTGCTTGAAAACATTTTGTTTCTCTTTGGAAAGACTGAAATAATCCATGCATCATGCTCAGATGTGCCTTTTATTTTATTTTCTACTTTACAGAAATAAGCAAATGGTGTCTAAAATGCTAAAAAAATAAAGTTGCCTATGTAATGTTTAGAACAAAGCTATACACTATGAAATTGTACATGTTTGTGGATACTGTGTATATATAACATGTATACACTAACTAAATAATTTGTATAAAGTGGCAAGTTTTTTTTCCCGTTGTATTGTACCCTCATCCGCATCTGTTCAGTCGAATATTGCCTAATAATCCAATGCTGCTACAGTCGGATAAAAAAAACTAAAAAAACAAAACAAGAAAAAAACAGGTCACTGTCACTAACTTACTTACAGACAATCTCCAGTTGAAACACTGGGAGTATTAACTGAGGAAAGCCATTTTTTCTTCCTTGCCCCGTAGCTGTTTTAAAGTAATGAAAAAAAAAAATACAGTTCAGTATGCCAAGCACTTACTTAGACGTGTGCTTCACTTTGTACATCCTACTAATTGCCTTTTCTCCTTTTGAAAGATTTTTGAATGCTAACATTCATTAAACAAGAGGTTGGGATTGCATTGAAATTGCAGTTGAATATACAAAGACCTATATTCAGTTGCAAGTATTTGAGCATAGTGGAGAATTGGACTATTTTTTTCTGAGAAACACACTTTGTGCACTTTAGGCTGTACTGTTGAAGAGCCACAGTTGTTAATAGGTCATGTTTGTAAATGCAATGGTCCTATGCAACTGTTCAAACTCACTTTCTACATGGATAGAAAAAAAAACACGTCTACCACCTCTCTTTTGTCCACATGTGTATAAAAGACACAAACGCCTGAGGATGTCTGATAACCACGAGCAGGAAGATCTAGTGCCCTTTTTCCTCTTCGTCTCGCTGTATTTTGTGCACGATGGTGGACGATTAAACTTCTGATCAAACTAGAGAGAAAAGGGTAGTTTGGGAGGATTTTTAATCGACAGCTGAAGTCAAATCACTTCACTGTCTTCACTGACTTCTTCATGTTCTGTCCATTTTTCCAAGTCTCCCAAGCCAGTATTGGTGGGGTTAATTTTGCCAAATTTGTCTCTTTTGTTTTGTTTGTTTTAACCCCCGACAGAATAACAGATTGGTTTTCCTCCAGTGGCACTGTAACAGCTTGATCCAGCAGTCGGTTTATTTGATGGTATGTGGCCTTTTAACTGCTTTGTATTAATGGTCTTCATGAGATTAATAAATCACCCAGTCTTATTTTGTACTGAACTACTCATTTCGCTCCTAGTTTTTTTTTTTTTTTTTACACTGGAAAAAAATGCTTTTTTTCTCAGCTTTTGTTGTTAAGTGGTTCGAGTTATTTTTTTTATTTTTTTGTATTGGCAAGAATGTGCATAGTTTAGTTTAACGTTAGACCGGAAACAGGGAAACCGCGTATCAAAATCCATTTACTAGAAGAAGAAAAAAGTGTTCACCAATGAACACGTTATATTTCCTTTTTGTTTATTTTCCAGAAAAAACAAAGTATGAATAACGACTCAATTTTACCAGCGTACCGCACGGACCTACTCGGAAAAATGGCCGGTTTTAATACAACGAATTGTCCTTTTTACAGCTCGGTTTTTGGACACGTTCCATAAATGATATACAACATATGAATGAGTGGGGTTTGTTGCTACTTAATAGAGCCAGACTTTGCCTAATATTTCACGCAGCTATCTAACCACTAACTACTCGATCAAGAGGGACGTTAACTCTCCACCAGAAAGCGAAATAAGCATGTTTTTCAAAATGTCACTTTACTGCTTCTGTTGGATATTAAAATATACTCATTAAATGAATGAAGAAGTATTTATTAGTAACATTAGCTTTAAGCTAACTAGACATTGTGTCGTACATTACCACCTCAAGTTAAAAAAACAAAACAATATGATCTGGAATATTTATTTAGATTTTTCAGTCTAACCATTGTTTCAAATGTGTAATTTTATTTTTCTCAGATGAATTTTGTTCTTTGATCTTTTATATCACATTTTAAAATGTAGCTTGAGCCAAACAAAGCTGTCTGCCGTATCACCAACAATCCATGCAGTTGCGTTGCTGTCGTGACCATTTGGGGAAATGTCTCCATCAAAGAAATCTCAAATTGGGCTCCCGTTTTTAACCTCTGCACGTTGTGTGCAACAGTTATTTTTTATATTTATTATTGCTGGTCCTCTTGTCTTTGCTGCGGGTCAAACGGTGCTGCAGGGCCCCTCGCTGTCCTCACTGTCGTCCCACAGTCCTCCAGCGCTCAGGGCTGCTGCATGGGGGCCTCTCTGCTGAGCCGGGCCTGGTCTGAAGAGGTGAGAGGTAAAAGTATATTCATCTCATTAACCCAGTTTTTTGTATATATATATTTATGTATATGTTATATTATATCTGCATTGATAGCACCAATACAAGTCTCTGAGTAAATCTCAAGTGTTTCTGTCACAATTCTGCCTGATGGAGGCTCTTACCTCAGGTTTTCTCTGCTCGGGTTGAAGTTCAGAAAGCTTTTCCTCGCTGGGGTTTGAATCGGTATGAAGCCTTTTCTCTTGTCTTTCTCCGGAGCTGCATCCGCCTGGTACATGAAGGGATGTGGATGTATACAGAGAGCAAGTTTGACATTGAACAGCACTGCATGGAGTTGTCAGGAAAAAATATGGAATCAAGTGATGGAAGAAATGCTCTTCCAATTCTCTACTCCACTGTTGGTACTACTAAGTCTGTTCTCTGTGTGTGTGTGTGTGTGTGTGTGTGTGTGTGTGTGTGTGTGTGTTAGAAAGTTAGTGTCTGTGTAGCGTTGGCAGAGGCATGTGATCCTTGAGTAATGTTCACAATGTACTTCACTCATTATTTCACTCTCAACATATCAATAGTAGGCCCATGGACGGAGCTTGGTGCTCATGTTACAAAAAAAAAGCTAAATACCTGTTTGGATGGATCATCCCAGATGGGCCTGAAGGCACTTTTTGGATGTAAAGGAGGCGACCCCTTCCTCACATTGACCAGCCTCTTTCCATACGGCGGCGGCCCGTCTGCACACGGCCCCGCAGCGTTTCGCAGAGGAGGGTGAGGGGTCAACCTGGGAATCTGCCACCTCAGACACACAGTCCTCTCTCGGGGCGCCTGTTGCTGCTGCTGGCTGTACGAGGGCTTCAACAGCACCGGCACCTGGCTGTCCTCCTCTTCATCCTCCTCTTCGTCCTCCCCACTGTTGCTGCCTGTCGTCTCCCTGCGCAGCGTGCCGTCGGGGCTGCAGGAGCTGACGGAGGAGTAGTCGAAGGCCGAGGTGTCGTCTTGGTCCGTCTCGCAGTCCTCTAGGGCGTGAGGGGCCTCCAGCCCGTTGGTGCCCTTCCCGGTGAGCTGGCTGTAGGTGCCCCGGCCTGAGTTGCTGGTCTCCCCCCGCGCTGCGGCGTCAGGGGTGAGGAGGGAGCAGCAGGCGTGTCCACAGTCTCGGGCCGGCTGGTTCGGGAGGCTCAGGTCTCCTCCACAGCCCTTCCTCCTCACCGGGCTGCAGGACCAGCACTCCAGACGCATGGCGTGACATCCGTCCACTCCATTAGTGGCAGCCTGCTGGTCGTCTCTGTGGGAAGGAGAGTGGAGGTTATTACGTTTGTGATCTGCTGCTACCTTATGAACCATCCCGACCCCTCAGGTTGTCTGGGACGAGTCTACTTTCTGTTCCAAGAGTCAGAACTAAACATGGAGAAGCAGCGTTTAGCTTTTCTGCTCCACACATCTGGAACAAGGTCCCTGAAAGCTGCAGGTCTGCCGAGACCCTCAGCTACTTTAAATCCAGATTGAAGACTTTTCTGTTTGCTGCTGCCTTTAATTTAATCAGATTCAATTGCTGCATCTCACTACTGCATTTTATTTCTTTAACTGCACTGCGTATTCTATTTTTTGCTTTTTGACAGTTTTAAATCTTGTTTTCTTCTGCATTATGTTTTGATGCTTTTATTTGAAATTGCCTTGTTGTTGAAATGTACTATACAAATAAACTTGCCTTACCAGGCCCCTCATCCCCACATCAACTGTTATCATGAGGGGCAGTGTCATGAAGGATGTGGAAATCTGTAGTACATTTACTTGTTTTCATTACTATCTAACTTACTCTCTCTATCCTTTTCCTTAGTGCTTTCCCTTTTCCTGTCATTCCTTCCTGCTGTCATTATTTCTTTCTTTAAATTACATTTTATTAAGCTGACGCTTTTATCCAAAGCGACTAACATGTTTGCTCCATACACTGTAGACACAGCAACGGGGGGTTAAGTGTCTTGCTCAAGGACACATCGACATGGGCTAGCGGAATCGAGCCACTGATCTTCTGATTGAGAGTCACTGCAGCCAGCAGAGGGCGACACTCACCTCTGAGCTGCAGCGTTGAACTGACGCTGAGACTCTCTGGTCAGTTGGCTCCTGGTGCAGCACTTTGCAGAGGGTCCACCTGCCACCGCATCAGAGCAGCTGCTGTCATGCAAAGAATTAATATCAATTTCAGAATTTGACAAAAACACGCAGGCAATAAAAATCATGAACATTTAATCTTATATGAAAAGGCATCAATATGAGTTTTGATCGTTAAAGATCATCTGTGAATCCACCAATCCTTCTCTTGATGCCCTGACCTTTGTGGACCTCCTTCTACTTCCTCCCACCGGACGTCTTCCTCCAGGATCACATGACAACGGGACAAAATGCTCCTCAGTGCTCGCTCGGTTCCCAGCAGAAGGCTGCAATCAGGATGCTCTTTGCCCGTCCACTGCAGCAAGTTCTAGAGAAGAAAAGTGGAGAAATATAAAATAAGTACCTGTTAACTATATGTATTATGACCTGTAGTACTTCTAAAGGTGTTTCTAAATTGTCATAAGGCCTTTTTAATAGTCCCATGGACGGACTCCCTGTGGCTGCTGACTCACCTGTATGTGGCTCAAGTAGCCGTGGATGCGAGAGACAGGTGCCAACAGCAGGTAGAGCAGTTTAATTTCCTCTCTCTCCGTCTGGCCGCTCTGTTAAATGCAGACAGGAAATATCCATCAGCATGTCCGGTTTCCCAGGTACTCTGACAGAATACTGTCCCTTAACACTTATATTACCTGTATTTTCTGCATTTTCTCAGAATGATTCAGTCTGTTGAACTCCAGCGAGAAGAATGATGCCAGGGTCGTTGTGTATCCGAGGTACATGTCCGAAAAGCCTGTCTGGACGACCCAAGTCAGAGCAGTCGTGAGCGCCTTCATTTTACAGTCAAATGGACTGAGGTCGTTTAGAACAAGTGCACCAACTTACATCGTTTTGTCCGATAAGCTGCACCAGGATGTCTCCAACCAGAGATTTCCAGTGTTCAGCAGTCAATCGCTCCTGCAGGGTGTTTCTGAAGAGCAGATGTCGCTGTAACAGCTGCTCCACAAACCTCAGATATGTCTGACTGGATCACAAGGTTGAGGGTTTTAATTGCAAATACAAAATTAAAGCAAAGACGATCACATTTGAACGTTTGCATCCGTGTTTTAGAATATAAGCAACTAGTAATAATCTGTGAGGTTCAGTTGTGTTAAAACTTCTTTTTTTTTAGACAGGACAGACCAGTGCTGTGTTTTTTTTTGTCCTATTTAGCACTTACTACGGCTCCACAGTCATCTGGTGAGCTGGCGGTGTCCTGTATTTATCATACAGCTGGTTTAAGGCTGTCACATACTCCCACTCAGAATGCAGAAGTTGCATCGCCACCTGATGTCGAGCATCTGTACAAAAAAGAAGACGTCAACAAATAATGTGAAGGAATGGGCCTCAAGTTTATTCCACAATCTGATCATCTAAATGTAGCAAACAGAAATAAGGATAGGATACGGTATGATACTTTATTCATCCCCAAGGGGAAATTTGGTTGTGGCAGCAGCAATCAGA
Organism: Taurulus bubalis; assembly: GCF_910589615.1. Classification (NCBI taxonomy): domain Eukaryota; kingdom Metazoa; phylum Chordata; class Actinopteri; order Perciformes; family Cottidae; genus Taurulus; species Taurulus bubalis. The sequence continues at coordinate 12,861,703 of NC_136589.1, read as the reverse complement.
GTTACATATAAGACATTTAAGAAAATTAAATAATAAAAATGCAAAGTATATGAAGTGTGTAAATAAATATAGTATATAAGCGGTGCTAGGGTTATTGATGTTGATGATTCAATTGACGGATGATCTGGCCAGAGGTGATTTTTTATACAGTCTTATTGCAGTGGCCAGGAATGTTCTCCTGTATATAAGATGCTTTAAAGTGGCAATATCAAAAATGTCTTTTTTAAATATATAATCAGTTTACGATCTATGGCCAACATCACGATCTATGAACACGATTCTGAAAACCTGAGTCAACAAAAAGACTCTGGACTGCTAAACTCTGAGTGTTTTTACTCAAATAGAAATGATCCATCAACCAGCACTGCATTCTTTAACCTATAGTGGCTTCAGTATCAAACAAAGAACCACACTCAAGTTGTTAAAGTTTTCAAACATGTTGCCCTTTTTTAAAAAGCCAAGTGAGGAAATTTGGAGCATTTTTTTGCTCACCCGCTCACCTTTGCCCTCGCTGAATCCGGCCTTGAGGCCCTGCAGGAAGCAGTGGAGGAGCAGCTTCCCTCTAGACAGACCGGCCGGTGGAGCCGACGAACAGTCACACGGCCTTTGCTCGCAGGCCGCTTCTGCTGGATCACTGCTGCACGACAGTGGGCAGATGGCAAAATGTCTCTCTGCTGGTTTCTACACGTCTGTTCTAAAAATATTATCTTAACGCGGCGTCAACGGCTCTTTTATGAGTAATTGTTTGCTGTGTGCCACTGAAAATTGTCACAACATGAGCTTGAACACATCTTCCTGTATTACCTGTAAACAGGCAAGCAGAGTGAAGAAGACTTTCATGTTCTATTCTGCATTTTACACTTTGATTTGACTGAAATTTAGCAGGAAAGAGTTCTACTGGTCTCGAGTATTTTTATTTAATTTGAGAAATGAATTGTGCACTTAACTTCTTCTATGTGTTTTGTCGTAATATATTTGGCCGAGCTTAAAGCTTTCAGTCTCAAGTAAATTCAGATGATGGAATGAGTTTAGTCTGATGATAAAACCAAGTGAAACATGTTTGTCTTCCTCTATGAGGTAAAACAAGTTTTACGAGAAGTATGGTCTTCATTTGGAGAAAGAGGTCTCAGATATTTCTCATACTTTCTTTTCTTATCTGTAAAGCTTTGTAGTTTATTCATGTTGTTTGTTTTTGTTCACCTCTCTCTGTGTTTGGATGTGGAGCTCTTTCCATCCTGCTGAGGTCTCTGTCTGTTACTGTACAGCTGCAGGATCTGACACCGCATCCCTCCAAGTTCTTCCTGCAGGAAGACAAGACGCCGGGTAAAGCTCACATAGTGTAATTTGACTGTAAATGAGATATTTTCTCAATAGCTGAACTGATCTGAGTCTGACCCTCAGTGACTCGACCAGCGCCTCCAGACGGAGAGCTTTCTTCTGGCAGCTCCTCCTGTTCTCCTCCAGCTCCTCCCTCAGGTACGAGTCTCCATGTTGGATCTGACTGAGCTCCAGCAGAGCGCTGGTGAAGCCCGTCTTCAGCTCCGACACCATGTATTGCAGCTGAGGGTGCAGCAGGTGTCATTTATTAAATCAAAAATAATGAACAACACCACAACAGCATTGACATGTACATTTCTTACACTAATAAGAGCTTTAAATATACAGTGAACGGTCTCTTTAACAAAGCCCGGCTGGCTGAGGAGGGAATAAGGAGCAGAGTACCTTTGAGATTTCAGTGACGAGCTCGGCCTCTTGAGGCTTCATGACCTGCAGAGAGAGACACACAAACAAGGCTGTTTGCAAACACCCAGTTAATAATCACACACACACACACACGCACACAAACAAACAAACGCAAACACATGCACACACACACACACACACACACACACACACACACACACACACACACACACACACACACACACACACACACACACACACACACACACACACACACACAAACGCAAACACATGCACACACACACACACAGTTTGATATTTCTAGCTGATCAACTGTAAAGAGAAAGAGTAAAGAGTATTTCCACCATGCAGTGAACCACCACACACTCCTGTGTAAAGGGCTCAAAGCAGGAAAGTCAACCTGTTTTTGTTCCTTAAAGTGAATCTTTAACCTATTCCTGACCAAAGGCACATCATTGATTTCCCCTCCCTATATATTAAAGCCTATTCATTTACTAGAAGAGTTTGAATAACATTTCTTAACCAGATTTAACGACTTCTGTGTCCATATTCTGGTTTGTTTGTGGTACCTGCTCCGATGTTGCCCCTGCCAGTAGCCCCTCTGCTAAGGAAGTGGCAAGCCAGCCAAAGAGCTCAGCCCTGCAGGGGAAATGGCTGCAGGAGCCAAAATCCCTCCTTATAAGTCTGCTGACATAAGGGCAGGCATGGATCAGCAAAAAGAAGAAGAAGGAAAATGGAATATGTGATAGCCTCATATTTTAAACTACAAATACATCATATAAATCAGTTCTAAACCAAAATGACAGATCTCCGTTGCTCATCTTATAACACTTAAGAAATATACAGGAATCACATTTTTATTATAGTTGCAAGACTATGACGGTCATAGCTACCTATAAGCATATTATAATGAATCCCAAACAAAATCATAATATCAGTGATTTTCCAAATATTAAAAAACATTCACTGAGGTATAAAAAAAGCCAAAGGACTCACCTCAGTTACAGCTCTCTAACGTTGCGTCTCCAGACATCTGAAAAGAGGCAGTGAAGAATCCCAAAAGACTTTAAATGTCCACTGTTTCCTTTTCTGTGGAGAAACTTGGTTTCAGTTATTTGTAGCGTTTGAAGGAGGCTGGCTGAGCTGCGCATGCGCTGTGCGGACAGCAGATGTCCCGCATGACGCTCAGTGAGCAGCGCTGTGATTAACTGAACCATGTAAATGCCCCAATGGAAGTATCGCTTGCTTATAATTATTATATATATCATTATTTTTTATATTATAACTATATTCCATTCTATTTTACCAACACGTTTTTATTTTTTATTTCATTATAGCTCACACTTGAAATGATGCTCAGAAAGTAGTTTTGAAAGCTTTTCAATCTGGAATTGTGAATTTCTTTGTGCAATTTCCGACAAAACATTACTGTGAATAAAATAATAACATAAAGAAAGAATAAAACAATAGATAATAAATGGCATTATACACAGTGCAATGCCTTCGATTATGTGAATAATTGTCATTGTGATGTGTGTAATACAGCCTACATAATGTAAATATATATAGGTATGAATAACACATACATTATACATACACATGTCAACTTTAAGTAACAATACAGAGCAGTATAATTTACACACGTTTTTATACATAACTTTATGCATATACTGTATATATATATATATATATATATATATATATATATTTTTTTTTTTTTTTTTTTTTTTTTTCATATATTGTATATATATTTTACAATTAACAGGCTTCGGCTACTTAATATCCGATTCCAAAAATCAAAAAACCTTGAATACCAACATTTGTTTTTTAATTCGATGGCTTTTCTTCACTCCGCCCGTGTGTATCTCTCCGCGGGATAAATCGAGCGCACACGTGACTAATTTGTTTTGCAGAGGGGCGTGGTTAAGGGACAGTACTCGAATATGATTGGCTGCTAGACTCAATGAGTTTTCAAAATCGGAGCAGCAGCTGACGGAGCTGTCAAAACAGCCGACAGGACGAGAGCGTGACTGGTGAGGAATAAGACAAAGACGTAGCATAAATGAAGCCAAATATATATACCTCCGTAATACTAAACAGCGCTCTATCCTATTGCAAATAACGGTTACGAAATTGTTTTAGGTAATTGTCCTCCGTGTCGCGATTTCGGTCTGACAGATAAGTTGCACAGCTAACGTTAGCTACTAGTAGCAACAAATGTCTCTCCAAGCAGATGTATACATGTATGCTATTGTTCGAGATAATGCTGTCTTTATCTGAATCTTAATAGCTCGGGTAGTGGAGAGAAAGCTAGCTATTATCCGGACTAAAGCATGTTTAATTCATAGTTTACAGGTTGGTGTGTAGCCTAGCTGCTCGCCGACATGGTCGCTTATTTAAAGGAGCATACCCATCGTGGTTTAGCATGTTTTAGCATGTTTTAGCCCTCGTACAAACTCATATCAGTGTGACGTTCAGGGGAACCGCACTCAATGAAATAGAGAACTGCACAATGTAACAAAAGTCCTGAAGCAAATGCTGCTATTTTATGAAGTGATCAAAACAAAAATGGCATCGCCTCAAGCAGGTGCTGAGCTGCAGAGACTCTAAACTTGATTGAAAATAATCCCACACGGCAAACATTTTGTACCGCCCTTCTGTCTGAACAGTCTGTTGGGCTGGAGCCATGAGGACAAGTGAGTTTGACTCTTCATCTGAAGAGGAGGATGTTGGAGATGAGCAGCTGACGCCCTTTCATGTTTCCTGGTACGTTTTTAGCAGTTTTCCTTTTGCCAAAAAGTCTGTGCATCAGTGAAAGTCAGTTTGCGTGCGTGCGTGTGTGTGTAATGTAATGTATATGATTGTCTTTTAGGTTACCTCTGTCCATAGTGGAGTGCTCGCAGTTTCTTGGGATATGTGCACTACCAGGTAAAACCCTAGTGCATCCTATTTTTTTTGTATCTCTGCATGTTGCTGTTTTACTTTATTGTAAGGTTTTTGTGCGACTGACGAAACAATGTTTTCCTCATTTTACTTCAGGTTGCAAATACAAAGACATCCGCAGGAGTCTGGAAAGAGATGTTGGTAAGACAACCTTATTCTTTACTGGTGCTTGAAGATAATGCTCTGGATTAAACCATTTTAACATGCACATGTAGATCTTTTATTTTACCTTTCTTTTGAAATACCTCATGGATTTGGGAAATGTGGTGTGTGTGAGTGAGCATCCTTTACTGGAAATATGTTGTGAGTCTGATGTGTTCTCAGCAATATAAGCAACACGATCTGGTTTTAAACGAGCTAGCTAGAGGAAAAAGGCTATAAGTTGGAGAACCTGTTTTACATATTTGTTTCCTCCTTGTGAACAGAAGAGCTCCAGAACCAAGGGGTACAGGAGGTGTTTGTTTTCTGCACCAGAGGAGAGCTGAACAAGTACAGGGTTCCCTCCCTGCTGGAGGTCTACCGGCAGCGCGGATTCACAGTTCACCACATGCCCTTCCAAGACGGAGAAGCTCCTGAGCTGGAACAGTGCTGCCAGATCCTCGAGGAGCTGCAGGTCAGCCTTGAGAACAACAGGAGGACTGTGATCCAGTAAGTGACCTGTTGAGATTCTAAATTTGTTTCGAAAAATTTACATTAGTGTTCAACAAAACATTCACAAAAATACTTTCTGATCGCTTGGTGTATTTTACATTTCCCAGTTCATCTTCCTCTTTCTTCTGGATAAAAAAAAAGGAACAGAAAATGTCTTCCGACATCGAAGTCCTCAAAGTGTGTTTAATTTATTTTAACTGGCAGTCAAGTTGCCGTCAAAAGAGGTTGTACCGTTGATGGCGAAACTTATTTTCTTGGTCTCATTTTTCATATATTAGAGCACCTCTGTACTTTTGATTATTTTTTTTTAAACCAAAAATATAAAACACCTGTAGAGGCTCCAACCTTACCCAATGTAAGTCTTAGAGCCACTAGGTGGGCGAATGGGTGAACATGTTCGGACGTGTTCTTGCCACAACTCTTTGATTCATTTATTCTCTGCTCCGTGACACCATAGCATTAATCCGCATGTCCAATACACTTGAATTAAGTTATGGTTTACATGGTGCAGCACAACACAGGATACAACACTTGATCTTAACTGAAACGCACGAGAAGCTGACTCGACCACGGTCAAAAACTATTGTGCTTCCCATCCTCACACACCTGTTCTCATTAGCAGACACTTACCTATATGCCCTTTGAGCTGAATGGTCCACCCCGTGTTAAAATAAAGGAACTACATGTCCCCATTCACTCAGTGTTTCTCTCAAACAACAAAACCCCATTTTGGCTCCAACAACACCCTTAGTTCAAAAGATGGGGTTTCCTAGGGCAAGAGAGTAGAGTAGAAAGTAATGAAAAAGAGTAATTACGTGACAAACTGTGAGCCTTCTTGTTTTTATTTGATATGGCAGCATGACACTATAACTATTAATGTTTTTTTTCTTTTTATGAGGTTTTAAGTAGTATAAAGAAGCGTTGTGAATTTGTGATAAAACAACATAAAGTAATAATCTAACAAGAAACCATTCTTGTACAAATTGAATAATTTGTTATCATAAAAGTGATATATGTCATTAGAATATTAAAGATATCTTGTTAATGAGGAAAAAGGTGCTCCAACCAGATCTTTTCACAGATTTAATGAGAAAATAGTCAAACGTTTTCTTGTGTCACAGCGGCAGCAACAATGTGTTGTAACAACTACTGACTGCAGCCTCGCCAGACTAAAGCAGCCAGGGGAAGGTTGCTGGTTCACCTGTCCCTTTTGTAAAACCTGCTGAAAGGCCCAGGGAGCTGCTCATCGGGCAACAGGAACAAACTAGTTGTACTGGACCGTTTCTACCCGAGCATGCGAACGTAGCAACCGTGTCGGCCATGCTTTCTGCAACAGTTCTACCCTTTGTGTTTTGTAATATTTAAAGTATTTTTAAACATTCATGAAGTCCCTTCATTAAATGAGCAGCCCTGGAGAACTCGAGCACATCTCACCACAAATACTTCTATTTTCTGTAACAGTCTCATTACACAACTGAGCGATTTGCTTCCAGCTTTTGATTTTATTTTTTATTTATTCTTTCTCCTTCCCCCTTCAGCTGTTACGGAGGCCTGGGGCGCTCCGGATTAAGTAAGAATATTTTACATATCCTTTTACTTTGAAAGTTGTTCTTTGTCATTTTTCATGTCAAGCGAGATCAATGTGTTTTCTTTTCTTTATATGTCAGTTTTTGTTAAAGTCTGACCTCTTTTAAAAAGCTTGATGTCTCATGTTTTCAGTCGCTGCCTGTCTGCTGCTTCTGCTCTCTCTAACGATGACGGCAAATAAAGCCATCGAAATCCTCCGGGAGCACCGAGGAGGAGGAGCGATACAAACCGTGAAGGTGAGCGATCTCCTCTCTTCCTCTCTGGATCTGTTGAATTTAAGGAACCGTACGGTGGCTTTTTAATGTTTGTCCTTATTAAACATGTCTATTTTTGCATTAATGCAGACTGCATATCATAAGTGTTGATTTCCTACCTTTTTAGGCTGCCATTTATACATTAATTTACGCAAAATGTGCTCAAAATACAAAAAAAATCTTTTTTTTGTTCCTCCATAAAATTCTTCCTTTTTGTTCCTCGTCAGTATATTCTTATTCATGATGATGATAATAAGATCGTCCACCATCAAAATGAAATGACTCAGTCCAAATAGTCTATTGGATAACCAATTAATTAATTTGCTACTACTTCTCATATTATTTATGTAAAAGTATTGCGTGTTTTTGGAAGTTTCCAGTAAGCGTGACCCAAAGTCAGACTGTCCACAATTATGAAAATAACACCTAGTTTGATAAGTATCGTAATTGATTTCCCTGTAACAGTGCTTTGACATGAGTTGCTGATAAATATTGCATTCAAATACTATGTTGTGAGAAAATTGAGCTTGAAAGACAAACTGTCAATAATAATATTACATTTCAGCTAAATCTGTGCGCTAGATGCTAACAAATCCTACACACTGCCTTTTAAGTTGTCTTTGTTCTCAAAATCTCAAACATTGATATTGGTGTTTGCTTATAAAATCCAGTATTGGTCACTCTGATCATTTAGGAGCTTCTTCCATTAAAAAGGACCCAAATCTGTATGACCGTGCACTGCTGGCGTAAACGTTGAGGCAATCGTAAAATATAAGGGACAATATTTCACCCAATGTGATGTTGAGCAAGCTTCAACTGTTTAGATGTGCTGTACCACTTAATTGACATGTAAACTAACGCCTTAATTAAACTTGTCCGTAGCAATACAACTTCCTCCATGAGTTTCGGGAAAAGTATGCGGCCTACCAAGAGAGCAGAGTGGGTTCCACAGAGCGTTCGGTGTCCCGGTGATCACTGCTCTTAACAGCTGTGAAAGTATTCACCTCATTTGTCAGCGACTCTCTCCTCATTGTGTGTGTGTGTGAGATATGTAATTGTATTCTCTAATGATTGCACTTTAACAGAATACTCTTAATATATTGCTGTTTTTTTCTCATCAAAATAAAGACATGAGCATATCCTATTGACAAGTTTACAACATGTTAGCTGAAGATGCCAACTGGGAAAAGGTCTTCTGCTGTCGGTTTTGTCCCATGAGCTGCATTTTTAGGAATCCCTTCTTTCCTCTAAATAGTAGCACAAATCACTACTTTTCTGCTCCACTTTATTTCTCAAACATCGTTTATTAGCCACTCCACTAGTCATGGCCGATAAGAATATGTATTTATGCCACTCATGAGCTCATGTCCTTTTAAAAGGTTTGGAGTTAAAATAACATTTCCAGTCCATTATAACAGAGTGGGACAGTTTTATTCAGCTTCAAATAAACTCAAGATGTTATTTCCTAGATGTGAAATGATGGGATTTAATACATAAAAATGTTGATTGTTATCTGTGACAAATGACCATAGCTTTCCCTGATAAATGTACACTTGAAAATGGCAATAAATACACTTGTATTTATGAAAATGTTTGTCTAATGGCCTCGATTCTATTGAGAAAACATCACTATCCAGGTTGACTGGAAAAAGTCTGACTGCGTGGAGTGCTTGATATCTTGGAAACACAAAATTAAATTCAGAACATTGAATAAATAAACACCGGAGTATCTAATGCTGTGGAATATTTGGGGCTGTAGTGAACAAAATGCACAGATGATGATGTTAAGAAATTTCAAAAAGGTACATTCAACAGTATGGCATACTCTGTTTCCCACTACAGAGAATAACACTTTCTAATGCTCGACTACATTACTGTACTGTTGAGTGTACCTTCTAATTTATTGATAGCTGCGAGAGCGATTCTACAGAAATACAGGTCACACATTGCTCGCTACTCTGGAGTCACACTTAAATATTGCCATTGAGTTCAACAGGGATTACATCATGTAAATGCAATGATGGATATATCTGAAGTATGGAAAGAATACATCAGATGGTTCTAAAAACCAACGCGACAACCAGGTTGTGATTGTCCCTGTGCAACATGTTTCACCAAGTGAAGACAACCCATGCACTTCAGCCCTCACTGTACAAAACAGTGCCTTCAGGTCCAAAAAACAACATCCATTGTAAAGACTGTATGCATCTGTGAGCAATAACAGAAGTGTAGTTTGCATTTAACTATTTGTCTTAGTGATGATAATGAATCACGCTGAAAATAAATTATCCGTCAAAGCCCAGAATCTAATTCACAGGAAAAACTAATGCAGTTCAGCACACGGCTCAGATTCTCACGTAACGCACACCTGGAAATGTCTACCTAAATTTGTACACACTCAAATGTTGGGAGCCAAGAAGAAAAAAATAAAACTTTAAATTCCAAGCATCAAAAACACACCATTAAAAAAAAAAAGTCCATTCAGGTTTGTCAGTATTTAAACTATAGTGCTGTGAGAGGAACGCTGCGACCGAGATATTCTCTTAAAACGGGCTAAATGAGGGTTGAGAGTTCGTCCACTTGAAATGGCGTCTTTAGTTGCTGACTGGCGGCCTCCAGCAGGTCCAGTGTTCCAGCACTAAGATCATAGTGTCTGGTCGTCTACTGTACATGCAGGTCCTTTTCCTTCGTCGTCCAGTTTAAGAGCTCACCAGCACATAAATCATCCTGTTTTTAGATGAGGAGAAAGTGGGACGAGTTAAATACTGACAATGTCATGCAGTCATATCACACAGCACCAGGTTGGATTTTACAGGGTTTAACATCTTCCTCTCCAGTTTCCTTAAAGAGGTCATTATGACCTAATGTATAAGACAGCCACAGTTAAAAAGGAACAGTTCAACATTTTTGGGAAACACTTATTTACATTCTTGCTAATATTGTGAATGCCACATATCTTGAACCAGCCTCCAAAAGTAGAATACGTAATTTGCTCCAGACGTTTACATTAGGAATGTGGCAGATTATAGCACAGGATTAAATTGTTACAAAGTGGTTATTCCCAGACTATACATACAAGTCCTGTGCACCTTTTTCTTTTTAAACCTACAACCAAAACATGAATGCTCAACAAAGAAAACAAAATCAGAGAAAATGATCCGTACCCATAGAGATAGTAGAAGAATGACAGGAGGTAGAAAGCCAGTTTGCACCAGCCTTCTTTTTGACAGAAGGCCAGGATGTCAGCATTCATGATGGTTGTTGGGTCGTAGAGTCCTGGACAGCTCATCACAGGTCTGCTCATATACCTGCATCACAGTAACCAGAGTGGGGCGTTAAATCCAATAACACTGATGGAATAAGCATGATAATGTGCAATACATTTTTTATGTGAGATACTCGCCTCCAGACATGGTAAGCCAGCAGTGGTAAATTGAGAGAGAGGGTGAGCCACTCGGCCGCACAGAAGAACATCACACAGAAGAAGAAATGGATGAGATATTCTGGGAGAACCAGCTGAAAAGAACAAAATGTATATAAAATGTCAGGATCCACAGTGAAGAGTCAGTCCAACTCATGTTCTTGAAACAAATTATTTAACTGTCCACAAAAAAATACTTAATTATTACCAAGTAAGACGCCACGTGGAATACATGTAAAAGTTAAAGCTGGTCAGGAAACAAAACAGTATGAAGTTAGAGCCTCAAAAAGGCCTTTTTACAAAAGAGAAAGCTGAGCTATTTAAAGAACCAGACATTTAAAAATTGCCAACAGCTCCACAGAGTCAAAGACAGGAGTGAAATACTAATTAGCTACAGTGAGATGCTTATTTTACCAATGCATTTACTAAATACAAACGCTAAGCCTCTTGTGACAAACTACTAGACCCAGTTTAATGTCAAATTACTACATTTGCAGAGAAATGTCAGAAGTAAGCCGTCGTGCTGTTGGTACGACACAAACAGTGCTTTATCATGCACCGAACTGACACAATGTGGAACGATGAACAGGGTGAAAGATTAAGCAAAAATTGCAGTGAATTTCACCACTGACATGTTAGCATAAATGGAGGAGAGAAAGACCCCTCCTGGCCGACTTAAATCCCCCACGGTGAGGCTTATGCAATAGCTTCAGATGTCGATTCCTCTGTCTAATGTGGCAAAACAATGTGTGACTGGTTTTAAGCGATGCAGCCAAGTCATGCATCATATTTAGTCTTTACCACCGATTTATAATTGCTGTAAATCATGTGGGTTGCTGTTGAAATTTAGAAAATCTACAAGACATTTATTGTTGCAAGTGGATAGAAAAGGTTAATTTCCCACCCTGGTTATGTGTCATATATATCAAAAAGTGTATATATACACACAAAATAAAAATAGCGGAAACCCATCAACAACTTGCTCTGAAGAACAGTTGCGCGTCTCAACGTCTTTTGCAGCGATCATACCACTTCCTGACAAACGGGAAACACACTGGAGTGGGACCATGCTGCGAGCACTAGCAGTGTTGATGCAGCAGCCTGCCTTGGGTTGACAGGGTTCGATGTGGTGCGGGGTGGAGGGGGGGGCAGATGGAGGCACCACATGGAAGCCATGCATTCAAAAAGAGCAGAGGGCGGAAGGGTATAGGGGTGGGGCAACCAACAGCCCACAGATGGAAAGGTGAGGGGCGTGTAGGAAGAGAAAGGTGGGGCGGGAGGAGGGAAGGACTATAATGTGTTGAAACCCTGCACTGTGCTGCCAAATACAAAAACAACTGATCACAGCACAAAACGTGCCAACTGAGCTGACAATCCACACGGAAAAAAAGACTGTCCATGGTCAAAACTGCACATAGTACTGTGGAGTGCATCACGAGGAATCTCTCTTCTTTAGTGACAAAAACCATCTCCTCCTACCACTGAAATCCCGAACCAATCAGTGGCCCCAAATATTGCTGAGGTTGGATTGTGTTGATTCTGCAGCCATCTGGTCAAAACCACAGGTGATGTCAGTTGGAGCCAACACTGAGCTCAGTTCTGCTAACGGCTGAATCTGAAACTGCAGCTTGTGCCTCCATAGAAATGGAGAAACTCCGTAGTAATACAAGTTTAATTTAAAGCTGGAACATTAAATACATGTCCTGCATAACCAATCAAGTATCACCCCCTTTGATGATCCACAGCTCAAAAGTACCAACTACTCAAAAAGCTTTGCTACAAAATCCAGTTACCTATTCGGAATTTACATGATGACTCTGAATACTGCTGTGTAGAAGCTTTTCAGGACAGTGTGTGTGCCTGGTGTATAATGCTCAAGACTAGTTTTCTGACTCTGAGTTAACTGAGAATCTACTGTAACTTTGACACTATTTGCAAACAAAGGGTAGGTTGTAATAAAGATCATGCATGTTTCGAGCATTTGCAAGTCTTTTCAGTTAACAACTACACTTTATCACTACTTGGTAACATTGGACTTCTCATCCAAGCTAATATTGCCCACTATTAGACGGACCGTGGCTCTTATACTTAAAAAAACAACTGAACACAGTCAATTTAATTGGTTAGATGAGGTAAAAAAAAAGGACAATAGAAGGCAAAACTAATATTACAGTTAATGCTTTGCTCTCTAAAAAGGTCAAGAAGAATACAAAATAAAAACAAATCCACAACAGTAAAGAAAATACACAAATGTATTAAAAATAAAATGTACAAAGCAATATACTACATGACAGTAAAAGCCTCGAAGCACAGGTGGCATGTTTTTTTTTAATCCCAGGCTAAACTCTGGCTTCAACTCTTGAGATTAGTTAACTGAAAAGACGTTTGCAAACACTCCTCCGTGCAAAATGACAAGACTGCAGACTGAGTTGGACTGAGCGGGCATTTTAAAGATTGGTACAAACCTTTATTGCAATTTTGACTCTTTTAATCTTTTTGACCTTTTCGACTGTCTTTTTGCCGTTAACAAAGTGTAAAAAAAAAAAAAAAAGCAGATTAGGAAAAACAAAACAACAAAAGCCGTTAGAGTTTGACAGCTGACAAGATCTCTGAATTTAAAACAGGCAGGACATTTAGCATAACAGTGCAGAGAAATGATTGAAAAAAGACAGATAGGCGGATAAAATTATCCTAAAATAAATGAAAGACCTTTCAACAGAGCATTTCTGCATGCAGTCTAAGAGGCAAGGAAGTCGTGTGTCGGGGACGGTGGTGTCACTTACCGGATTTAAAGTGTTACACTGATCTATAGGATTCTTGTAGTCAGTCTTCAGCTCATCAAATGCTATTATCTGGGGGGACAAGATGGGCACAATGTAATGATGTACAAAGAGCAGCTTAATGGGAATGTCCATTTTATGAACATGCAATGTATCAACTGATCAACGGATCTGGCCCGCCAGGGGGTCCAGTCCGGCCCGCCGGATAACTGTTAAAAATACAGAAAAAATAAATAAATTAAGTAAACTACCAGGGATCGAACCACCGATCCTCTGCCTGAAAGTCAGGCATGCTAACCACTGAGCCATAATCGATCAGTGTACTGATATTATGCGTTGCAAATCGAGTGAATCTGCAGAGGAGAGCCCAGGCAGATAAACAGTGGGCTGATGTCTGAATTTTTGGTCTTTATGTTTCTAGTTTATTGTAGTAAGACCTTAAAATAGTGATTTAAACATAGAGAAACATTGTCATTATCTATGCATTATTATGCTATGATTTTATTGGTTCGGCCCACTGGAGACCAAAATGGCAGGATGTGGCCCCTTAACTAAAATGAGTTTGACACCGCTGGTCTACAGTGTGTGTGTGTATGTATATATATATATATATATATATATATATATATATATATATATATATATATATATATATATATATATATATGAATGACTAAATAAATGTTCAATATAAGTTCCCACAGTCAGGAAGTGTCTTCAAAATGTATGTTTTGTTTGCAAAATCCTAATTTTTCAAAGAATGCAAAATTGCCTTATTGAGTCATCAAATTAGTGTTAAAGTTTCACTATCAAAGCGATGGCCTATTTGTGGTCTTGTTGTTTACCATATAAACCATATGTTTGTGAATGGTTTGTGAGTAGGTGACAGCCGCGTCACAGATCGGTTTATCGTTACGGGATTGGACGTTGACGTTAGCTAAACATGCTAACAAGCTGGTCCGCTAATAGCTGGACTCTAGTCTTTTGACAAACCGGATAGATTATTTGATGTATTGCTATAATCTGAGTACGGTCAATAAAAAGTGAACAATCTAGGAGGGATTACGATAATACGACAGAATCTTATTTGTTATTGTGATGATATCGTTAGCCAACTGTAGCTACGAGCCAAGGGTCGGGGTGTGTGCCATTCATTCAAGAACGGATACGTTCCAATGTTACGTATGCAGAGTACTGAGCGCTCGGCCGTTTTCTATGGCGTTGGCATGGATACGTTCCGTCCAGACGTTAAAATGTCCCGGCTACGGAGCCACAAAGCTGGCCTAGCGTTAGCCCCAGTTTTAGCCAGCCTTCCCGTCGCTCTTTAGCCTGCTTTCATCCGCTACGCCGGGGCGGCAGGCCCACCGTCTTATCCGTAGTGGTCCAAATGTGTACTTACGTGCCAGATAGCGAAGAAGATAAGCGCCGCCGTGAGCAGCAGCGCGAGCATATAACAAAAGGCCGCGAATGTGAACGCCATTTTTGTTCCTCGGGTTCTGTTAGTCGGATCCTGGCTCGCTTGGCAGATGATGCAGGCAGCTTCGTAACCGATTTGAGATTTGTCAGCTCGTTTTCTTCTTCTTCAGTCAGCACTTAACTAGCTGCTTTCCGTTTTGTCTCATTACTGCCATCTTCTGGAGTAATGCAGGTCCTTCAGTGAGTCTTTGTTTTGAAAATGCTCATAATTAATTTTAAGGCTTTAACAATCTGTGTGATCTAATTGATGTTAAAGCTGCTCAGATTACCAGAATAGCAAAAAAATCAAACATCTCTATACAAGTTAGGGGTTCTGTACTCAAGTACTATTTTTGCTTCTTATTTATTTATTTATATATTCTTTTATTTAGTCCTCTTTATATTTCCACATTTATTTTCTTATTATTTTACAGATTAATTATGGCACCCCTGTGGCTCCATAAACTAATACCACTACAATATTAACAGCATATTGGATTATATAGCTCTTATCCCAAAATGTCTACTGTACTTACAAATTATAGTTCAATATAATAATTAAAAGCAGGCTGTAAATCTAAGCAATACTGTACATTGATGTGCATGCATTAGCCATTATTTATTTATTCAGAAAAAATGTTGCTTTTGCCACATCTGGTCAATGCATATAAACACACACATACACATCATACATGTCTTTTTGAAAACAGCAGTCTCCTGATACCAAAGGGGTAAACAACACTGTCATTTTATTTGAACAATAGAACAATAGACACTTTATAAAGTATGGGAAAATACAAATGTCACGTTTCACTGATGCCACGAGGCAGCTGGTAATGATACACGTCTGAGGGGTGTTTTGGTTAAAAAGGAAAGAAATAGAATAGTAAGCATTTGATTGTACAGGACACCAACAGCCGAACGACACAATTGCAAGTTGAAAGTAAAAGACTCAAGAAGCCAAATTACAACGGGTTCACTACAGGACAAAACCAAATAAAGGGAACACTTCATGATTAGAGCATATAATGAAGGGGTTGATTCTGATTGATACATGATCAATGGACAGTCCATTACAGCAGTAGCAGAGTTTTTTTTTTTAAAGAAAGTATGGTCAGTAATATTTCAGATAAAGAGCAGAGCTGAGACCAGATATTTGAAATGCAATGTTGACCCTTTTTTAAGATTGTGTGTGCAAATAAATTCAGTCTAATTGTGTGAACTAGAAAATTCAAAATACATGCAACAGAGCAGGAGATTCTTGTCAGGAAAACTGTTCAGACATACGTTAAAGCATGCATTTCTTTCACAGTAGCTCTCCACATTTCTGAGGTTTTAACAATTTCAAAATCAGTTCATTGCATGTTTCAAAATCAAAATAAAGACAGATATCCTTGATTTCAGATTGATTGCTCATTTTTGAGAATTTACCACAAGATTTAAAAAGGTTTCACAGGTCATAGGGTTATACAACTTTCTTTATCCACAAAGGATATCGAAGAACTAGGAAATATATTCACATAGAATTATCCACATTGGAGTTGTGTTTTTTTGCCACAGCAGCATAATACTGACTGTCAAGCTGACAGTGTAAATCTCAGCGTTGATGATAGCAATGATCGTCGTTCCTGTTGGATTAAACCCTGCACTAACATGTAAAGCAGTAATGATAAAATACGTATATGAAATGGTGTCACTGTGGATACATATCTTTTAGTCAAATCTATGATTTTACAGATCAGAAAGTTAGAAAAATATATATATAATCCCCCAACAAAACTTCTCTAATCACCTTCTATTTTTCCTCCCCCCAAAAGATATGTGTCATGTTTACATTTTGGCCTCATAATTGAATTTTTTAAAGGAGACATTTATATGACAAAATAAAAAGACGCGGCATTGGTATAGTAGACTAGACAGTATGACATCCTCAATTACTGTAGGTAGGGGGCTTTAAATCAGCCACAACACTTTCTTTCTCAATAAGAGCTGTGTCAAATGTGGATTTGTGTGCCTATTACTCTTTATTAAGGTCAGACCAATAAACAAAGCTGATATTAAGCTTTTATTAAAGATCAGATTCAGAAAAGGGAAGTTTCTCTCTCACCGCTCTCATGTAGCACCAGCAATACAATTGCATATTTTAAGTGCATCTGAGGCGGGTCGCCCTGCTGTTAAAAGCCACTAATCCTTAAAGTACGAGCAACTGGTTTGATGTTTTAGTGGTTTTGATCGGTTTAAATGCTGTCGAGGATCATCAGCAGGAAACATGGGAGACCTGGTACTTTGGGGCGGGAAAAATAGCAAAATACACACAATACATACGGCAAGTGTTTGGAAAGTGACACATGCTGTCTTGTTTTAACTCTGCACTCAAAAAAAAAATGTCATGTTAACCTCAGTCTTGTGTTTCCTTTCAAACTTCAAATGTAATTGTATAAATAGATATTATGAGCTGCTGACACATTCAATATGCAAATATCAACATCAGCCTTCAAAAAGCTACACTGGCCGAACCCTGTTCTGTATGGAAGATGGAAATGACCCACCAAGTCTGAACGTTAAGCACAACTGGCATTTATGGAGACGTCACAGCCATTATTGTCAAGCTGCGACCACCAATAAGCAATCGGAATGAAGCACAACATTCATAAACACTAATAACAGCAATAGCTATGATGCACAATATTAGCTAACACGCTCCCTAAAGACAGTGACCCACTTAAACTAAAGAGAAGTCCAGTAGATTAAAAAGTGCGCAGTGTTTTCAAGACTGCCGTTTGTTGCAAGTCATAAATTGCTCAGTCTGGAATGTTTCAGTGGAAATATCATTGTGATATCGTTGTGAGAAATGTCAAAAGGCAGAATGCAGCTTTACCCATGAGTCACACTGTTTTCTCTACACAGATGGAAAGGTGTGATCTGAGGATCGACCGACGGGAAGATCTGCAGTGTGATAAGCACCACTCTAGGGCTTGTGCACAGGAAAAGATACAACACATCACATAGAAGTCTGAGGATTGGTCTTAGTGTTAAGGTCCTTTGTAGACTGGCGTGATTACAGATTTTATTTGACCTAAATCATAATCTGATGAATTAATACTGAAGGAAAGACTGTCAATAAAGCTGAACTCTGTATTGTAAATATGGTTGTTGTTAAGATGTTCTGTTAGGAAGTATATTTTCAACCACATAAGGAACGCAGTGTTATAAAGTATATGCTTACATTACCCTACATACACCAGGGATGAAAACTAAATTAAAAACTAAAAGTCACACAAGTTATGAAATGTTTAAAAAAAACATAAAAAGATTAAACTAAAGAAGTTCCGCAAAAAGACGCAGAGTGTAAACTATTGAAGGTGGTAGAAACTATCAATACAATGCCTTTAGATTCTCCTGGATGATCATGCTGAGGAAGGGTGGATGAGAACTATCAATGTATGTCCTCTGTAAGAGTTATCAGAGTGTTAATTCAATACAGACATCACTGGCACGTTGATTGGTTTCATGGGAAACTACAGCAGACCTGCGTCAAATAGTGTTTTCAGTTTCCGGCTGCCCGGCGGGGGAGGTTTAGTTTGTGCCACACTGAATTGTAATATGCCATAAACTCCACCAAAGAGGCCTCAAACTGAGCACAGAAGGTATTTTCAAACACTATTTCAATCAGGTCTGATACAGGGAGGAGGGAAACATTAACTGTGGTGTGTTCTCCCCAAGAGATTGTGCAATCTGGATCCTCCTCACATCCCAGACCACTGGATGAGATCACTTTAGCCAAAGATCACCAGTTTCTCTTTCAGCCATTCCTCCGTAAGGTCTTCCGTGTTTCTGATCTCAAACACCTGTAAAAACATACAAAAGAGCAAAACTGCAGAATAAGGGAAAAGTCTTAGGATGCAGTTTAGTGTAAAGCGTGGTACCAGCTGTAATAGATGTTCGATAATATAATACACTAATTTAGCTAATATATGAATGTCACATTGATACACAAGACCAACAGTCTACAGCCATGCTCACAGCTCTGTGAGGCTGCATTTAGGCACAGTGGTGCTTTGAGCTCAATGCTAACCTCAATGAATGAGGCCATTTGTTTGAAAAGTCTAAATCTACTGTGCCACTGTGGTTCACGCAGGCGAAACAGTTAATTATCCATGCAAAATGTGTATATTATGATTTAAGATGATGTATATGAGGCACTTACATATATATAAACTGCAAGTGCCCACAGTGCTACCCAAATAATAAACAAACAAACAAACCCAAAACACAAAGTATACTAAAACACAAAAATAATTCAACTTAACGAATAACTAACAAGAGAATGAAAATCTAATCAAAATAAGCAAACATCTGGAATAATTAAACAATACAACCTATGAATAAAATAAACTCAATGTCAGCAGCAGCTTCACTAACCTTGGACATTCCAACAGTTGTCACCAAGGTGTTTTTGCTACCCGCGTACATCATCTGCTGCTCTGGTTTGCAGCCTGTTGGACACAAACACGGCGACATGAGCAGAAGTGACGGAGCAGTGCAGCAAACATGCGCCTTCACTGGGCAGCGACTCTTACCCACGGGGCTGGAGAAGATGAAGCAGAGCGGGTAGGAGATGCGGCCATCATCGTGGAGGTATTTGTAACTGTAGACGATAAACGTTCCTGGTGCTAAGGACGGTCAACATATTTCACGTCGGCCTGGTCGAATGATTGAAGATATTTTTTGGGGGGCTTGGGGGAAACACAAGCAGACTCGTAACACACATATACATATATATATATACACATACACACATATATATATATATATATATATATATATATATATATATATATATATATATACATATATATACGTATATACATATATATATATATATATATATATACATATATATATATATATATATATATATATATATATATATATATATATATATATATATATATATATATATATATATATATATATATATATATATATATATATATATATATATATATATATACATACATACATACATACATACATACATATATATAAGAAAAAAGGCCAAGATCATTTGAATACTATTAATATATATATATATATTTATTAGAAAAATAAATAAGACTTTGACTTATTCAAAAGGATATCTGGGCTGTCTCTCAGGCAGTATATCCCTCAGATCATCAAGAGAAATATCCTGAAAAAAAAAAACACATTTGCGATGAGCAAAACTAATGTTACTGTATAAAGTTCAACAAATTGATCATCGCAGAACTCTGTTTGGTGCGTGAACAATTTAAAGTGAAAGTTGAACAAGAATAAAGTATGGCACGTTATAAAGACAGGTTTAATAACTATTTTACCTCATGTTCCTCTTCAAGAATAACCAGCTGCTTTTCTTTATCGATCTTCACTGAGGGGGGGGAGAAAACATTAAACTATCACATGAGTTTCGTTGCACTGGTCACGTTCGAAAGTAACGCATTTTAAGATTTTTTTTTTATCTAGAAAAAATAATGAAATACTTAAGAGTCATAATGTGTTATGTCATAATGTATGTTGGGAGCCCAACACCAAAAATCAGTATCCCAATGGTCCCCTCGACAAATAGCCTATTGGGGATTTTCCATTGTACTTTGGATTTTTACAGAAAATAAGCTCTGTAGCAAATGTTTATGATACTCAGCAAGATCATCTTCACAAATGAACACCACTTATGATTTCTGCAGCCTGAATGCAATCACCAGGAGTAAAAAGCCAACACAAAGCTGTAAATGAAAATACCGAACGAGGCTGTAACGGCGGAATGATGGCGCTTTGCAGTCTCATCTAGCCGCTTATATATATATATATATATATATATATATATATATATATATATATATATGAACGTATGATTGTTTATTGAAGGAAAAAAGTAATAATATAATGTGTATATACAAACACATCACTGCCTTTAAGACACATAAAAGCTTTAGAGTTCACGAGAGGAGTGTTAACGGACGTGCTCCACATCGTAGAACAAAATGTTAAAATCTCTTAAGATCTTATTTCAGGCATTTAACCAGAAACACATTTGGGATGAGGGAACTCGATACGTTTTGAGACTCCTTCCTACAGCACTCTTTTACTGTTTGACCGTAACACATTATCAAAACAACATGGAAGAGAACTAATTAAAATATACTCACTAACGATGGCCGCATTGTCGGTCTCCTTCCGCAAGCGGAACTTCTTCACCTTTTTAACCAGCTCTTCGTCCACGTCACATACTGCCAGTGATTCACTCTGGGAGAAACGGGAGAAACATCCACTTATGTTTACAAATTACAATCAGTACACAGATTAAGCAAACCAAAGCCTAGATGTTTGGATTTAAAAGTAATTAATTAAGTCATTTTGGTCCTCATCATCACCGTCCTCATCATCGTATCTAACACCATGTCTATTAATATCATTGATGTCATTTATGTGATGCATGTTAAGTGTTCAGAATCCCTCCAGTCCATCCTCATGTAAAGCAAAACATCTGCATTTGTGGCCGTATCTTAATGAACTGGAAAACACAGAAAAAATACTTATGACAGTATGAATAACTGCCTTAAAGAATATATGTACTTGTTAGCAACGGAGCCAGTCGCTTATACCCTCCAATAAAATGAATTGTATGTACAAATAAAGACATGTATAACAACCTGACGGACCTTATATCCACCTGAGTGGTGGATATAAGGAGTATTTCAACTGTCATCTTTTGTTGCTTATAATTCAGAAAAATATATATAAATATTCAGGCACCTAAAATAATAAGTTGTATTTAAATTGGCCTCATGATTTTTAGGCTATTTGCAGAGGGTTTATATGCTCGGCAGACAGCTGCAGAGTCACAGACTGAAGCTTCAAGTGATTTTCATGCATTTATTTTAGTGCCAAGCTGTAAAGCAACATGTTATTATCCTGCTTTAGCAAAAGGAGAAACTTGAAACAAATAAAATAAACTATCTTTCTTCAGAAGTTCAGTCTGACCCACAGACTTAAAACATAAACCAGTATGAACAGGATTGTATTGGTTTGAACCACTCACTCACTCACACTTACATAACTCCAGTACAAAGACATAAACTCCTCAAGAGTCTCTGAATTCTATCATTACATCTTCCTGAGCAGATGGCTGGTGGGAGTCAGGATTTCATTGAGCTCAGAGAAATCTTTACAGATTAAGTGTCTGTGGTTGGGAATGAGAGAGTTGGAAAAACAGGATGCAAAGGAAGACAATGCGGAACAGACACGACAATAAAAAAAACTAAGGCCACAGGGTGACTTCTGGTCTAAATTCCTGCAGACATTGACAGCTATAGCTCGCTGGCTTCTGCTCACAGTTCATCCAGGAAATAAGAGGTAGCTAACTTTAACTATACAGTTAATTGAATGCATCTTATGTGTAAAACAAAATTAGACAAATGGTGTTCGGCACTGAAGACGGTTGAGCTGTCAAGTTAAAAAAAAAAGCCAGAGTTAATGATTGTTCATCACGATGAGGGAGCTGGCGATGAGGCAGCTTCCCAAACCCAGACGTGTAGAAACACATCACCGCGGCGACGACAAGCTAACCAGATTTAGCTACACTGATACCGGAAGTCCGCCAGCTTGGGCTTCAGAAAAAAAGCATACACTAATGTAAGTCTTTAAAAATAAAAATATTGATTGTAACAAAAAACATTCTTACATTATTTTTGAATACTGTGTTATGTGTGAATTGCGTTTTCCTTGTTGTTGCTTTTTGTTCTATTATAAAGGAAATTACTATTGCACACACTGTTTTAATGAGAATTACTTTCCAATTAACAGCATTGTTTTATTTTAATTTAAAAGTCTAGACTAGAATGTAATGACGGACATACTGTATATGTTGCAACGATCTTCATAACATATAACATATGTAAGATATTACCTGAAATATTACAAATGCTCTTCGATTTATCAGATTTTATGCATCCAATATATTTTCGTCCAAAGTCATTTTATTGTGAAATCGATAACCGGATAAGCCCAACGTTCTATTGTGGCTAGCTTGACACTGACACAATGGACAGAGGGTGGAACTCATGCTAAGCTAGCAGGCAAACGCTGCCAATCTATCTGCGGTCTTACTTTTTCCTCAATAATGTTCCGGAAGTCCACGTTTGTTCAGAGCACACGATTAAAGAGCAGAACAGCGAATAAGGAAAAGCTCAGCTCACAACTTACCATTGTTAAAAATAAAAAGATCCCTGAAGCTGCAGCTCCTGCTCTGAATGGTAGAAACGCCAACAATGTTTTTTTTTCTTCCTTCTCATCATCTTGTGACTGGTTGGACCAATCACACACGCGCTCGTCTCGTCCAAAACATTAATCTCTCCTCACTATTGTCCTCCAGCATTATTGTCCTCATTAAAACAAATGTAGCTTTACTAAACTGTCCCGAGTTAACATCTCGGTAGGTAACTAGAAACTTATCAGTAACTAACATTTATATTTACAATATAAAACTACCCAACACATTTGGTTTGAAATGAGCTCTTTTTTTTGTCACAGACTATAAACTAAAGTAAATCATTATTTAAAGAATATTATCACCTCTAAAAAAAGGTAAGTTAAAACGACAAAACAATAACAAACATTGAGTCAAATGAACACATTATGAATTTAAGAACACTCATTGATTTGTACTACTAGAGAGCAAACGTTGCTTTTCCTATGTATTGTAGAGAGACAAAGAGCTGCAAATCAGGTTTTATTTAGATTGTATGATATTGGTAATATGCCGACATTGTGCATGTTCCTGAATTAATTTATATTTAATCACGTTCCCTATAGATGTTACACAGAGTGGAGGGTTGATATGGGCTACAAAGTCCAAACCTAAATCTAAAATAAACAGAGATGTCGACTGATAGAATAAAAGCCTGATCTTCGATCTAATCCATACAAATATCAATTATCGTCAATTTATAACTTTACCTCAGAATCAGAATCAGCTTTATTGGCCATGTGTGTTTACACATTCATGGACTTTGACTCTGGTTTCACGTAGCTCTCATCGTACATATATACATATTATATACAATAAACAAGATGAATATAAAAAAGACATTAAAGACAACAGAGACAAAAGACAATTAAAGACAGCAGAGTAGTCAGAGTATTGCAAGTAGGGGATATAGTGTATGTATTATTTTAAAAACATGTGTCACATGTTGTCACGCTCTTATTTTCTTTTTACTTTTATATAACTTGTTTATAGGGTGTGTGTGTGTGTGTGTGTGTGTGTGCGTGTGTGTGTGTGTGTGCGTGTGTGTGTGTGTGTGTGTGTGTGTGTGTCTTCATGTTTTTGCGCGTGAGCTCCGGAATGTGCCCACCCTTTGGAATACGTCATCATCGAAGCGCGTGTGCGCGCGCGCGCAACCTTCCTTTCCTTCCTCCCTTGCCCAGAGTTGTAGTTGCGAGAGAGCAGATCCAACGTTAGCTTGTAGTTGTGAGCCTCGAAAGGCTACATTTGCTGGCTAACTGGCTTCAACTGCTGGGTACATTATCTCCGTCACCCTACACATCATTTGAGAGGAGTTCATCTACTGGTGAGGTCGCGTGACACATCACTTTTTACTACTTATTCCCTTTTTGACGCAGAGGAGCTAAAATAAACAAACGAGCTAACGCTAAGTGAACCATCTGAACGTCAACTAACAGTTAGCCGCCGTTAGCTCGGTCGGTGGCCAACTATGTAACAGCAGTTCACTAAAAACTGTGAGAACAATATTCCCGCAGTTATTCACGGAGACGCACTGCGTGAATATTACAGCTGAAGTCCCAGCTGGTCGTAATGATATTTCATTTTGATCGAGAGATTTCGACTCTGCCCAAAATGGATTTAGTTGGTCACCAGTCGGGGATGGAAACATGTACTGTGCTATTAGTCAGCGCCTCTGTGCGACAATCCCTCTGTGTTTGACAGCTTGGTACAACTTCCTGATGTAAAACTAATGAAAGTTGTGTCTTTTTTTTCAGATCATGGACGATTTCTCGGTGAGTTCAAAGGATCGCAGAGTTTGAGTGGTGAAGCATATTTTCAGTTATGTTCAGAGAGTCACTTTCCCATTCTTTTCCCCCTCAGCTGGCAGATGCCTTAGGCGACGACTCTGCAAGCAAGGCAAAGAAAATTGGAAACACAAACCCGACGGCTCCCGCCAGTAACCCAAGCCCATGGTCAGCTCCAGCCCCAGGAGCTCCCACACAGCCCTCCGCTCCAGGTGGCTTTGCTGGTGGATCATCCGGGCCGGGGGCGCCAGGGCAATCCCCATATACCTCGGGTCCTGGGGCACCAGGTCAATACCCGGGGCCTCCTTCAGCACCTGGGGGGTTCCCCCCTGGTCCTGGGATACCTGGACAATACCCACCTGCACCAGGAGCTCCAGGGCAGTTTCCCTCCAGTCCCGGAGCCCCTGGGCAGTTCCCCGGGCAGCACCCCGGGCAGCACCCAGGGCAGTTCCCCGGGCAGCACCCAGGGCAGTTCCCCGGGCAGTTTCCGGGCCAGCACCCGGGGCAGTTCCCTGGTCAGCACCCTGGGCAGTTCCCTGGGCAGTATTCACCTGAAGGAGCTCCAGGACAACTACCTGGAGGCCCTGGTCCTTACCCAACTGGACCATTTCCTTCTGGCCCCGGAGCTCCCCCTGGGCCTTATCCCAATGTGCCTTACCCAGGAAGTCAGCCAGGAGGTGGCGGCAACGGGATGTACGGACCAGGTGGTCCAGGTGCATTCCCTCCTCCAGCATACTCTGCTGGAGGCTTTCCCCCAATGCCTACTGGTTCATGGGGACCACCTGCAGGGGGAGGCTTCCCTCCTGCCCCTGGCCCCTTTGGTCCCGGCCCTGGGCCTATGGGTCCATACGGTGGGCCTGCCGCTCCGGGAGGCATGCTGGTGAGTACCAACATTGTTTACAAATAACATTAGGCTCGTTCGAGATGAGCCAGTTCTGCGCAGAATCGATCGGCGGCGTTCGGCGCGCAATGCATGCCGGTTAGATTTGTGTCCGACTTGCTCCCGACTTGATTTGACGTCATGCACACGTGGTCAACGATACTCTCACAAGACCAAGTCGCCGTCGATTTCAGAGTCAGCCACCGCAGTTGCTTTCCAACGACTGCATGGCCCAGCGCATGATGGGAAACGCCTGGCTGTCGCCACATCAGAGAGCTGATTGGCTCTTAGATCTGACAGCAAACACCACGTGTTGTAGAAAATTCTTATTTTATGTGCAGTTGTAATACTTAACGCTGGATTATTGACTATTAGTCTCATGTTTGATCTAAAAACATTTATTGTGTGGTTGTTAATACAAAATCGTATTTATACAACACACATCAAAACTAGTAATGTATTTCACAGGCAGACATCAAAAGACCAAAGGATGCAGCTACACACTAATTTTTACATAAATATATATTTATAAACACATATAATAAATCCAAACGTGATCTGTAAACTACAAGTAAACAAAAGTTCGGAAATAACAGGAAGTACTTTTTTCTGTGACTTCCTGCGTATACACGGCTGACAGCTGACAACTGTCCGACTTGATTGCAGTTTTTTGTCAACGCCTCCTGCTGCGGCCGCCTGCTCTCGTCTGGATTCCAGGCGAGGCGCAGTTCTAACGAACGAGCCTAATATGTTGCTTGCTTTCTGCATTTCTTTGCTGATGTGTTTTTGCTTTGGTGGGCAGTGGAGCATCTCTCTTGGGGTGGCGGTCTCAGTGGGATTTAGGAAATGACTACCAGCTACACTGCCGGCCACTTTAGCAGGTCTCCGGCTCACCTCACATGGATATTCTAGCACAGGGTTTCTTGTAGAATTTGCAATGTGTCTGGTGCTGTGTCTTCCGTTTACTGCTGACGGTGGGAAAGACGGCTAGTTTCCTGCCTTGTTGGGATTTACTGCATGATGGTACATTTTCAGTGATGGCTGCATTTGGATAATTTCTGTCTCTTGGGCTCTGCTGGGGTGCAAAGCAAAACATTAAGCAGAATCAAGAAATATTCAGAAGTAGTTATCAAAAATGTATTCTTGTCTTTCAGCCCAGATATAATCCACCATATAATTGAAAGCAATGAACTCAACTTTTCAGTCGGACAAGGACATCACCTCCAGAATCAACATATGGTTTGATTAGGCAACGCGAACATGTGGAAAGACTATATACACAGTATAGAGTGAGGATATATGTTCAATCTGCCTGGGCAATGTGTTAAGTTAATTAAGTGCAATATGATTTAACATTACATATTTACACATAACTCATGTTTAATGTATGTAAGACACATTTATATTCTCTGATAAAATTACAGTTTGATTAAATCTTGTATGGTCACTTTTATACATGTTTAAGTCTCAGTATTTTTTTGTCTTCTGTGATTTTGATCAGAAGTCACTTTGTACTGTTGCTGTGCTAAAACTGTTAAAAACAGATTTTATATTTCTTTTCTTTTTTTACTTTTCTGTTCTTGTCATGACGAGTCTTTGTGAATGGCGTAAGAGCGTTGAACTAAATCGAGGTGATGACTCATTGGGGTGTTTCTTTAGGAATGTGGGCCGGGTCAATGTTTTGAATAATGTTTAACTAAAAATCCCCTCGCTAGTTTGTGTAGTTGTGTATTTAGTACTTTGCTGTTTATCACCAAATTCAGAGTATTTGTGATCAAGTATGAACCATTCTACTTCTGTTCCTAGGGATATTATAAACATGATAAACAATGTTTCTTTTTGTGAACTGCAACTAATGATGTGTATTTTTGCCTAATAAACACAGTAAATCATAATTTCTCATTATGCTTTTATTGATTTTTTTTTTTTTTACTTCATATTTAAACGGCGCATGATAAATGTATTGTCACAGTTAAAAAAAATGGACTATTTCTCACAGATGGTGCCGTATGATCTCCCACTTGATGCTGGAATTATGCCACGACTTGTAATCACGATAGAGGGGGAGCCGGTTCCGGGTGCAGACAGGTACACTCACCCTCTCATTCTGCTTCCTGTTTGAGGGACACAAGCGAAGGCCTTATGATAACGCTGAATCCAATCATGGAAAATGCTTCATTCATTATCAATACTATTACTTTTTTTTTTGTTCAAGCCACATATATCTTGTATTAATTGACCGGTGGAACAATGATTAGTTCTCAGTCCTGATCTTTCTCTTGCAGATTCCAAGTTGACTTCATCAAAGGTCCAGATGTCGTCTTTCACCTGAACCCTAGATTTCACGAGCAAGCAGTTGTCAGGAACTCCAACCTTGGTGGCTGTTGGGGGCCAGAGGAGCGGGATGCACATTTCCCATTCGTTCACGGACGCCGTTTTGAGGTAAATTCATTTGTAGTTTAATTATCTTTATTTAAAAGGGACCATGTACAGTTCAAACATAAATGACACAATTTGATGCACTGTACCAGATTATAGCTTCAGCTAATTTGCGTCTGTAGTCCCTTGCTGGACTAGTGTTTTCAGTGGAACTGCAGCGAAGGCAAAACAACAATGTTTTACCTGATGCACATTTTTGTTTCTGATACCGTACGCCTGTCAAGCTGCTGTTGTGCAGACTGAACCCGCCGTTGGGGTCGACACATAGCATGTTCTGCATAAATGTTCTTTTGCCCCCCTCTGCAGCTGAAGATCCTCGTGGAGGAGGACTCATTCAAAGTGGCGGTGGATGGCAACCACCTGCTGGAGTACGAGCACAGAGTCGGCGGGCTCGAGGAAGTGGATCTGCTGCGGGTGACTGGAGACGTCGTCCTATACAGCGTAGCCCCGAACATGATCTGAAACTCGGCTACCAAACCACGTGCTGGACAGGAGACCCGGCCCCACACTTTACCACCGTGTTTGAAGTCCTTTTCAAATACCTTGATGGAGTTTCTGAGGCACAATAGTCAGTCAAGTGCAATCTTTACCCACCTGGCACTTTGTCATTTATCACAGAACAAATGGCAAACTAAACCAGGGTCAGCACGTTATAATTCTTTTCTCTTTTTTTTCTGAATGATATCTCTTCCTTTTTTTTTGCCACTCGCAATCTAAATATATTTAAGGACATAACAGTAGCGAATGAGATAAAGTGCATCTAAAACAGGCGTTTTAAGGAAATACTAATTTATACCTAATGAAAAGATTGTAGGACTAGTGGAACATATTTTCCACTAGCATGCTGTAATTCGTTTACAGTATGTGTATGTTTATTATCCTGTCCTTTATATCAATATCTTGATAAGCCTTTGCAATGCATGAGAGTGTGATGCTGAAAATCAACTTGGTCTCCTTTTCCCCTTCTTTCTTCAATGCTGGCCGATTTCCCCCCCCCCCCAAAGCTCACTGGCCTGTTAACAATCATATGCTCATGATGAAGTTTCTTAAAATGTATTTATATACAGACTTTGAGCTCCTCCTTTCTTCAGTGTGAATCCTCCCCGAGCTCTTAGACTAGATGGTCATGTCTTACGAATTATGATTTCATGTTGAAGTCAAATGGAGAGAAATGGTGAAAAGTGAGGCTCAATTTAAAGTAAATCGTTGGAAAGGAGAGGGATGAGATCTCTGATTGGTTGCCAAAGATAACAGTGGTACAATATTTTGAGATTGTATGCTTATAAATAAAGGGCAAAAAAACTAATAATGACTGATAATGCTGTTTGATTCAGAATATTGTAAACTTTGCTGCCTGTGCACATAATAAATACTAGTTTTACCTGTTCCCTTTTTTTCCGTTTTTACCCTAAAGGGGAGAATGTTAATCCTCTGCTCGCAGTCAAATATCAGAGTTTTATAGGATGTGCTTCTATACATTTGATGTATCACAGTGGTGGAATGTGTATCGTCATCATTATTTGTTTATATAACACAATTTATTCTTGGACTATAGCTGAAATTGCTTAGAACAGAAATAAGACTAAGATTAAAGAAATATTTATATATTTTTAATTCATTCTTTGAATATAGTTTAAAATGTTTGAAACAAAAATAACAGATTAATAAAAAATAAAGAATTAATACATTATTTGTATTAAACACTTGATGAGGTAAAATATTAGGCTTTTTAAAAGAAGACACAGCTGCAGCAGACCTTGTTCCAGAGAGAAGAACCATAATAATGACTGAGATAACACATGTTGGAAATACAATAACCCAGTGCTCAATCTAGAAACGTGTTTAACACGTGGATTTGAAGATTAACCACTAATGGTGAAAGTTATGTCGTGTTTTTGCATGTCTGATTGGCTTCCCTGTTTTGTGATCCAAAGGTCGGCCTGCAGTTCCGCCTCGGGCCTCCAGGGGGCGGCAACAACCACAGACCGCCAACGTCGAAAGGAGGCAAATCGAAACTCCTCAATGAGGTTCACCTTCACATAAAATAGTTTGTCCGTTCTCCTCCGAAGACCCATTTTTTAATCGTTTCGTCGTCTCGGCCAAAATGAATGGTTCGCTGCCCTCTTCGCCCGACGTGGTGGACATCAAACTGAAGCGGGGCTCAGCAGGTAAGAGGACCGGTTGACTTGACGGTAGCTCGGTTAGCTAGCTACGTGTCAAGCCCGTGTGTATATGAAGCTAACGGCTAAATCCTGCGTATCAAAAATAACCAAACCTCCACCCCCCTGTGTTTTTGTGGAGCACAAGAAGGGCATTTTAGGCTGTGACAGCCTGTCGAGCGCTAAAAACAGTCGGTTTAATTGTCTTTTATGACATTAATGCTCTTTGCTGGGGTTTGAATCTTTTAAAAGTTATCTTACTTCTTGGCCTGTCAGATTCTAACAGACTGACCGCTGACTCCAGTCAAAGGACAATATAGTTTGATAGTAGGGTTTATTTTAGCTCCACGAGAGTAACGTCTGATTTCACTCTTGTTATGTAACATGGTGTGAACTATCTGAGGAGCAGTACTGCGTTTGGGGTGATTCATCGTGTACTTTGAGCCATTGAGATACATGTTGTGATTGACACAGCAACTTCTTCTCAGGAAAACGATTGTCTTTGAATGTTACTCAACTGTCTCCTGTCTGCTGTTGTGTTCTAGGCCTGGGCTTTAACATCGTCGGGGGCGTGGACCAGCAGTATGTTATTAATGACAATGGCGTCTACGTGAGCAAAATTAAAGAAGATGGAGCTGCCGGATTGGACGGAAGACTTCATGAAGGGGACAAGATCCTGGCGGTAAAACATGTGCTCTTCTTATCAGGGGGGGATGGGGAGTGGAGAAAACAGGAGAATACATAGAAACAAAGTCAAATTTAAACAAGTCCAAATACTGTGTGATAGAACCCAATTCATCAAAAAAGAACAACAGAATATGTAAAAGATGGGAACAAACGAAGTCAAACAAAAGAACAAGACATTAAAAGATATAAAATAAAACGAAGCATGGGTGACGAGTAGTTAAAGGCAATGCTGAATAAATAAGTTTTAGTCGTTTAAAAATGACGATATTTGGGTGATAAGTTTTTATATATATATATATATATATATATATATATATATTTTTTTTTTTTAAACAAGCAGCTGAGGATATAAAAAGCCGTGAAAGATTACAAAATTTACAAATAATTAGTCATGTAGACTGGTTCCAAAGCATTAAGAGCCTTGTAAACCAGTAAAATAACGTTTGAAATCAATCCTACAGAGACGACATACACCAGTGTATGTCGTCTCTATAGCCTTTAGGAAGATTTATTGCGCAGAAACGCACTATTAAATTGCACAATTTGATTTACAGAGGTGTCAAAACGTTAATGGTGCAGCTAGTAAGGGTTTAATGGCTTTATGTACTCAAAGTCAATCAAGTCATTTGATTTAGAGTGAAAGTAAATGAAAAAGCACGTTCACATTGTTTTTTTTCTGTGTTGTGTAGATCAACGGGGTCAAACTTGAGGATCTGACACACCAAGTTATAGTGGATCTGTTCAGGGCCGCAGGGGAGGACGTGGAGCTGCGTGTTTTGAAAAAGGTGGGAAGCATGATGCTGTAAAATGGCCTCTTCATTGTATTCAAATGTTTGAGTGGTTTGTTGATTTTTGTGCTTTGTATTTATTCTGTAAGCAGTTGGGGATTTGTTTTTCTTATTGTCCATCACAATGGAAAATTGTCACCAAAACATAAAAGCAGATAAATCTCAGCACAATAGTAAAGAAATACCAGAGAACTAACTGAGTTTTTCAGTTCAATACTGAGAAAACAAAGGATGTAAACTGCCTGTCAGGTTTGCTCGTAACTTTATCTCTCGACCTGACCGTACACAAGTCGGAACAAAACAGTAAATTCAGCATAAAAATATTAATAACCAAATGTTTTCTTTAATTTTCTGCAGTTCCTGCAGTTAAACACAGGGCTTTCAAAAAAACTCAAATAGCGCTTCTGTTCTTCTGATATGTTATTTCACAAAGGTGTTTTTTTTTATGCTGTCAATGCGGTCTTTGTTCGACGAGTCGTCCACAAGCAGAAGCTTTGAGATGAATGACGTAATGTCATATCAGTGAGCCAAATCCTGCTCAGGATCAGAGATTACTGTGTTGTTATCTCCATATGAACAATTGTTGGGTCTCACCCCTCCTTATGACTGAAAACGTGGGTGGATGATAGTTCATAAAAACGTTTCAGCCTTTTGTCTATATGCTAATAAATAGTGAGCTTGAATGTAACAAGTTATGAAATTTGCTTTTACGCAGTGAACGCTTCATTATCTTTAACAAAAACTAGATTCAACTAAATGAGAAGTGTTAAGTTTCATGCAATACTGAAATGAAATCAAACAATAATATCAAGTATGTTTTTTTATTTGATTCATCACTTCTTAGAAGATTTATTAAAACTGAAATGTGTCCAACACCAGCATGTAATATAGACAAACGGGGTGGTCAACACCGCTCTGTCTGTATTTGTGATTTAAACGGATAACGGGTGCATTTCTACATAAATATCACCTCCACTGCAGCTGTCATGTTTATTCTTGTTTTCATATCTGTGTCTTGCAGTTCCCTAATCACGTGAACGGACCGACAGGCTCACGACCCGAGCCCAAATCCTCTGTGTCTACTCTGGAAATACTGGTCGCTTTTGCCGGAGTTGCAGCTATCTTTGCGTTTATTTACATGCGGCTCCCAAGGAAGCACTTTTAATGAAGCCAACGTCTGTTTTAAGATAAAAAACCTTGCTTAGGCCAAAGAAAAAGGGTGGGGATCAAACTCTAAACAGTAGACGCTATTATTATTATTATTTTATTTTTTATTAGCAGATGTAGGTGTCACTGATGAGTTTCTCCATGTTCATATATATAATGTGATTAATGGTAGCTTTTTGACACCCTTCCTATGCAAAGGGATGTTCTCTTACCACAGAGGTTACCTAATAGATAACTTTGTGATAGTCAGGAGGACAAGAAGGATGTATATTCCTGCCGCGGGGCTGAGCCCGGGTAGAAACAAACGGCGGCTCGTACACAGAATACTATTATATCCTCGGGTCGGGGTCAGACTGGCTCAAACTTCACGATCCATTTGCGAACTGAAAGACCGTGTTTGTGTTCAGTCACTCGCAGGCCTCTGTGCACCTCCATCCCTGAATGGCAGATCTGTCTGAGCGTCGACGTGAGGGGGACCCACTTTACTGTCGGTTCCTCCAGTGTTTTTAAAAGTGAATGCGACCGGTGGTTGATTTTCATTTCAGTTTTATTTTTGCACCCCGTTGCACAGAAATGTTAACATGATAAATTGTTTCTTGTAATTGACTTCGGAGTGCCTTTTTCTGTCTATTCAAAGTAATGGCTTGGTCCTTTATCATGATCCAAATGAAAATCAACCCAACACGACCATTAATACGTTAAATTAAAGGATGTTGCGGGCAATTATCTCTATTTTCTTATTGTCAAGAAATACCATTAAAAAGCCCTAAACCAACAGTGACTTACTCCGTTTCTCAACACTTTACAACTTCCTCCGCCTGTTTGTTGCCTGCAGCCACAAACCCATTCATTCAACACATGAATCTTTAAAAAAAAACACATCGCAAATATGTAATTTCATAATAAAACATTCTTAAAACAGCTCGGCAGACTTGTGTAAATAGTGCATTTGTTGCACTATTTACAGCTGTGGATTAATACATATTTGATGCTTTAATATATTTTTTTTTAGACAACAGCGGAGCTCTGTTGCACAAATATATCATTCACTACTTTGTTGGTTTGGGTCTTTAAAAGGAATTTGCTGACTAAGAAAAATATAATCATATTTATCCATTAAAGCAAAATACGCTTGTTCAAAGTATTACCAAGTTGTTTCACTTTGAAGGGTTTATTCTAAGAGTCACACGGTCACTCAGGGTGAGCCATTAAGTCTATATCTTTAAAAACAAATCATTTCTTAGATTATTATGATGTGGTGAGCAGCTCGTTTCTTATCGCTCGGTCGCCGCTGAAGACTGTTGAGAGACGCTGCCTTGTTCTTGTTGTGTGTCACAGCCATTGAAGACATTTTTCTAATCTTACATCAAGGCCAGTGCTCATAGTCACATCGCACCTTCTGCTAAGGAACTGACGAGAATTGGAGAATGTATATAATTTAGTCAATTTGTGTCAAGGATCAACAGCTTTATACTGAAAATCTGTTTTGAACCAGTTCAATGTAAAGGAAAGTTTTCTTCAAAGAAATTAGTTGCTGTCGGTGATGTTTTTTTTTTTTTTCTTCTTCTTCTTTTTTACTGTTTGCACTATAGCCACAATCCTGGAACTCCGAACCTTCATAGAACCGGTGAATTAGTGAATTGTGTGTGCTGGATGTATTTGTCAACATTTGTCAGTCTGCAGCGCATCTTTCATGCATTCCTCTCTGACTGTATGTGGCTCTTGTAGTCTGTAAATACATTTCTTGTTGCTCTGCTGATTAGGATTGTGAATATGTGCAGGATGCCAGAAAAATGCATATCAGAGGCACTAATGAATTATGTAAAATATTGTGTTTTACATCCAAGCACCTACTGTATTAAAACTCATTAAATGTACCTGCTGTAGGCTTTTTTCTTTGTTTTCTGTTTCAGGGAATTTAGAAATATTTGACATTAATCCGCAAATACCATTATTCGAAAGACAAAATTCGGAGATAATTGAAAATATGAAAGAGACAAAATGATGAGTCAAATTTGACTATTTTGATATCTCAATATTACGAGATGGTAAAAATCTTAACTCGCTATCAAAACACAATGTATTAAAAAAAATTATAATTGAATGATGATAATTTTAACAATAATTACAAATATTCTCTATGCCAGTAATTGTGATTGAATGCATCTCATACTCCGATTAATACGAAATAAAATATAAAGCCACGGGTAAAACTAAATCTGTGAAGTTAGCAAACGATAGCATAAAACCGGATGTTGCCACGTTACCTTCAGAATAAAAGTAGACATAATTCAGTGAAAAACTCTTTTCTGTATAACGTATATATTTTACCATAATATACATACGACTGCTTATTATGATCATAATTTCATGGGGGAAAACATAAATTCGTTGTAAATAACTGAACGACTGCAAGTAATATGTCTAGAATGAATTTGTCTGCTAATTTGATATCACACAATAAACCTAGAAACCTGTTGTTGTATTATACATAGTCTGTATATATGTATTTACTATTTGTACTAGTCATAAAGATAAACTTTAACAAACCAAACAAACAAGCAAATAAATAACAATGACTGTGTTTAATGTGTCTAACAGTGGGTTTCAGGGGCTAAAACGGCGCACGGAGGTGAAACATCAGCATATCTCAGCAGGGCCCGGCTGAGAGAAACAGTGCAGTGTTTCTATAACAAAATGCGCTCCTTACACCCACCAGCAGCTCCGTCTCCCCCGGAGGCAGATATGATGTAATCTAAAAGCTTCAGTCCCGACAGGAGGGAGAGGGAGACAGAGCCGGAGCTGCAACAAGCCGCACGACGCCGATGCCTATCGGCTGCTTGGGCACTTTACGAAAATACATGTAAGGGGGGGAAAGAAAGAAAAGAAAAGAAAAACTCTCCATCAGAGCGGTTTGAGTACTACGTTGTCGTGTTGTTGGAGGAGTCATGCCGCCGAGGTTTGTCCCCTCCCGACGAAGAAGAGGCTGCTGGATGCGGACGGGCAGCGGGAGCAGCACCGGGCAGGGATGCTCCTGGTGAACTTGACCCCCTCCTCCTCTTCCTCCTCCTCCCTCTGCCTCCACATTATCTGTAATTAACCGCCATGGCTAAGGAGTCCTCTCCCGTAGCTGCACCGACATCCTCCGGGTGAAAGATGTCCCGCTCCCCGCCTCCATCGTCGACGTCGGTCCGCCCTAGCGGTCGCCTCTCCGCCAGTGGTAACGGGAGGGCGCCGGCCTCAGCCTTCAACACTTGCAGGCCCCTTCATGTCCGCTGGGCATCATGTTAGCGCCTCTAACGCGTTTTTTGTTTGACGTGACATTTTGAGCTCTTGTGGTTGCTTTTTAAAAAAAACACTCGAACATTCCTCTTACCGGCATTGATTTCCCCTGACAAACGGGTATTTTTGGGCGCCGGGCAGATGCACCTCGCTTTGCCAGCTGCTGGGGATACGAGTCTCACGCTTTCCCAGCCCTAACATGCCATAGTGGCTCTGAGACTGTACGCTGCAGTTGTCCTGTTTCTTTCGGGACATTTTGTCTGTCTTTTTCTCGCTTTTCCAGCCTCCGATGGGGGAATGAGCAGCCTCCACCCGTCCGCCGCTGCTGTCCGCGGTGTGGCCCTGTGACTTCAGAGGGGTGTGGAGGTCCTGACAACCGTGCAACGTGGAGGGTGGGGACGTTTGCCTTTCCAGCTCAGGTTTAAACCATGGCCAATGCACCTGTCATCCTTAATGTGTATGATATGGTAAGGACCCACTGCAACCACTTGCTTACTTTTTTATTCAGTTTTTGTTTGTGTGGGTGTTTGTGTGTGTGTTTGTGGCAGTTTGTCATCAGACACCAGCAGAGGAAGTGAATCCACCAGCAGAAATAGCAGGCCAACTACACACCTGTTTCACAGTTGCACTTCACAGCTATTTTAATGCTGGAAGGAGTCCAGGTGGACTCGAACAGGACACAAATAACAGATAGTGTTTTGTCTGCAGCATGAGACTGTTTGTATAAATCCACAGTTGGACGTGAATCATTTTCCAATGCTAATAAATGCTAATTTTATTTTACTCCCATGGACGTCTAAAGAGTGTTAAATTAGAATAATTTCCAATGGAGCACTATCACACCCATCTTCAAAGATTGAAGAAAAGCCTAGGCGGTAATGTGTCCAGTGTTAATGTCCTTATCTGAGTAAGCAAGAAATTTAAAACATAAAAAGATGAGAAAGTAGATAAGAAAATTAAGTAATTCCTTTGAAACAAGACTTTCCCTCAACCCTCTGACCTCTGTCACTATGCCCACAGCTTACATTATGCGCACACACACACACACACACACACACACACACACACACACACACACACACACACACACACACACACCATGTAAAGGACAAGGGTCTTCATTCAGACACGTGCCTGGTCTCTTCAGTCTGTACTGCTGAACAGCCCCCTGTGTGAATGTTATGCAACATGTTTCTGTAAACCCACAGAATTACTCTATTTACCCCAAAACAGTTGTGATATTGTTGTGAAACTTTAATGTAGTTGTACTCAGATAAACAGAAGTTATAAGTGTTTATTCATGTATTTGTCAACAATTATAACCTCTGTCTGTAAGAAAAAAAATAATGATATAACATCTGTAATCATGTTTGATAATACAAACGTGTACTACGCTGTTATGTACTAATATACTAATCACTTACAAGTGGGTCCAAAACTGTGTACAAAAGACATAGCTGAGCTAGTTACTATAAGAAGTACTTCCCTATACAAATGTAGAGTTACTTTGTGTGATCACAATTTTAATCGTGTGTGGGAATGGCGGACCC
This sequence comes from Taurulus bubalis, assembly GCF_910589615.1. Lineage (NCBI taxonomy): Eukaryota > Metazoa > Chordata > Actinopteri > Perciformes > Cottidae > Taurulus > Taurulus bubalis. Next base: position 12,823,888 of record NC_136589.1, on the reverse strand, counting down.
CGCCACAGTGAAAATTATTATAGTGAGGAAACTAATGAGTGTAAATACATTTATTGGCTTTAGAACAAAAAATACAGAAAGCCAAAGGGAAGCTTATTGGCTCTGTTTCAGAAGTAAAAAAACTCATTCAAAATCCCATTCACTTTTGTAATAACTGCAAATACAGCCTTGGAACAGAGCCTTTCCCAACAATGTGCCGCTTGGCTTGATTCATAGGTTTTGATGGATGGTATTATTATAAAAAAAATGAAACCTGTCTAATATAATTGTTAAGTCAGTATTTATGTTTTTATCAGCCTTCAGCAAACACCATTTCCCCCAGTTTATATGATCATGAATGTGTTATATTTGCCAAACATGATCTGTTTACACACCGGTTATACACAGATGCTTCAGCAGAGGAGTTATAGTTGTTGACAAATAAACACTGAAAATGTGCTTATATGTGATTACGACGACATTGTAAAAGAGTGGGTGGATGGTGTTAAATTAATAATGAATAGAATTATAGAAAGTTTGCAGTTGACAATTTAATACTTGTTTTTATTCACTGAAGTGTTATGAAGCAGAATCATCAGCACGCTTTTCTTTTGCTCACCTGAAGTCAAGTATTTTCAACAAATGCCCTCATCTGTAGCTTCCCAGACGTGAGTCAGCTTGCTCCATATTTTTAAGAGGTTATACAAAGGTAATCAACGGCATGATGTCATGCTGCATACTGGCAAACATGTGATTTTATAATAATACTCACACATAAATGTTTAATCACGCTCTTCGGTATCTCAAAGTCATCTCACAGATGTGAACCTGAGTGAGTGGCAGCTGCTCAAACAGCTGGTTTAATTCCAGTGTGGCTTTGCTGTGCCGGTTACTTAGCCGGTCATGCAGGGTTTGTTGAAGAGGGTAGAAAGTGATCATGAGGGCCGGTGACAGTCAGAGCCATGCAGCCTCAAATATTTCTCTTTCCCGAGAATTAAACACGAAGACGGTGAGCAACAGAGTGAATCATGCGAGCAGAAGGGATTACGAGGAATCGATCGTCTTCAATGTGAAGTCAATGTGACTGATGTGTCTGGTGGATGCTGCAGCCGCAATAGGCAGGATGTTGTTGGGGGGAGGCTGCACAGATCGTTGCAGCAGTTTGATGGCGTGCAACGAGGGAGATGAGGCACATCATCAGAGAAGTGTGATTTATTATCACGGGGGAGATCTGTGACTGATGTCATCAGAACTCTTTTGTTTATGCACCAAGGCAAAAGTCATATCATTTGAGAGCCAGCTCAAATCATTTCACTTCTCTGGGAGACTTTGTTCTTGTGCATCGTTTTTTCACCAGGAAACTGAGATTTCCATTAGTGTGAGAATAAATTCGCTAAAAGCTAAAATGGGTAGAAGTCACTGTAGAAGTATGACTCTTGAAACTAAGTAAAAAGGTGGATATGCTTTTACTGAGCCCGGAAATGTGCTCTATTATTAATATGGGACAGCTGGGGCCGCGTGCAGAGCTCTTAGTGTGTTTCCTCGGGGATGTCTAGTGTCGGTGGGTGTTGGGGGTTTCAAGAGCTGTGGCCCTGCCATGAATTATGTCTGATTGTCTGCAGTGAAGAGCAACATGTTGGCTCATAGATCACCAGGGGCGTTTCTCATGTGTGAATCTTCCTCCAGCAATCTAAGGACTTGCAGGTCAAACAGATCAGAGGCCCATTGTGTGATTGATTGTTCATCTGCCCTCTTGATGGATCAGTTCTGGGTGTGTCCCTTGTTTTGTTTGTTCTTGGCCCAGTGCATGCTGGGACGCCACCGCTGTTACAATGCGAAGAAGGATTTAATTCTATCGAGGAAACGAGAGAATGGACATTTGATTGAGAATGTGTTCAACCAGGAAAGCCTCGTCATTCTGGTGGTTACAAAACACAAAGGAGTGTAAGATACATGACAGTAATCCATGTCTTTCATTTGCACATTGAGATCCACTGAGGCTCAGTTTCTGCCGAAATAACTTTTCAGCATGTTCAGCAACCTCAAAATAAATAGTCAACCAGCTCCATCAAGTGAGCTACAGCCGGCTCACAAAATCTGAATAGAACAAAATGCAACTTTGAGTAAAATAAAACCTAAAATAGCACCTTGAAGGACCTATGTGATCCCTTAAGAGATAGAAACTATTCCTTTAACAAAAAAGCCAAGTTCTTTAAACTAAATTTCACTGAATATCAAAAGTGCAGTAAAATCATTGTAACCCCCTAATTGTGCTGCCTAATATGTTCAAGTATTAAATTATGATCATACGTAGCTGGGAACTTATTATCAGCATCTTTCCTGTTTTCTATGTTTATGAGACTGAATTTGCTGATGTAGTATTTAAGGCCAGAGTTTCCTGTCGAGCTGCTGTGTTGTTTCTTTCCTGAGACACCACAAATAACTCTTGATATTGTTCCTAAACGAAGCTTCTTGACTCTCTCTACCTCTCCCTCTCTTTCTCTGCAGTACTGGATAAATGAATACACTTCCAATCTGGGTATTGGAGTCTTCCACTCAGGCATTGAGATATATGGCAGAGGTAAGACCTTTCCTTCATTTCTTTTATGTCTGTGAAATCCCATTACAGCTTGTCAGAGCAGCCCAGCTGACTGTTCTCAGACCTGCGGCTCAGCGTCTGATTGTGAGGTTTGTACGAGGCAGATGAAGTCTGGTTTTAAAAATGGAATATGGAATTGTGTCCCTGATTAAATGACCTCATTGTTCTGGGTTGAGTCACCATTGGCTCACTAGTTATCGTGTGGTGTGAAAAAAGAGGTGCAAAAACCAGCGTGAAACTAGATCTCTGGGAGTTCCATTATGCCCTTGCAACCAGAAATATATTCTCTGTGCACTGTGAAATATGATGATAGTGAAAATACATTCCTTTACGAGGCCATGAATCACTTTTTCTTGTGTAATTTTAGCATATGATTTTGTGCTTGCAGCATATTGTTGCATACTGACTGCATGGATTTATTCAATTGTTATATACCATCACTGTCGGGTGAAATACTCTATATGAGAGCTAAAAGCACAAAGGACATAGGTCTCACATATTTGCATATTGTTAGCTAAATGTACATAAAGTATCAAAGTAAAAGTACTCATTACAATATTACAACACTATATTTTACCATTACATTATGCATAAAAATTGCCCCTGTGAGTGTCACTCTGTATTATTATAGATTATCAATACGATAAATTCATGTGAATAGCATTTTACTGTTAAATGGTCAAAGTGGAGCTTTTTCTAAAACCACATTTATATACTGTAGTTTGATCTGTAACAGTAAATCGTATTTTATAAGATCATCAATTATTAATTTGTAAAGTAACTAAAACTATCAAATAAATGTGGAGTAAAAAATGCAATATTTCCCTCAGAACTGTAGTGGAGAAGAAGACATGTAAAGTTAATGGAAATAAAATAGAAGTAAAAAAAATGAAGTATCTCAACTTAAGTACATTAGATGCCTAAATGTTACTTTCCAATAGTGGAATCTTCATACAGCTAAGTAGAAGACAACATATTATTGATCAAATTGCTGTGTTTATTTCATCCTTGTTTATTTGAGGATTTCCCATGTGTGTTTCTTGTCAAAATGTATGGATTCAAATTTAATTCAGAATATACTGAGCTAAAAATGTACGGTGCTCTATTCAATATGCCGTGGCCCCAGTGTTCTCCACTGTTTTCTGTTATACTTCTGTATCTAGAGGTCTGTAATTAGCCCGACCTAATGATTTAAGCACATTGTGTCAGTGATTAATTGCTCGCTTCTGTGTAATTACAGTTGTTTGATGCTTGTTTTGAGGAGTTAATGTGTACTTTGCGTCCTTGCCCACACAGAATTTGCATACGGGGGTCATCCGTACCCTTTCAGTGGCATCTTTGAGATCACTCCGGGGAATGCCGCCGAACTGGGAGAGACATTCAAATTCAAGTGAGTGTGTGCTTAATTTTAGCATATAGTGCTCTGAGAGGTTATCAATGTTAATTTGTGCTGATTGGTCTTTTTCGGCTTTCAAACAGGGAGGCTATTGTTTTGGGCACCACCGACTTCACAGAGGAGGACATTGATAAAATCATGGAGGAGCTGGGTAAAGAATTCAAAGGCATCGCCTACCATCTAATGCACAAAAACTGCAACCACTTCTCCTCCTCGCTGTCTGAGGTCAGTCTGATACAGTTTCTACTGCCAGTTTTTCTGTGCCTACATATATTGTACAGAAACCATAAGGTACAGAACAGTGCTGATATAGCTATACATATCTTTCAATATAAAAGTTTGTCCAGAGATTTAAGGGGCACTCCACCACATATGTAGGTGTGAAAACTTTCTTTTTGTATAAGTATGGATAAAAATAACTGTGTCATCAGGGTTATATCAGCTTATCATTTTAGTTCACTGCTTTGCAACCAAATACCTGCGAGTTACATTACATATAAATTTAGCACTTTTAACCAAAGCGACTTACAAAATGTGCGTTCAACCAGGAGTACAAAGTCAGAACAACAAGAATCAAGAAAGTACAAAGTCAGTTTTATTTGTCAATTCTTCCATTGTGCAAGCATACAGAAGAATTGAAATTGTGTTTCTCTTCTGTCCGACAAAGTGAATGTACTGTAATAAAGTGCAAAAACAGTTAAAGTTCAAAAATATATTGTGGCAAGATTCTGCAATAAAACAGGAGACTCAGAGACATTAGTACTTTAACAAAATAATTAGGTTTGGGGTAAAGGGGGATGGGGTTAAACTCAACAAAAGATTCCTCCCGGTCGGGGTCTTCAGTCTCACGAGACGCGTCCTTTGCGCTGTGTGGGCAGATCAGAGGAGAGCGGTTTAGTACACAGTTTACCTGGTGTCCATTGTGGCTCCTTTCCAGCGGTTCAGGGGACCCTCCTAGCCTCCTGTCCAGGCTGTATTTCCCTCCTCCCTGCTGCTTCCCAGCTCTGAGAATATATTCTCCCTCTAATACTAATTACCTGATGGGCTGCAGGTGTGTCCAATGCATGTGCCGATTGGCTGCAGCACCTGCACTGGGAAGTACATTTCCTCGATCACCTCCACCAACCTGAGCTTGGGGATCCGCCCCCTGCACTCTGTCTAACATGTTCACATCCTAAAACTAAGGTGATGAACATTGTTAACATTTTTGCCTGAAACGAAAGAATGACCTTTCAGAGTTATGGGAAATGTAGGATCAAGCGTTTTAGGGGCTTGACCGACTGTAGAGTCTCAACTTCATTGAAGTGCAATACCAAATTGCAGAAAAAGGCCCTTTTTTTCAATCCATTTCCTGTATACATATATACGAAAAAATATCCACAAAATCATCGAATCTTCTGGTTTATTTGGCTGTTTACTTCTAGTCAACTTTAAAGAAAATGTCTTGCACTTTTATGGGGATAAAATAAAGACAATAAGTTTCACACCAACATATTCTGACTTTTTTCAGTTGCTGTGTGGACATGAAATCCCTCGCTGGGTCAACAGACTGGCCTACTTCAGCTCCTGCATCCCCTTCCTGCAGAGCTGCCTACCCAAGGAGTGGTTAACCCCGGCCGCCCTGCAGAGCCACATCAGCCTCGGCCTCCACAAAGAGGAGCATAACGAGTCGAGCGACGAGGACCCATCATCCCCGTCCGGAGGTGCCGCCACCGGCTCCTCCCACAGCTGTCGCCACACGAGGGTGTGACCTGCCCGACATCCGCTGACCTCTGGTCTCTGGTACCCCCCTGTCACCTCTGCTCGTGACCGTGGCATCAGTAGGCTTGAAAACCAGCTGACCTCATACTGTTTGCCCTCGGAGTAAAGAGGCGGGAAAAGAAGAGTCCCCTCTTCATGAAAAGAGCTGCTGCCAGAGACCTCAGACCTGCAGAGACCCGGCCTGTCCTGCAGACGGCAGGATGACAAACTTTGAATTGAGCCATGAAGCGTGGCTCAGACTCCACCACAACCACTTGTAGAACTGAAGTTTGTAGAACATTATTATTGGTCTTTTCCATGAACTTTTAAACCTTTGTCAGCCTTGTTCCCTGCCCTGCCTTCAGAGCTGCTTTTGTAGAATAACTATATAGACACCTGAGGCTACTCATCGTGGCATTACAGGAAACGGCTTTTTAGCTCAATTTCAACAAGTTCTCGTTCGATAACCTCTATGTGGCCTTCAGTTGATATCGTTGACTCTGCTTTCATTGTGTGGAACCTAAGTAGTTAACTTTGGCCATTTTAGAGGGTTTATAGAGGATTTGATTGTTCCTCAAGTTCAGTCTGAACTTGTAAAAATATTGCATGTTGAACGACTGGGACAAAACGTCTAACTAAATCGAAACGCCACACTTCTGATCATGCCATCAAGTATTTCTTCTCCTTTTCCTTTTGTAAAATGAATGATGCAACCTGGAGCTTGTTTTAATCAATAAACCGGCAATGAGCTGCCAGTGTAACCAGTTGATCGACAGTTGTAAACAATCAAGGGCAAATACTGTTCAGTTTAAATAGTCACTGTTTATGCAGCTCAGTCACTATCTGTGAACATCTCAGAGACACAAAGAAAGTCATGCTGCTGACAATTGACTTTGTGATCCAGTACAATTTTTGTCTACGCTTTTATATCCAAATAATCTTTATATTATAACAGTGCGACACTTCAAGGCAAGGAAATGTATATTTACGCCCAGAGAATGTTCCTCTGTGATACTGGTTTCATTGCCTTTTTCACCATTAAACCAATGAAGATTAAGCAGCCATGGAAAGGAAAAGCAGAAAAGCAGTATTCTCCTTTAAGTTACAGAAGCCCTTGAAGAAACAGGTTCTACATTTCGGGAAATATTCTGATTTGCTTTCTTGCCGAGAATTAGATGAGAAGATGAATACAGTTTTTATGTGGGGTTTGGAAATTTGAATCTGCCGCCAGAAGCTGGTTAGCTTAGCTTAGCATAAAGTAGGGGGAAACACCGAGCCTGGTCCTGTCTAAAGATAGCAAAATCCACCCACCAGCAGACTGAAAACTCCCCACTGAAAACATTATATCTTGTTTGTTTAATAACCCGAACAAAACTTAAAAGTTAAAAAAAACCCTGACTATTTGACTTTTTTTGTTTTGTCCCCAGGCTAGCTGTTTCCAGTCTTTATGCAAGGCTAAGCTAACTGAATGCTACACAAAATGTCATTTTTATCATACAGGCATGATAGTGGTATCACACTTATTATCTAACACTGCGAAGATAAGTGTATTTCCCAAAATATCAAACTATGGCCATTTTGTGTTTGATTTATTTTAACTGGGAACTGAACTGTGACATGTTTACAGATACAAAGCATTTTAATCATAGTCTACAAACTTCTGGGGTTTGTTGCAGGGAGAAGATTGGATACTCATAAAGGGAAAATATGATGTCATTAAGTTATTTGTAATTAGCATACATGCAAATAAACAATACCACACACACACACACCTCTGATATTGATGAAGGTAAGGTGGAGAATATAATGATAATAATGATCATGAAAAACATCGGCTCCTGGTAGTTTTACTCATTTTAATTCATATAGCTTGCTTTTTTTTAAATGCAAAAGCTCAGTGAACCCGGCCACATGTGATTTGACTTTTGTCCCATCCTTCTTGCTGCAGTGTTTTCATGCACATCTACCCTTTCTCAGGAAGGAAATCACATGACTTGTAACAATGGCAGTCATCTCATTCCCGCTGACCTTGTTAAATGGGGTTGAAAGTGCAAACTTGACTTATTCTTCATGCTCTTGAATAAGCTATATTCCTATTTATTTTGATGTAGTCTTACATTTCACCAAATGTATTGTGTTCAGACCTTTTTAGTACATTTTGAGTCGACAGAAGCTGTGCAGTGATCAGTTATCCATGCTCAGAAGTCTTTGGCACTTTCTAAAAAGCAGACCAGACAGGAATGTTGTTGTTATGTACTGTAACCCTCTATTTTCCTTTTCCTAACCCAGGACAATTTCAAGAATGATGATATAGTTCTCGAATAAAGAGACATATAACAAACAATAACAAATAAATGTTTGGCTTCTTCTGTTGTATAGCACATGGTTGGGGGTAGGCAATTTGAGAATGTAAACTGATAATATGATTTATTGTACGTTCTTTGATTTGCCAGGTATTTAAATTGACTTTCACTTAAAATGCCAAAACTACAGACATTTTAGTTTATACATAAACTATTTCTAGATTCCAGACAGATCTCAAAATATAACTTGACCGATATATCAACTGGACCAATACATCAGATAAATAATAACAGATGTACCATGTCGTTGTATATGTTGGCCAATAACTAACAACAAATTGCAGCAGAGAAATGTTAAAGATGGGTTTAAAGTACATTCAAAGTAGTTTTGTCAATCAAAGAGCTCTGACACATGCATTATTCAACTGTAAAATGTCTTGCTTGGTACATATCTAAGATACTGGCTTTGAAAATGCAATGTAGTCTTATAAAGGACGTTAAAGGTGTGATTTTGTAAATGACGAAAAAGTAATATTTTCTCGATAAAAACAGAAATATGTAGAAAATAATATAATGCAGAGGAAGTTGGTTTGACGAAGCAGAAAGCATCCCTATGACTACGTACGAATACCAACAAAATATGAATATTACTATCACGAAAAGTAATGATATGAAAGAATGAATGCGCTGGATTCCTCGCGTCTTCTCAGTCTGTTGGTTGCCACATCCGTGTTTTATGTCCCTTTGAGGATTCCAAAAACACCACATAATGTTCTCATAATAAAAAAATAATCAAGTGTATTTCAACTAAGCTGCTTTTTTATTTCACCGTGATACGTTAACACAGCCGATGTAATACTTTTTGAACGACAAAAAGGGGCCGAAACCGTCAATTTTACTTAAATTACGGATTTATCGGGGCGCTCAATGACCAACCACCGAACTGGCAACGTGAAGGCAGCAGCAGCATTTCCGGTTCCCCTTTCTGGCGTTAGATCCACTCGCCATTTTGATTTAGTCGAGGAGTGCTAAGACCACACGCCACAAAGTTGCAGCTTACTATCGGCGTAAACACCGAACCCGGAGACGCGTTGAGTGAAAGAAAAGGTGAGACTGTGATATACCTGACTTTAAATAAGTGCACGTTTTTTTAATAGCTAACTGCGGGAATCGTGTTTTCTAAACAAATAATTACGTCTTTGTCGTGAGCTCGCCTAAGCTAACAGTAGTCGACCTCGAGGCAGCTAACGTGCGTTAAGAATGCGCCGTGCAAGAAGCAATGTTATATTTAAGCGATAAAAAATGTCTTTTGTCATAATATTACGCTGCTATATGACGCTGTTTAGCATTTTAACCTCTCACATTTCTTCTTTTCAGCGACACAATGTTGAGCTAAAGCGTTCAGACGTTAGCCTAGCAGTGTGTCGTCGTAGTGAAGAATGAACTGCCAGCACGCTTTAGCTAGGCCCAATTTATTTCAACCGAGACACCGAGCTAACACGCACGATGTCTTATAGATAACACGTTGGTTATTGAACCAAGCTAATAGTACCTGAGTTGCAACTTTAACGCTGTAATCATAATTACTTATTTTTGAGGTTCTAGTTCGTAGTGCCGTTGTATTGTGTCGTGAGATGTTAAAAACAAATAATATTAATCTAACTAATTATGAACACAAAGACATTTGACCTCCAAGTACAGTACGAGTTAATGCCTCTTTTTATATTATAACCGGTGTAAGACGTTTTTTTTGTTAGCCCATTGAGGAATTCGTGTGTAAAGTTGATAAATGTTGCTTTTTGGGACGTTATTTGAGACCGTAACGGACTAATTACAGTGAAACTTGTTTGACCAGAGCTCTTCACGTGTCTTTGCTCTCGAGCCGGGTTGCTCAGTTTGACCTGAGTCGTCTTGATGCGACACCGTTAACACTTTTTTTTTTTTTAATGCTCAACTTCAAAAGTCTTGAACACAGCACCTGCAACCATGTCTGTATGCTCATCAGTAATTACTGATTAAGCATAGGACCTGCACTGTTGTTACTTTGGCTAGTAAAGTCAACACACTGAGCTCCTCCAGTTTTACTGCTAGTCTGGTTTAATGTTTACCTGGTTTTGTGTTTTCCCAGCTCCTCAGATTACAATGAGTGGTTGTCGAGTCTTCATTGGCCGCTTGAGCCCGCATGCCAGGGAGAGAGATGTGGAGAAGTTTTTCAAGGGCTATGGACGGATTAGGGAAATCAACCTGAAGAATGGATTTGGCTTTGTGGTGAGTGATTGGCCAGTGATTACTTTGTCCGAATTAAGCTTTCCGATCCTGTTTTGGGGTTTAGATAATAACTTTTTATTTATTTATCTCTTTTCAGGAATTTGATGACCACAGAGATGCAGATGATGCCGTGTACGAGTTGAATGGCAAAGAATTGTGCAGTGAAAGGTAAGAATGAGATGCGAAGGAAAATCAAATATATATATTTTTTACCAAATACATTGATAGTGATATTGTAGGCCTGACTATTGCGCGATTCACAAGATATTTACACAAGTTCTTTTTTAATTTATAATCCGTAATATGGACATGTCTATGATATGCATCATATTTTCTTTTTTGCAGCATTTTTTGATAGATAAACTATTTCTAGATTCCAGACAGATCTCAAAATATAACTTGACCGATATATCAACTGGACCAATACATCAGATAAATAATAACAGATGTACCATGTCGTTGTATATGTTGGCCAATAACTAACAACAAATTGCAGCAGAGAAATGTTAAAGATGGGTTTAAAGTACATTCAAAGTAGTTTTGTCAATCAAAGAGCTCTGACACATGTATTATTCAACTGTAAAATGTCTTGCTTGGTACATATCTAAGATACTGGCTTTGAAAATGCAATGTAGTCTTATAAAGGACGTTAAAGGTGTGATTTTGTAAATGACGAAAAAGTAATATTTTTTCGATAAAAACAGAAATAAAAAATCAAATTTTTTTTTTTTTTACCAAATACATTGATAGTGATATTGTAGGCCTGACTATTGCGCGATTCACAAGATATTTACACAAGTTCTTTTTTAATTTATAATCCGTAATATGGACATATCTATGATATGCATCATATTTTCTTTTTTGCAGCATTTTTTGATTTGCCAAACAAGACATCAATTATTAATAACGACAACACTGTTCAGATTTTGTCCCTTGATATTAAATAATAGACCAATCAACATCACAACACACTTTATTATAAGACCGGAGTCTTTTGATGCATTTAATAGTGTATTGTCCACTTAAAACCACCAAGTTAATTCAAATCAATTATTTATTTTAAGTTGGCATGCACAGAATTGTAAATAATATCGTATTATCTATCATGGACTTGCTTCATAGACATATTGGAAACATTTAGTTTGTTGTTCATCCAACTGTTTAATCATAAATAAAATAATTTCTTTTTCAGGGTTACTATTGAGCATGCTCGCTCCAGAAGAGGAAGAGGTGGTGGCCCTGGAGGAATGGGAGGACGTTTTGGTGGAGGTGGTGGCGGAGGAGGTGGTGGAGGCAGCAGTGGTGGAGGTGGCTATCGTCCATCTCGCAGCAGTGGATCCAGGTACATTTGCCCTAAAAATTACTTCCTGAAACCTATTGCTAGTTAGTTGAAGCATCACTTGATTGTAAAGTGAGGGCTTATATCTTTCATTTCATCTGGTTGTGCCATACTCAAATAAAGCCTGGTGAAGTGAAACGGGTTTAACTCGTAAGACTTGGAAAAAAAAGTTTGCAGGGTTTATTCTCTATCTGGTGGCTGGAATCGCATGAACACAAATATTTGTCTTTTGAGCAGATTTAACTAAGATCAGGTCTTTAATGTGAACCTGTTCCACCGTACATGTTAAGTCAATGCACAAACGCGAATGGTTGCGCAAAAGCAAATTTTTCGCCAGGAATGAGGCGAAAAAGCATTTTGCTTGAGTTGAAAGTTCAAAAATCCGCCCGCCGCTGAGTTGTGAAAGCCAATCAGCGTCGAGAAGCTCCGCATCACCGCTGTCGCTGAATCAAACTGCTGCTGGTCCGCTGAAAGAGCGCCGGAAGCGGCTTCATTCAGACACTCGTTCTGGAGGAGTCAAGCTGTGTGCGACTACGGATAATATTATGAACCCAGACACGGGGGCGTTTGATGTACCGACGTTCGTGGGACTTCCATAACAAGTATAAAGCAGAACTAGTGGTTATTTCAATGGTGAATGACGGAAATAGTAACTGTTCACGGAGTAAAGCTACGGAGATACCGTTATAAATGGTTGTTATTCCTTCCATGGTGGATAGCGGAAATAAACTATTTTACGGAGAAAGCCGCGCCCCCTTTCTGCCGCGACTGGTTGCGAAAAAGCGAATTAACCACAAAGTCAGGCAAAAAAGCGCTGCGCAAATTCACACAGTTTGGTGTGAACACTGCATTAGACAAAGTGAACATGTGAATATGCAGCCAAATGGGTTGTTATGTGAGGATATATTAGACTCCTATCTTAACTTAAAGATTGGTATTAAAGTTTTTTTTTTTTGGTTTGCGTTGACTGGACAGGTATGGCCCCCCTGTGCGGACCGATCACAGGCTCATTGTGGAGAACCTCTCTTCACGAATCAGCTGGCAGGTAAGCAATAACTACACTTTCTTAATTATCTTATAACACAAGATGATAAAAAAATGTAGATGTCACCTTTTTTATAAGGACATGTTTTTTATTTATTTAAATAGAGCAGCATTCATTTGATCAGGCCAGGTCCATTTTTCTCTAGTCAGATTATTTAAATACAAAACAGTAGAAAGCCCCTAGTGTTTTAGTTTGTTTACTTTCCCTCCAAATACATTTTCCTTTTTCAGACAATACCCATTCTAAACAAAAACATTTAACTGTTTTTAACAGCTGCTCTGATATGGTTTCCTTTATATCAGAGGTAAATGCACACCCTCCACGGAGGTGTCAGAAGTGTGTAGCGCCCTCTCCTGGTTGTTTTTCTGAATAGTGTCCATTTGGTGCCTCTCCTTACACGCAGTTGCCGCCGGTCTAAAGTCTTGGCTGGGCCCCGTAGCGGGTGAAAGTGGTCTAGCGCAGGATACGGTAGCCTTAGGAGGTCCGTAGCCACAGTCTGGAGGTTCTGTGGGCTGGCACCCCCGACTGCTGTAACCCCCCTCAAATCCACGGTCCCTACACTCTCCCGTTTGGGTCTTTTTCTGTTGCTGATGGAGCTGGGGGCGGTGTTGAATCGGGCGCACACCCCTCCCCCTACTTGCTCTCTGGCTCTGGTGGTTCCTTACTTGTGGAGGCCGGATGCTGGTCAAGGCCGAGGTCGTTTCTCAAGGGCTTAACACTGCATTGGTTCCCATTTGCTATTTGGACAAGTGGCTCTATGATAAAATCTTCCTGGGTATGGAGCGGTAAGTAGCATAAAACTCATGTGATTGGGTTTGTTCAGGGTCGGGTGGTAAAGGGGTGTAGAATTACAGTCTCAAATGGGAAGGAGGCAGTTTTACTATGTAAACACTTAAAGACTATTTAAGAATAATAATTTTTAGGTCACGTGAACAAAATTCTTGTTCACTTAACCAGAGTACTATTGTCATCCGACCAAGTAATACACAGGTTCATCTCACATACGCAGACAAGTTTCAAACTTAATACACACAAATCCTATCTGTTATCAGTCAGGCGTTCCACTATGGAGTTGATTTTGGTTTGCTGATGCAACTTCAAGAAGCCAATTAATGGGACTTTTTGAGTAAAGGCAACACTTGTCCACACACCTCCAGTGGCTCTTTTAGTTACATGCCCTCCACTGAAATTAGAGCTTATCACAGTGACAAAAGTCAGCATTAGATAACCCAAGTTTCAGTGTGTGCTGGTTTTTTGCTGCCTGCTCATTTTTCTCCCCACAGGTCTCAAAAGGCTTTCACCGGTATCTCATGTTTTGTTCTTTGTTACTAATTCTACATTATGCTTTGAAATAGGACCTGAAAGACTTGATGAGAAAAGCAGGTGAAGTTACCTTTGTGGACGCACACAGGCCCAACAAAAATGAAGGGTGAGTTGCTTTCCTGTTCGTCAAACTTTTCAAATGGTTGTTGTTCTCAGGGTTTTGGGCCTTATGAATGTTTCTGTTTATATACAGAGTGGTTGAGTTTGCATCCCGCAGTGACCTAAAGAATGCCATCTCCAAGCTCGACGGTTCAGAGCTGAATGGACGCAAGCTTAAGATCTTTGAGGACAGCAGAAGGTGAGTTGTTAAAAACTGTGCTACATATTTTTTGCCCTCTTGTGCCATGTTGACACCTACAATGAGTTACCTGGACAATTCCTCACATGTGAACATCTTGAGGGGCTGGTACAGGAATATATATATACATTTTGAGAACATTTTAAAGATATCTTTTTGACCAGTTCTAGTTAGACCATCATCTTAAATTCTTTAATCACTTATTTTTGCACCGATTGTATTTCCCACCAGTGATCAAACCAAACTGAACCTAACATAGTTTGGGACAGTTGTGGAGATCTGTCAATTCCAGACTCTTATTTTTACATACATTCCTGCTCTGTGCAGTTTGAGTTATTATCATGTTTTACTGTTTCTGGTGTTATACCACACAAATGCACATCCACAGAAAACATTTTAAAATTACTTCCCTCTTCCAACAGCCACAGCAAGAGCCGCTCTCGCTCTCGTAGCTACTCCCGCTCAAAGAGTCGTTCCAGGAGCCGCAACCGTTCCAGGAGCCGATCAAGGTCTCTGAGTCGCACCCCGGAGAAGAAGACATCCGGAGGGGGCAGGGCGTCAGGCAGATCCCCCTCTCGCTCCAAATCCCGGTCCAAGTCTCGCTCCAAATCCCGGTCCAAGTCTCGCTCCAAGTCCCGGTCCAGGTCTCGCTCCCGGTCACCTGCTCCTGCTCAGAACAAGCAGTCCCGCTCCCGTTCACGCTCTCGTTCAAGGTCTCGTTCACGTTCACGCTCACGCTCTCGCTCCGCCTCTGCAGACAGCAAGCACTAAGATTGGTGCACCTGTCGGCCGTAAAATAGACTGATAGTTGCCCACCACAGGCCTGTATGGTGGCATGTGATTTATTGTTTATTTTTAATGAAGGGGAGGAAATCCCCATTTACATGGCTTCTTTTGAGATAAGATCTTAAGTCATTATTGTGCCCTCATTGGCTTTGTTTTTTTTGTTTTTTGTTTTTAGTTTGGATGAGCTTCCATAGGAAAAACGTTTTTTATAACCTTTTTTTTGCCCCTCATAAACCCCTTTATTTTGCTGAAATGCTGAGTGACAGAAACCATTTTGATCAGTGACGATACTCGTCACATCCTGCAGCCTGTCCTAGCCGTCTGCCATGTTGCGATTCCATCCACTCTCGTGTGCTTTGCGAGTGTTCACAGCAGTTCATAGTTAGGTGGGAATGGAATTGGTTCCCCAAAGTGTCAATAGGTATGTTTTTGTTTGCAACGCTAGCGCCTGGCATTGCTGTGAAACTGTGACTCTGCTCCTGATCTACACGTGTTGCATTCACTGCCCTGATATGTGAACAGAAAAATGCAAGCGTCTCAGTTGGTGGTTTATTTCAGCTTTCTTGTGTAATATTGTTGGAATCTGGCATTAATTACGTTCAATTCTGTTGTGTCAGGGTCTCGTGTTGTGATTCATCTTTCTTTGCTTTTTATTAACTTTAGCTGCAGCTTCGCTCTGAAGCGTGTTGTGGGTCTGAACACAAGTGTCTGTTTCTGCAGGAAGAAATGTCTTGAAATAAGTTTATTAATTTGATACTAATAAAACTCTCACTGCATATTGTCATTTTTTTTTTTTTAGTAATGTTCAGAAAGATTGATTTTTTTTTTTTAAACATATTTTGTGAATATGGGTCGAGACTGCAGTTCAACCGAATAAAGATTTCACAAACTGTTCAATCTGTGAGACTGATTCTTTCTTGTAGTTGCACCAGATGCATTATTTGAACAGACATGCGTTATATTTGATTGCATCGTCTATAAAGTTTGTGTTTTACTTGAGCTTTCAAGTTGTATTTAAGTTAATTCTTTTCATATGGTATACGTTAAGATTTTATTAAGGAAATCGCCGCACAAGCAAGATTCATAGGGTGACTACTGAGAGCTTGGTGTTAATGTACTTCAAGGAGCGATTTATCATTTTTGGAAAGTTTGTATTAAGCTCATATAGTGACAAAGTCCATACAGTGGCTGAAGACCTTGATGGTGAATCCCAAAAGCAAGTTAAACATGTTGCAGAAATACCACAGGTTTAATTATGTGAAATTGTGTTGAGAGCAAAAGGTCCTTCACTGCTGACCCACCACATGGTGGCAGTACCTGCTTGTTTTCAAACCCCAGAATACACGGCTGTGTGCATCAGAAATTCAGTATTCATTATTGTAACACATTAATTTACTCATTCATAATTTGAAAACTTGTCTGGTGCGGAAACAGTATAGTTTGTGAAAGTAGGTTATTCAAAATGTACACAAAATTGCACAATAAGGAGAGGATTTAACCCGTTTCAATGAAGGTTGATTTTGCAGCAGTGTGTATGATCACTATGCAGTGAAAAACAATTTTGGGAATCGATCTGGCGACACGGCTCGTGTCCATGGATCCGCCCAGACCTGCACCCGCTGCACCTGCCAAAGAAATGGGCAAACTGCAGTTTGGAGAGACCGTCGATGACGTTTTTCCTGGGTGGGTGGGGTGTATGAGAGGTGGTTAATGCCCAAGCAAGGCTGAGAGCAGTTTCATTACTTAATAAAGAAATATGCTCTTAATTTAATGTTTCTATTATAATGAGAAAATATAACAGGAGGGCTTTCTGACACATTTGCTCTTGTTTTGCCCATTTTGTTTACCCAGTTAAATATTTACAGTTCGTGCCACATTTTGGAGGCTATATACTATTGTAGTTCTTACTCTACTACATGCATTTTGACAGCTTTAGTCGCTTTGCACAGTCAGATTATTAATAACAAATATGATCAATGTATTATTAAGTCTTCCTGGAGTACAGCTAAAATAAAAAAAAGTTCAGCAACACTGTTGTACAGTTTATCAGTGCGCTTCAGTTCCAGAGTGTGTACTGACACACTGACCAATCACAGCGCATGCTAATGGTTATGCGGGCCCTGTGGCAAAACAGGTGCTAGAAGGCCTTCTCATATAGTTTAATCAGCTCTCGAGTCCATAGAGAAACAGAAGTGAAATGTGATTGGATGAACGCTGTTAAACAGCGGCCGCGCCACCCTATACAGCAGGCTGAAGGCAACAGAGGAACACAGGAAGTGTGCAATGACAAAATAAGCGAATAGGGAAAAAGTAATTATAATACATTAGTGCATTTGTGAAAAACAATTAAACTATAAAATAACTATAACTTTTAATTATATATATATATATATATATATATTAAAAAAAAATAAAAATTTAAATGTAAACTTTGTGATTCTGTTTAGGCCAGCAGAGAAGGCTTAGCAGGCCCTGATGGCCCGCCACTGCATTATAGATCAGAAACCACTGGAAAACAAAGCTACTTTAAATCTAACCAGGTTTGCATGTTACTCTATGCTGGCTGTCCATGCCTCCCCTCCGCCCCTCTCCGCGTGGCACTAATCACCCGTCATACACGGAGTAGCGTGGTTGGCACAACAAGCTCAGCGGTCGGTCGGTTCGCTGCTCCACTGCAGTTCCTCCGCGGTGCACAAGGACCACACCGACCTGCCCGGCTCAGGACACAAGGACGGGGAAATGAGCTCGTTCTCCGCCGTTCACATCGCACTAACGTGAGCGTGTCACGCCTTCTATTTAACGGACCCCCCCTCTCACACACACACACACACGCACAAATACACACACGTACAGAGACACGCGCGTGCACGGAAGACCTGCACCGGTCTGCTGTTGACAGATCCCCCCCCCAGCTCGGTGTCGGACGGTCCCAGCCGCAGCCCGCACCATGGCGGAGAGAAGTGGCCGGTTGAGTTTCGCCGGAAGCGCAGCTCTCAACAGACCGGTCCCCATGAACCTGTTCGCCACATGGGAGGTAGACGGATCCTCCCCGAACTGCATCCCGAGGTAAGGCGGCGGCGCCGCACTGTCCTTTTAAACTTTACAGCGGCTCCAATGCGCCATGAGAGGCTGTCACTTCATCAGATCGCTCACGTTACGGCTGCAGCAGCAGCTAGCAGTGTGAGATGATATCATCTTGCCAAGCGGGAGCCCGCTGCAGGGAGGCCTCCCCTGCGGCGGGCTCATCCAGACATCTGCATTGCTTTCATTTATATTGAAATAGAAATGCGTTTTAAATAGTGTTGGCGGGGGACACAAACAACTTGTGAACAAATAGTCTAGCGGTGCAGCGTTAAATTCCTCAGATGCATGTGTGTGTGTGCGTGTTCATAATCATCCGCTCAGCTGTTCAGATGGATAACAGCTTCATGCCGGATCATTGTCCCAGTAGGCTGCACCACGGAGAGCGTGTGTCTCCTGTGACCCAGAGATTCAGAGGCTGAGTTCAGAATCTACTGCTCAGGTCTGATTGCGTGTCATGAGATGAATGTGGCATCATCCTGCCAAAACAATCCCAAACTTTAGGTCCACTCGGGGCGTTTGAGACTGTCACGTGGCCTTCATGGCGTCATGGCGGGGCTTTTATTAACGGGTGTTATGATTTACATGATGGGGCTGCAACTAAACTTATTATCTTCATTATGGACTCATCTATTGATTAAGTCTTAAAAAATACTCATCATATTCTCTCCCAGAGATCAAGTCTTTAAACTACTTGTTTTGTCACAACAACATGCCAAAATCAAAAGATATATGTATTTTGTATTATATCAAACTGATGAAAAGCAGCACATCTTCACATTTGAAAAGCTGAAATGTAGATAAACTCACTGTCGATTCCGTCTTTGTTTTTTCCTCTTTTGTTTGCCTGTTTATTTATTTACTTAATTTGAGATGTTCTATTGTTTTTGATGTTTTATTTGCTTAGTACTTTTATTAGTTTGTGCTCATATATTTGCGAAAGTAGAGAAAGTTTCACTGTGGAGTGATTCGTGAAATAAAAACATTGAAGGTGGAAAAAAAGTCTGATCTTGGACTCTTCATGGAGAAGTGAAAACACACCTGTGGGTTTTGTCTTTATTTTAAAGCAGTTTGACATGACGTAAAGAACCCAAAACTTTAACCATTTAAATTAACTTGTGGTTTGGAGTCAGTGTTCCTCTCTTGATGGAAGCTGATTTTAACCTTGCAGCTGCGTATGATGTTCGTAGACCTTCTTCTTTTACCAAAACCTCACTGGGGGGAAAAACAAGCCCATGTTTCTGGAGATGTAAAAAAAGCTTTGTGGCATCATGGGTATAATTTTATCTTCAGGTCAGACTAAAAGCACATTTTTTACTGTGATGCAATGGCAGAAAGACATTTGAGAGAGTTTGTGGTTTAAACTCCATTTGAGTAATACCTGCTGTCACACTTTGGTCAGCAGCTGTCAGTCTGCAGAGAATGGAGGAAAAAATAGCTGTAATTAATGAGCGCTGGGGGGAGTTTATGTGTGTTTTTTATTTATTTATTTTAAAGTGAGGACTGTCTCTCCTTAGCCTCTCTGTATCCTCTTAAGTTATTACCGTCAGCGGGCATTACATTACACATTTAGCTGAAATAAGATTAATTCATTTCCAGGAATAGCATAACTTTGATGTTATCCAGCAGAGTGGACGAGTAGATGAGTAGATGAAGAGGTTTCTGTGACTAAACGGTGGCAGGTTCAATCCCGCCGTGACCCTGCGTGTGACAGGATGAGTTCAAGTCCCACTTTATTTTAATGTGTTAGTTTTCACTGACAATCCAGAACACCGAAGCTCTCTATTGACTGCCGTCTGTCATATCAGACTGGAGGAACTCCGCTTGTTAGCCAGATGTCAAATCAACCGTCTCATTGAGTGATATCAGCCTCTCAAGGCGGATAAACACTCGGACCGCTGTCAGTCTTTTCTTTTTATTTGTGCTCTTCGCTTCTTTTAAAGGTTCCCTGTGGAGTTTCTGGCCTCCAGTAGCGCTACAGAGCACTTTTTTTTTACATGAGGGCCTTTTTTTGCAGAAGAAGTCTGCCAGCAAACATGGAATTCAGTTGAAGTTTTCACATTCAAGGAGTTTGCCTTGATATTTTGGTGTACAACAATACATCTAGTCAGAGAAAAGAAGAAAAAAACTGCAGAAGACAAGAATCATTAATGTGTAATAGGAAAACAAGTGCTATATATATATATTTTAAATAAGAGCAGTACGGTGTTTGATCAAAGATGATGTGCAAAAGCTCACAGTACAAAGACTATGTGCAATATGCAGATATAATACGAAAGGAAACTTCATTCCACATATTTGTCCGACCTCAGGGATACACACAATGTGTTTTGGTGTGTAGGACATACTCCAGAGGGCAACTTTTACTATGTTGTCTTTTAAAAACAGAACAGAAGGAAAGCTTTGAGGGAAGAGACACATGGGAGAATGTTTTTGCAGATTCTGGCAAAACATTAGAAGTTATTCATGAAAGTTTAATTTACTCTAAAATCTGTTTCTGATTCACACAGCAAATGCATGCTCATCAAAAGCATATTGTGAGCAATACACTGATTCCTCAGTTTGTAATGAGACAGGAAAATGTCAGAGCACCTCGTGCCAGCTTCGGCGTTGATAAGTGCTGTGCTGTTGTGTTTAAAGAATAATTCAACATTTTTCTTCATGCTAAACTAAGCCAACAATCTCCTCATATTTAACTTGACAGACATGAGAGTGCTATATTGGTTTTCTCTCGGCAAGAAGGCAAAAAATAAGCTTACTGTGTGAGTTGTCAGGTCGGGGAGCAGTAGTTTAGTATTTGATTAAAAACAAGACGGAAAGGAGTTTTTTAAGTGTTTTAAGGCTGCATTCAAAGGCAAGCAAGACTCTGATATGATGCGACGTGAAGACATGAGGCGACATTGAATGTGGAAAGTGTAGTTTTTGGTATTTCTTTACCTCGCTTGGGTACGTCATAAGGGACCAAGTAGCTTTACAAAAAAATCTAACCACTACACTGTGTTCCTCTTCTGATTGTATAAATGTATTCTCCATACATCGCTCGCTGTGGCTCGGAGGTCTCTGAAGCCCAAAGGCTATTAGGCTGGGAGGCTTATAGAAGTGCTGCCTCGGCACTGATCTCACGTTTCCCAGAGTCACTTCAGGACACGTGCCGCTCCGAGCTGAGATGCTTCATAATCACCTATTATAGGTGTGGGAGGGGCTTTAATCACACATCTTACAGGGTGGTTGAATGATAATTACCTGCGGTCTGGAAATCCAGTAGTCGAAGTCAGGAAATGCAAATTTTGCCGTGTGCATCTTTTCATACAAGAGTTTACGAGGATGTGGCTGCTGCTAATGATGTAAAGTCAGGATGTGAAGTACATGGAGGAGACATGGAGGATTGTCCTTATTATACTCCTCAGCAGCGGCCTCGGTGTGTGTCCGACATCCTCAGTGTGACTGTGAAATGCGCTCTTATGATCTGCCACGTCATCGCGAGAGGCATTTGAATGAGCACCAAAAAAGGCTTTTCATCGCTCAAAGCTCCTGAATGCGTTTGAATAATTGCACACTTCTTTCTAAAGATGGTCGTGTCTTCAAAGAGCCACTTCAGCCCCTTTAACCTTCATTCAAAATCAATCTCGCTGGCGCTGTGAACACCTAAGCCTCTCTGCTCTGAAGAGCTAAGGGCAAGAAGCCGTGTTTCATCTTTTGGTATTTTTGAAGTGGGCACCGGCCACATTTCTGCACATCAGCCCACAGGTGCGAGGGTAAGTGCCGAGAGATGGGGCCAGTCTCTGAGACAGAGGCGGGATTGAACGGGCCCTCGAGTGGCAGCTGGACCCAGTAGGATGTCATATTTGGGCCTGTTGGAGGCGAGAGTGCTGAGATGTCGCTTTGACCAGCAGAGAGACACTCGCTCTTTTGTCCCCTGGCTGCCTGGGACGCTCACACTGCGGGAATTTAGAGTAGGATAAATGAGAGGCAGCTAAAGCCTCTCATTGTTTGATGTTCTCCTTGTTGTTGTTGTTGTCCTGCACTCAGTGACTGTTCTGTAGCAATAATGTTTGGGATTTTAGGCAAGACGAAGAGCTCCGTGAGGCTGTATTCTCAAAAAGAAGTGTAGACGTCTATGAGAAAATGACTTAGTAAATGATTGTCCCATTTAGAGTAAGGTGGATGATATAGCAGAGTATGCTATAAGTTGCGGCTACCTTGTGATTGACAGGTCTGAGGATTGTCCATGTTTCGTCTTACAACTTTAACCCTCTTTGTGTTGTCAGTTTAGTCGGTAGTCTAAAAATATCTTCCTCGTTGTTTGGTTGTACTTAGCTCCAGCCTCTCGTGTCACTTCTGGTTGCAGGACCAAGATGGTGATGGCCAGAATGCCGAACTCAAGGCTTCAAAACTGCAGTCCACAAACCAATTACCTACGTCACGGTGACGACCTCCACTTCAGTCTATGTTTAGCGTGCAAGAGGAAAAGTTAAGGCATCGCCAAAGTTATTACAGTTCTTCTTGCTGGCAACGTGAATGTGTATTACAAATGTCATGGCCACCTATCTAATACTTGCAAAGATGTTTTGCACAATAAACACAAAGGTCCGACTCAGTGTCGCTTAAGGAAATTTCATGGCATCATTAAATCACGTAGGATCCACCCTGCGGGTACCATGAATGTTTGTCCAAATTGTTTTACCAATCCTTGCTGTACATGTGAAGATATGTCACAGGTTAAGTGAAAACTCTGAGCTGCTGGAAGCGGCAAAGAAAAGGTCAAGGGATCACCAAGTTGCTAGGATTCATCATCTGTGGACCATGAATCATTCCTATATGAGCGTAACAACAACCATGAATGTTTGAGACATGTCAAGACTTTTAACAAAAACAATTGTAATGTCCACTTTATCGTGGTACTTCATGGTTGAGATATTCCTATTTAATTTGCATCAGTGGGCTTTACAATCTGTACAACATACACAATCCTGCTATTTCAGTTAATGTGGAAGATCACTGCAGCAGTTTGACAAAGTCACACCGCTGCTAACTGTTTTTGTCTTTGTCAAGTGAATCTCTGCTGTGTTCTTCGAATGTCAAGTCACTGGGCCTTATGTAAGATATCTAGATATCCTCCATCTTGCTGATGCAGTGCTTCCTGGAGGACAGACGGGGCAGGACGAGAAAGGACACACACACCCCACACACACCACACACACACCACACACACCACACACACCCCACACACCCCACACCCCACACACACCACACACACCACACACACCACACACACCACACACACCACACACACCACACACACCACACACACACACACACACACACACACACACACACACAGCTTTTTGACTCTGTATGACGATCAATTTGGCCTCCAGCTGACTCCTCCTCATGTCTCAGCGCTCTGTGTCACGCCCGACTGCCTACTTTTTGTATTCTGCTGTTATTTCCCAACAGACAATATTTGATTTTAAAGAAGCAGCTTTGATGATATCTGTTCAGCTCTTGGTTTTAATCCACTGCATCTCTGCAATATATGTTTAGGAATATGAAAAAAGCTGCTGTATGAGAGTCTGTATATGTTCACAAAAACCTGAAATACTGAACAAACCGAACAGCGATTGTTAACATTCAGTTCAGCTGGTTTACTTGTGCTATTTTTTGGCTGGCGGCTGTCTGACGAATATCATAAAGCTGATATAATATAGAGATAAATCCCAAATTACTGTAAATAGCCATGTTTAACCCGAAGCCGTGATGTCACGGATGTATTCAGTTGTGTATAAGCAGCTACCAGGAAACGGCACAGCAACATAGAAAGGAGTAAATCTTACTTTTGGTGAATAGAGATTGTGAAAATTGCTGAAAAATGAATGTTTTTGTGTTTGAGGCGTTTTAATGCCTCCGGGCTCAGGAGCTAAAAGTGTATTACTGTGAAATTTTCTACATGGATCTTCAGCGCTGATGTTTTTATTAGCATACGTTGCCCAAATTAAATTCATGCTAATTGGAAAATGAGACAAGCACATGTGCCGCTTGAGATATGGAGTCGAAAATGTATTTTTCAAACTCAGCAGCACGCTCACTTCTTGGAGGAAAATGTCAGTTGTGATGCGGCAGAGCTAAACCGAGCTTGGGGTTCAGTCCGGGGGAATCACGTCCTCTTCAGAGGGTCTTTCAGTCTAAATAAACCTCAGGGAGACGGTGAGCAGCATTCTAGTGAGGTATCAAACACTGAGGCTGGGTTCTCCAGTAGAAGCGGTTCGGTGAAGCTTCAACTGCATGTTTGCTGCCAGTGTCAGGGACAAATACACATTTAATGTTGAGGATTTTAACATCTTTCAGCTCATTGTTTGTTTTTTGGGACCTTTTATTGTTTTGACTCAGCGTTGTTTCCCACGGTTTTATTTTCAGTTAAAAATGGTATCTTGTCATCTTAAGAGCCAGACATTTCACTCAGGAGTTGGTGGAGAGTGAATGTTAATCTAAAGTCAATTCAATGTTGCGCATACATTTTTATGTGTAAACTGTGACAATATGTCAGTGTTGTGTTTACAGCCAGTTCCGCTGCTTATTAGTCGTACAATTTTTTATTATTTGAACAAATTTATCGAGCAAAGATGTCAAATATTCACTGGTTCCAGCTTCTTAAATGTGAGGATTTGTGACAATTGCTTGTTTTAAGTTATTGTAATTTAATAATTTAGGTATTTTTGGTCAACAGGCACATTGGCGATGTCACCCTGGACACAACTTTCCATTTTTTGCTGTGTTTGGTCAAAAACAAGCCTCATTGTGTCTGTTGCAGGCCACATGTTGGCCTTTGTCTCGACATCTATGGAAAACTTTGGTTTTCATTTTGGACCGGAGCTACTGCAGATTAATTCCATACCTGATGATACATGATAAGATTCACTAAAGTTAGGCACGTTATGAGATTAATAAATCCCTGATTTAGTTTTCTTTGCCGCCATCTTGACTTTAAGGAAAGAGAGTGATAATTGAGGGAGATTCAATTATTCTCTGTTCAGGAGAGGGAGACGCGAGGAGATCTGCACTCTACTGAGTTCACTTTTCTAGTTGGTAAATGGGTTTGTTTTGTTTGTAACAGCTCAAAAGAAGAAAATAAGCTTGAATTACTGTTCAAAAGGTCAAGAATGAACTTTAACCTCCTACTTTCATTCAATTTAAAACAGATGTACTGCTCATTGCTTTCATCAATAATATAACCGCTGACATAAATGCCAAAAATGTGTAATTTAATAGATAATGTCCACCCGATCTCTTCTACTAATGGATAGAGTCCTTTTCTGATGAGCGGCATTGTGTGACCTTCTTTTCAAATGTAGCTCAAATTATAGGAATGGCTCCGTGATTATGCCGGGCTTCCTGTGGCTTGTTTACTTTGTCCAATTGTTCCCGCACTTTCATGTAAAGCAGCTAGATGAGGTTAACGGGCTGAAAAAAAGAGAGATTTGTCAAAACTTTGTGCCAGATGCAGATGAGATTATATTTGGAGGCAGTTGAGGCTTAGTGTTGTGAAAAGGAAATGTGACATTTCTAGAGCGGTGTGTGCCGGCTGCCTCGTCCTCTTTGAATCATCTGTCCCTGAATAAAATGTTCCGCGATGTCTTTGTAGTCCAGTGACTCGCGTAAGGAGAATACTTTATAATAAGTAAGATAACTGTTCTTCTCTTCACTTTACACTTAATTTGTGTTATTTTCCGTCTTTCATCGGTGGAAAAAAGTGTAAAGAGTAAAGTAACAACATACCTTTTTTTTCCCCCCATTTAAACTTCTACTCTACAGTTCACAGAGAAATAAGGTTCTTTTTTACTGCACTTCTTTTATCTGACAACTTTTTCAGACACAGAAAACCTATAATGAGTTCATAAAATGGGTGAATATAGAATTAAACTACCAAATGGTGACGCATATAAAGTATTTTAATTAAAAAGAGCTCCACCTCAACAGGCTACAATAGTACTGTTATAGTTCTAATAATCTCATGATATAGTACATAAAACTAACATTAGAATAAAAGGGGAATCTCTGTTGCCTATATTAGTACTTTAGGTCTACTTTTTTCTAATACTTCAGTAAAATATGAATGCAGGACTCTTACTTGTTACAGAGTATTTTTGCAGTGTGATATTTCTACTTTTACCTCAGTAAAAGATCTAAATACTTATGGGTGGAGTGAACGTGCTCGACTGTCTTTCATTTCATTCTGTCACACCAAGTTAATAACGACAACTCTTCCTCGATGATTGTCTCCGGCTGAAATTACATTTTCTGCCTCACTAGGGATGCGACTGCTAAATTATCAGCCTAAAATGAGGGTAGTAATTCTGACACTTTCCCTCCATTTACATGTTGCACTTGAGGCATATTGCCTCATTCATCGTGACCTAGAGTGCAGTGTATTTTTTTTTCTTCTTTTTTTTTTTCTTCTGACATCTTGATTTGTTCCTTCATGCTCATATTGATTATTCCGGCTCGTGCAAATGTGAATTCCTGCAGTAGAGTAATTGTTGCTGGACGCCGTCATATTGCCACCGCGGGGTTGATTTGTGTGTGCAAACATTGACTTCCAGGGAAATCCTTGCAAAACATCAGCCACTGGTTTTCACAGCAACAGTGTTTGTGTTGCGTTGCAGTGGTGAAGTCAAAAAAACATCCGGTTTACCTCACGGCGGTTGTTGATTATTAATGATGTGCATTGTTTTGCTGGCATGTGTTATCACATATTTGATATCTCATTTATGACTTCATCTGTTCCATAAGGATTCATCTCCCTAATCATCTCGTGTGAATGCACCTTTATTTATTCTCATAGTATTGGTTTATTGCAGGAAGGCCCCCGCCGGCTGAAGTTTGCAGGCTTGAAGTGTGAAAAGAGAGACTTGCTGTTTCACTTCTTCCCCTTTGCTGAGGCTTAAATAACTGTTTCTGAATTCAGAGCATGGAGGAGAAATGTAGGTCAGGTTCCTTTTTAGAAAACTTGCGGCCGGGAGGAGAGCTTAGAAGGTTTCACATATTGTAGTAATTAGGAACGCTGCCGTGCCACGTCTGGCATCTCGCTCCTGGGTGGCTGAGTCACATGACCTCTTCCATGCTTCCTCCGGACTCCTCCCAGACGTATTGGCTGGACAGATGGACAAGGGGAAAAATCCTGAGGTTGGCATCGACAGCTGAAACCTTTCATCTGAGCCCTTTGGATGTTGAAATGAGCATTCATTATCGCTGCCAGTGAGGAATCATCAGCGCTCTCCAAGCCTGTAAACATTACCTCCGTGGCCTCCCAGATGCTGAGCAAGCCGCAGCAGCGAGGTCCAGCTAATCTGCTGCCACACAGACGTCGACGAGACGTTTTCATAGTGAAAAGTGACTCGTCAAGACACAAGACCGACCTCATTCAGTCAAGACCGGTGTTTAAATCCCCATTAGTGCTGTTTACACAGTTGTAATCCAGACAGGAGGGATGTTTTGTATCTGCTCCGTCTGTAAAATGCAGCTTCAATGTCACTTTAATCCATAATTGTTTTAGCAGAAAGCAGATATTTAAAAGCTTCACTTCCAGTTTAGAGAATAGACCGGAGAAAAGAGTTCCTGTGTGACCTTGTAAAAGAGCTGCAACAGCTGTGGACGATATTGAAAGGTTTGTGGAGATTCTGCTATTATAACTGTAAAGTGTCACTATTGTGAATCCAAGCGGACTACAGATGGCCACTTGACTAAAAACATCTTGTTTCTCTGAAGTGTTATCACAGAAGATCTTTAACAGAAGTCCATGTGTATTTTTTTTAAAGCTTAAGGTCTCAAGACTAGAGTTGTAACACATTTTTTGTGTTCATTATTGATTAATTTGACAACTATTCTTTTAATTGTTTGGTCTGGAAATTGTCAGAAAATAGTGAAAAATGTTCAATGTCTCTAAATGTCTCGTCAGTCCTAAACCCAAATATAACCAACTTAATATGACATGAAACAGAGAAAAGCAGCAAATCTCCATATTTGAGAGGCTGAAAACATAATTTTCTGCTATTTTTGCATGATAAATTACTTTGATTACTAGATTATAAAATGAATTGCTGAATATTTTCCCGAACATTAATCTTAACCAGAGTTTTGATTTGTTGAAGCCTACTAAAACATCAAAAGGGCCTCCTGATCGTTGTGAAACATTATTTTATTTATATTGTGGTATTTCTATCCGTGTACTACGCTTCCATGAATTATTGTGGTATTTTTATCTGTGTACTACGCATAGCGGCGTCACATAACTGTGACACTGTTGATATTTACAGAGGGAGATTAAAACATCCATCACTGACATGGAGTCCGGTGTCTCGGGACCTGGACCTCAACATTCTGCCAAGAAGCAAAAACATGACTGCAGGTCGGAGCGGGAACGGATGTGATCATGAATCACTGCTGCCTTAAGACATCCCGACAAAGCGATTATTTGCAAAGTCTGCAGGAAAGAATAATACCATTAATAATATTACTACTGTTTACACTGAATGTAATGTACTGGAGGCCACACCTCCAAGTTTGACCCATTTTCATCTCATTCTCATCACCCTAGTTGCAGCTCGACTACATTAAAAGCGTGTTAATACTTATCTTTTCTTCGTGGACTTTGATTTTAAGGCTAAACTACAGACCGCTCTTGTTTTTAAAGGTTTTCAGACATTACAAATTAACACGTAAACATGCCGATATCGGTCGGATTCTCCGTAATGACATGAATGCTTCTTGGCTTGAAGCTGCCGTCCTTCTTAAAGGAGCTACACATGTTTCAGAGCCACTTTTGAGGCTCCAGGTGGTGAGTAGTTAGTATAGTAGTCCTTATTTAAATGGGGCTTTACTGACTTTAATCCACTTGAGCCACAAAATTCAGACTCTCATTTAGTTCATAAAGAGCTTAAACAGACCCTCAGATTAAAACAGTAGTAGGAGGCTGAAACGTGACCCTTTCAGACACTTCAGTCAATAAACACTTTTCTAAATGGACAGAGTGCTCTGCGTGTCCATTTTTAGCAGAAACCTTACAGACCTACAGAGAGCTCTTCAACCAAACGACACAGAGAGTCGTGCAGATGTGGTTTCACTGTTGTGACTGCACCGATAATTTATCAGACCGCTCTATAATTACTCAAACAAAAGAGCTATGACGACTTTCTTTTTGTTTTGCAAAACACTTCAGATCCCGCTGTAATGAGATCTGAAGTGTCAGCTGTTTGTATAATCCATCTTTAGTTTAAATTTATAGCGGTCTTATAGTGGATTGGTCTGATAGAGGTAGATTTTTAGAAATTGTAATTGTTTGGTTCAGAAGATGTCCAAAACCAGAGATGAAATGCTTCACAGATGTGATGTCTTCAAATGTCCTGTTTTGTTTGACCAAAAGTTAAAAGCAATTCAGTTTCCTATTATATATGACAAAGTTAAAGTAATATTTCTTGAAATACACCTGAAATCATTTGTGAAAACAAGTTTTTATGACACTTAAAAGAAAGAACTTTGTTGGCCTTCTAATTCAAATTTAAAAAGTTGATTCCAACCCCAAGGAAGTTGTCCAATTTGCACGCATTTCCACATATTTCTCTCTACTTTTTATCTGTTTTCTGGATGTTTTTCAAAGTGAGGACTTGCCCACGCGCAATTAAGTGAAATATTATTGCTACAGCATACAGCATACCTCTAAAACGTGTGATGAGCTGCCAGTCCGTCCTCACTGATGCTCTTGTTGCTGAATGGGATCAAATCCCTGCTTCCAGGTTAAAAAGAGAAAGATGCTGGGCAATGTCGTGAAGATTCATTCATATCTTGCACTTTCTGCACTTTTGTCAGACGCACCTGTATGCGTGACTCAGCCGCTGTTTCGGGAACAAACATGTAAATGTACACAAGTGAACGTCTCGCTTCATAATGATTTCAAAGGTCCTGGATATGAAAACTGATCAGCTGAAATGTTTGTTGAATTAAAGTGTGTGTCGAGTAGCGATGCATCATGGATGGAGCGGCGCGCTGCAGATCGCTGAATACAAAGCTCTCCTTTGTATTCCAGTTTCTGCTGTGGCCTCCCGCAGTTCTCAGAGGGCACGGATCATTTTGAGTTCTTTAGTGCTTAAGACTCTCCGCACTCAGAAACATAAAACAACGACTTGGCTCACGGCTGGCTGCTTGATGTCTCTTTGTTCTGCGTCAGCTGGTTTAACCGCAGACCTCAATGCCGACTCACAATACGGCAGCGAGGCCGTATCTTTCTTTTATGACGCCCACCTCTCTTTTTCTCTTTATACTATAACACACATGTGTCACTGCGGACACATACAAGTCTCCCTGGAGATGAGTCATTTCAGGATGCTTTGTGGTTTTAAATTGTTTCTAGGTCACTGTTACTCTGAGCTGATGGAAACGTAATTCACGTCTCCCTGTCCTGCATTTTTAATGGATTGCATTCATTATACATAATTAAAGAAGATTTCTTCTTCTGGTTTTGTGAATGCAGCTCTTCATCAGTGGTTTCTCCCTTCACCTCCTCCCGCTTCAAATAGCACGGCCAAGGATATCTGGCACCGGGAAGAAGTGCAGAGTTTTCATTATTAAACTCTCTCTTTGTGGCTTTCCAGCATTCAACAGCTTGCTATTTGTGTGTACAGAGAACACTTTGCTGTTTGCAGTAAGCTCAGCTGTGTGTGAAGTGAAGGATTGAATGTGGGTACAGATTAAAAAGCCATCTACAACAATAAAACTAAGGCTGAAGATTTTCATTTTTGTAATTTATTTTTTCCCTTTTTTAAATTCAAACCAGGATCCATTCAATCATACGTTGTGATTCCCAAAAAAATAAAAAGGAATGGCCATCTGTGTGTATTATACTGAACCAGAATTTTTTTTTTTTTTTTTAAAGGTACAAATGGATTGTTTTGCAGAGCAGACTCGTGGAAGTTTTCCATCCACATTTGTATTTCTACTTCAGATGTTTGAGTCCATGAATAGAGTAAGACCTTGTTATTAAATGGTCAATGGACTTGTACTTATAAAGCGGAGGGAGGGGCTACTGTCCAAGGTGCCACCTGCCCATCAGACTCTACCAATCATGCTCATTCATAAACCACAGGATCAGCCTACGGGAGCAGCTTTGGGGTTGAGTGTCTTGCCCAAGGACACATCGACATGGACTAGCGGAGCCGGGGATAAACTGCCAATCCTCTGATTGAAGGACGACCTTCCTCTGAGCCACAGTCGCTAGATGAAGCAGACACATACAGTCAGAGGAAGAAGTAGTCATGTAGCCATGTGATGATAAAATTTATGATTTTCTGGAGAGTTGATGCACTTAGAACCTGGAAAAATAGAACAATACCAATGAGTTGCTGGCATCGTATCATGTTGACTGTTGCTGTGCCCATCAGGAGAATGTATGGTATAGAAATGGCAGTGTTCAGTCTTTCTGGTCGTGCAGTGAATTTGAGACACATTGGAAAAATCATTTTTCATTGTTTTTCTGAGGCTTCTGGGAAGCGTTGGGGAAACTCATCCTTGGAGCAACAAGCTCCTTATCTTTTGCCAACAAGAATGGAAAAAATGGCTGTTTTGTTTTGAATGGTGATTGCAAAAAAAGTTAATCTCTCCGTGTGGAAGATGATTTGCGGTTGAGAGAAATTGCAAAAACATTACATCTGGAGAGACTTTATAATGAAGATAGAGGAGATGTGTTCGGTAAGATCTAGGACCCCATACTGGAAAGTGTTCAGAGAAAGGACTTGTATATATTCCCTTTTTTTTTACTTTGCAAACACACTTTTGACGGTTGTTATTGTTGATGTGCTGTGCCAAACAGGAAGTTGGCATGAACCAAAATCCAATGGGGTTTTTCCATTGTATTTAATTTAGTCGTAGTCTTGTTCAAAAACACACACTGACTTCCAGAAAAGGGAAACAGAAGTGCTGACTCATTTCCTAGTTGTGTACTCATTCCTGCAGCGCACAACACAAAGTACAGGCTAGTGGAATGTCATTAGTTTTGCAGTTGTTGGGCATAAATTAAAGTTTTGGACAAATTAAGTTTGACGCGATCACGATGCACAGTGAAAAGTTACCCAACGTCATCAAGATTCATCTGTTAAACGTCTGTCCCAAATGTCATGGCAGTCCATCCAATAGTTGTCAACTTATTTAACTTAGGACCAAAGTGTTTGGTCGAGTGTCTGCCATAGAGCCAAACAAAGGAGTCTAGATGGCATATTATAAAACAACAGTCAACAGTGAATATCATATAGCAGCATTTCCTCAGAATTCATATATTAAATTTAAGATTAAAGCCTTTATTTAAAGCCCACTGAATCCTCCGTCTGCAGAAAGCTGTCGGGTTCATCTGCTCGGCTGGAGAAAGTCTCTGCAGGGAAAAAATGTCTAGAAACACAAAGCTGAAGGTCTGTGTTTGTACGAGTTCACCTTCAATAATTCTTATCTCCCTTCACTGCTTTAGATTTCATTCGGCAGCTCTGGTGTCTGCAGGCACTAAAGCCCATAAACCACAGCCAGCAGCCTCGACTCCAGTTTACACAGACTGGGAGATAGTGAGGGAGTCTGTATTGGTCTTTGGGTTTTTCACTCCGGAGAAAATACTCAATACTGTTGTTTAGATTGACTAATAAACAGTAGTTTATTAGCTTCTGCTGGTCAGTTGGGAAACAATGTGGGTCTAATATCATTATTCAATCGCTCTAGGCTGCTTTACATCTTTCATCTCTAATCTATTTAGTGGCTCATAATGTCTCATTATTTGGATACATTTGTTGTTTTAAAGTGTGAAGCAATAAGGGAGATCTATTAACATATCTGCAATATAATATTCAGAACTATGTTTTCATTTCTGTATAATCACCTTTTTTATTCATTTAGAATGCCTGGTTGCATCGCAATGTTTCTACAGAAGCCCAGAACAGACAAACCAAACACTGGCTCTAGAGAGATCCTTTAGGTTTCCTGAAGGCCACCGTAGTTCTACAACACATAACAGCTATTTTGACTCTAGGGATGGCAATACCCTCTGTCGGTCCAGACTGAAATATCTCTTGTATTAGTTGATGGATTGGCACAAAATTTGGTTCAGACATTCATAATTCTTTTCATCCAACGCCAGCATGAGGTTCACATTTTATTTTGTAAAATATCTCAACAGTTTGATTGATTGACATAAAGCATACATTGGTGTTCTCCTCAGTATGAATTGTTAGAACTTCAGTGATCTTCTCAACTAGCAGAATTATCAGGTCAAGAAGTTATATTTCCAATGCCTTGGTTTCTGACCAAACTAGACGTTCCCATCAGCCTCATCTGTACTTTTGTGTATAGTGCCAATTAGCTTGTTAACATGCTAACACGCTAAACTAAGATGAAAGTGCTCAAAATCAGTGTATTAATATTAGCATCAAGCTCAAAGCAGGTTAGTTTTGTTATTTGTTTCAGTTTTGTTTACAAGTAATTCAGAGGAGATTGTTGTTTTGTCTACATCACAAAGTATCTGTTGCAGGGCTCTCAAGTTTTTAAGAGAGGTAAGAGTGACATCTCTCTCGATGTGTGGCGGGAGGGCGTGACTTAAGACCGAAATGCGTGACAGTTACGCTCAATGCGTGACACTTGAGAGCCCTGCTGTTGTTAAAAGAAATGGATTATTAAGAGAATGGTTTTCCCATCATCCAAAAATATATTTTTCTGATCTCTTCTGTCAGCAGCGCTGACCCCTGAGAGTTTTTTGATCAATGGCTGTCTTTGTCGGTTCTGTCGGACTAAAAGTGATGCAACATCAGAGAGGCAATCAAGTTTGCATCTCTGAATGCGTTTTCTCGATGTGATGTCTGAAAACTCTTTGGTCTGGTTTGACATATTAAGTCTCTTTGAAGACGACAGTGGCCTCTCTCATCGTTTGCAAAAATTAAGATTAAAGGACCCCCCCCCCCCCCCAAATAATGACTGTTTGTAAAACTAAGCCTTGCTGCCCCTAATTGTGGCAAATAATTGTGTACATTTTCCACCCCACATTTAACCCCAGAGACACACGCAGTCATGCAGTACATGTCTTTTGGAGAACCAAACCTATGTTGATGAAGAGTTGTGCTTAATATGTTTGGTACCCCAAAAAACAGATGTGGTATTGAAATGGTCCACACTGCCCCCCAAAAGCAGCCGTTTTAGAAAAACGTTTTTGAAAAGAACCCACTCATTTCGCCGATGACAGCTTTTCTTTTTGGGTAACACAGGACACCTCTGTTGTGTACGAGGCTAATCAAGAAGCCACGGCACAGTGAAGCCATAATGTATGAGACAAAGGGAAAGAGGAGGTGTCTGATGCGAGGGCCGGTAGCGCTTTTGTCTTGGAGCGAACGCAGACCGAACCCCAGACGCCTCTCCAGGGCCTAATGGCTCCCTCTATTAATAAAAGATAAGCAGTCAATTATTGAGCCGTCAAAGTGACGTTGGGGACGACTCGGGGCCGGGACGGCACGGGAGGCCGGAGGGGAGTCGAGGAGGCGTGTGGCTGTGAGGAATTTCATGGTTGAGTTTCAGTGGAGGAGGTGACGGCCTGTATCCTCGGGGTCTATATGTTCCCAGTCTCTCCCAGGAGAACGTGACCTCCCCCATTCAATTCACCTTTATTAGCTTTATCCCTTCATCTATAACTCGCCTTGTCACCCTCTCTTTTTTATCTTCTATGTCCCTTTCTTTATTTCTTTTTGTTTATTTCTAGTTGAAAAAACACAAAATTCGACGACAAGGTATTTGCCGGCTAAACATTGTCCTTTAATCAACCTGCAAACTTTCTTGAGGAGAAACTTTTATGTTCACCTGCTACCAATGGATTTAGTTTTTAACGCACAGTTTTGGTTCGGTGTTTAGTTGAGTAGTCCTTTAGTGTCTGTCCAATGCAATTTTTGATTTGTATCATCTTACTTTAGTTGTTTTCGTCTTTCCTTTTGCGGTTTCATTTTCAGACCTCTTTAATGTAGCACACCCCTGGGACTTTTTCCTTTTTGAAGCTTGCACAATTTCTTCTTGTGCTCGTTATTATCCTGCTGAGCAAATTAAAAATTAAAATTCTCTGACTGTCTCATACACAGACAAATACATACATACACACATGCACACCAAACCAATTGTTTTGTTTACACCAAACCAATTTAAGTGAATACAATGTTGAAATGCAGCTTATTTTTTTCTTCTTCTTAGGTTAATTGTGCATGCACGTCATAAAAATGCCAACCTTTCTTTTTATTAATTAATAAATGCACTAAATAAACAGGTGTTAAACTGTTTATTTCAGCATGCATGTCATATGTTTCTCCTCTATTTTTCTTTTTCTGCTCCAGCTTTCATGTGTGCACATACATTCATATTGACTTCCTTTCATGCAGTTTTCCTCCCTTAATGCCAATTAAGAAATACCATGTAAGAATCCCAGCTTTCATTTGTACCTCTGTGCCCCAAAGATAAAGCACGAAAGCATATTTTTCTGTCTGCATTTCTTTCACCTAACAAGTAATGGAATTCCTGTGTTTTGTACCGTGGAGGGAAAGCCGCCGTTTCCCCCTCACCTCCTCGCATGATAAAAGTCTGTTGTTGTGAATACGGAGGGAGAGGCGTGAAAAGGCTGAAGCAGAGCCGTGTCTATCTCCTGTCGCTCCGTTGGCCTTCAGAGCTTAATGATCAACTGACACACATTCAATAAGCAAACATGAGCGTGATTTATAGGACGCGAGGCCGCCGTTCAGGACGGAGTTTAGACTTTGCCTCCAGTTGTTTATTATTCATAAGCAACAGAGGGACACAGATTATGTATGAATATGTGTGCTTTTATTTTGTGTTCTATTGTGGGATTTGCTGTTGTCATGTGTCCTCTTATGACCATCACACCCCCCCAAACATGTTTTAGTGAAGCTTTTGAAGAGTTCAGGAAAATGTGTCTCGTTTTCTGAGAAGCAGACATTTGGAAGATAGAAGGTCAATGGTCTGTCGCAGCAGCATGTTAAAGAAATTATTCAGCATTTTGTGAAATATTCTTGAATTAACACAATTATAAGTATGCAGAATCAGCGGTTGGCAGTATCTGTTTGTAATGTACCATGGATATACAGACAGCCATCACTGGATTATTTTGATACTAAAGAAAACTTGATGATTCTCAGGCAGGTTTTAGAGTGTGTGTGTGTGTGTGTGTGTGTGTGTGTGTGTGTGTGTGTGTGTGTGTGTGTGTGTGTGTGTGTGTGTGTGTGTGTGTGTGCACGTACACTGCACTTCGCACACATCCATTCACAAACTCACTCTCAGCTCTTCCTGTCGAAGCCGTCCTTTCTTGAGGTTGAACTGAAATCTATTTTAGGGCTCAGTGTGTCCCGAGCTTCGTGACAAATACACACACACTCGCACACGCACACTCCTACCAAGCTCTGCTCTGTCACTTCACTACACCGTCTCCCAAGCCAGCCGGTAAATTCCACAGCTGAATATTGCATGAGCAGCTGAGCGCTGGAGAGCCCCCGGCACGCGTCTGAATAATGGGAAGGAACCACGGCAGACTGATTAGTGTGTGTGTGTGTGTGTG
Organism: Taurulus bubalis; assembly: GCF_910589615.1. NCBI lineage: Eukaryota > Metazoa > Chordata > Actinopteri > Perciformes > Cottidae > Taurulus > Taurulus bubalis. Next base: position 12,787,115 of record NC_136589.1, on the reverse strand, counting down.
TGTGTGTGTTACAGTTTGACTGCTTGGTCTGCCTCCCACAGCATTGGACCTTTCTCACCTGCTACAACTTGAATGCTTTTCTGACACGTTGTTATCGGGTGTTAGCAGGCCTGTCATGCAGCTCAGTGAGTGAATCCTGGTTTCAGCACCGCAGTGGATAAGGGTCAACTCCCAACTATATGCTAATGAACTCATTTTAGACTGAACTGTGCAGCAGCCATGAGGCTGCTGCGTCTTAAAGGGAATGTTCTACATTTTATATCAATCAGTCAGACAGAAACCGCCTCCACAATGATCTTACGATGGAATCAACACCTCGCTACATCTGAACATTGTAACCTTCCTGAAGGTTGGCTTTATTGCAGGACTCTTTTTTAATATAAGGCTGCATCCGGTTTTGCAACACGTGTAGCTCATAAACAGCAACTTAATGCAGTGAAAAGGAAAAACAACAGGGATTAGTAAAGTATAACTTGTAGTACAGCATGTTTTCAGGCCATTTTTAAGGACTGTTGGCAAGGTTGTTGTCATGACAAGTGATGGATGAGCAGTGGAGGAAAAGTAGCAATACTACAATACTATGGCACAAGTACTCCATTACAACTAAACGTCCTGCATTTAAAAGTATCAGCAACAAAATGTACTTACAAAATGTGGCTTTCAGTGTTTCATTTGTATCTGTCTATCTGTCTCTATTTGTAATCTATGTTATCTATCTAATCTATTATAGATTAGATACTGATTGTATATTTTGTATGTGAAATTTTAATTTGAAAAATAGCTAAAGCTCTTAAATATATGTATTGAAGAGAAAAGCACATAATCTCTCTGAAATGTATTGAAGAAGAAATATAAATTGGCATAAATGGAAGTACATCAAAATAGTATTTTGGTACAGTACTTGGTAAATGTACTTTGGTATTTGCACATGGGATCCTTACATGAAACAGAAAATAAAAACATAATCTATAATCCAACCTATCGCCAGTAGAACACTCAAAACGTGGCTCCTCCAAGTCTTTTTGTTGATCTTGCCTCTGGTTCGTTATTTTAGGTCCACATTTGCACTCATGATATCATCCATGTCTGAGCCATCTCTCTTCAGGGGGGTTCCTCACTCAACGATGATCCGTTCTGACAGGAGTCATTAGAGTCTCTTATCCCTCCGACTGTCGCTGTCGTTCCTCATGTGTGGTGATGATGGACCTCTGGATCGCTCACTGTAAAATAAACAAGAGTCTTTATTGCATTTGTCAAGGAAGAATAAGCGTTTCTCTGTTGGGAGCCAGGAGAGGTTCGCCCTCCGCTCTGATCCTGACATCCCAGATAAACCATCAAACCATTTTCCTCTAACAGATACAGATATCTTTTTCCGTTTTTGAGTTGATGTCTGAATTAGTGAAGTTGAGGATGGAGTCACTGAAAGACTGTTACGTCCAATCAGGTGTGTGTGTGTGTGTGTGTGTGTTTCTAATTTCCTCTCCGTTTAATCATCTCAGCCCCTGAGATGTGTCTTGTAGAATAGAGTCTAGAGCCTGAACCAAAATACTTACCTGTACATAAAGTAGCTCCAGAAGTAAAATGCTGTTTAAACGCTGTTGCGTCAGCATTTACAGTCTAATATATCACTCATAGGAGACATTTTACTTCAGAAAATTAACTTTTACCGTTGATACTTTAAAGCTACTACAAGAAACTTTCATTTTGAGTTGATTTTGGCGGTCCCTGTGGGCAAATGTGGTAGTGTTCCTGAGCACCAGACTCCCTTTAGAAAAACACTCATTTTACTGCAGCAGGTCTGACAGTCTGCTCTACTCAATCCTGGTTCTGGTTCTTCCGTGCCTCTCTTCCCTCCAGTGGACCCAGAAATACGGCTTCAGTCTCCAGCAGCGTGGTGTCGGCTCCCAGCAGAGCTGATAATACTTCTGTACTATTCTTTAGTAGGACAAATACTGGTACTTCCATCCCTATTGGGTGAACAAGTCTTTATTGTTTTATATTGTGAGAAGTTTATTATTCTTACTTTTGGCTTTAGTTTTCCTCCTGTCCCTTTCTTCTTTTTTTCTTTATTATACCTTTACTTATTTTTATAATACACACTAACTTTTCCATGCAATTAGTGCTGGTTTCACAAATACCGGCATTGATTGATTTAATAAGACCAGTAAATGCACAGGAGGCTTTCAGATTTGATGGTTGTTTCGTGCTGCGTTGTCCTTCTTTAACTCCTCAGTATTAAAAAGTGCCACAACTACAATCAGGAGAGTAATAGGAATAATCCTTATTAGTCCCACAGTGGGGAAATGTATTCTCTACATTTTTGACCCATCCTTAGTATTTCAAGGAGCAGTGGGTTTCCCCTAGTGAAGTGCCCGGGAAGCAATTTGGAGTTAAGTGTCATGCTCGGGGACACTTTAACATGCAAATTATTGGAAGACTGGGGATTGAACCAGCAACCCTGTGGTTATAGGACAACCACTCATCCCCATGAGCTACAACCACCAGAATATAATAAAGTCCATCAGTGAATAAAAACAACCTTTCCTGCCAAAGTGTATTCCTGCTGTGAGTTTGCTTCTCCAGGACGGGCCAGTAATTGGGAGTCAAAGGCTGGCAGATGTCAGCGCTCGAAACCGAAATCCTGACAAAAATTGTCTGGCTGTCAAATCTGTTTTTGCTTCATCTAAAATAAATTGTTGCATCGGGCCGTGACTGTGCAAATGCTTCTCTCTTTCTGTGCTTTCTGTGCACACACCCTTTCATTATGTACCTTTCATTATGTAGCTTTCACTTTCTTTGTCTTACTCACCCTTTCATGACTTCTGCTTTGTTTTTCCTCCTTTTCCTGTTCTCTGGTCTCTCTTCATATAAAATCTCACCCACAAACTTGCAACCTCATGGATGTTAGCTGAGCATGGGGATGTAGGATCGTGGTTTTGGGGCGGTCTGGGAACTGATCCAGGACAGGACTCTGCATCCTAAGGCTAGCTGGCATCTCGCTCCGTGCCTCTCTCCGTCAGGATAATACCAACCCACAGGAGGGAAGAAAAACAAAAGAGTGCCTAATCATCACTCTGAGCTTTCTCGACTTTCTCAACAATTCATAGCTTTTACAAATTCAGCACTGCTGCCGACCACCAGTGGGCTGGTGGTCGGCAGCAGTGCTGGGTCTGACGGTCCCTCCGCTGTGGCTTTGTATCTGCTGGATGTTTAAACAGGCAAACAAGATGCAAACACGATTACCATTCCAACTTAAAATATGGTAATATGTCAGTGTTGTTTTCAAGGCTTCTTTCTGCTTCACCCATGAAACCAAAATAAATCAGTTATTGAAGGTTAAAGTAAGATTTTGAATGCAGGACTTTTTCTTTGAGGTTTTTTACATGACACTATTGCTATCTTCACAAGAAATGCAGTCAAGTACTGTAGACTAATTTATTGTGCACATACGGTGTCCCATCAGTATGCTTTCGAGACTCTGACCTCTTCTCTCTCACCTCAGAGCATAAATGTCTTGAAAGAGAGAATTCCCTCATAGTGGTGGGGGGGGGGGGGGGGGGGGGGGGAATAGCTGGAATGCAGTATTCCTCTCTAATGTTTGCATCTCGGGTTTCAGTGTGGGCCCGTCGTCTCCCATGTGGCCGCTTCTTCTTCTTCGACCCTCTTGGTTCCCAAAGCATGCAACAAGATCTCCTTTCAGTATTTACATGCACACTGTCTATAGTGCACAGTAAGCTGCAGCATGTGTGACACCGGTTGCCTTATTGACACTTGCCCTGTGTGTCCGCACTGTGCGACAGGTGTGAGATGTTTCCTCACCAAAATCTCACTGTTAGGTTCAAAAGGGTGCGATGAGGAGACCATGTTGCCTCACCAGAGAGGGAGGCACAGGTGTGTGAACAGACTGCGCACCTCGACGGAGAGATAAACATGCAGCAATTACAATCATACTGTGTGTGTGTGTGTGTGTGTGCGCGTGTGTGCGCGCGCGCGATTTCACATCGTCATTCAGAGCAATTTAGTGATCATGTGGGTTCACTTGGAATCAAAACACAACAGTTGATGGACGTATAAGCTGCTCCAGTGATTGAAGCTGTTTTTTTTGTTTTACTTGAACAGCAGAGTGATTAAAAGCTAAATCAAGTGCACTAAAGGTTTTAGGTTTTGATGTTGCCTGTCAGAGGGATGATTATGTACTATACTTTAGGCTGCAGCAGGTTTCCTCCACTTCCATAAAAACAATTGGTGACGAACTGAAGTAGACTAATTGTTTACCTTCCATTTGATTTATATAATACATCTTTTGCTCTTTCCTTGCGTTTTTTTTTAAGAACACTTAACCGCAGTTCGGAAATATTAGTTTAAAATACCCTAAACTATTTGCAGGAAAGAAGTCTCCACAGAAGGTTTATATGCCAAAGTAAGATTCTCTATCGTTACCTGTGCCAGTGGCACCTCTCATGTGACATATTTCATTCGCTGACAGGTGAAGGTCTGAGTTCTGACAGGAAAAGTACTGTTCAAAGCTGCTCCAAGGTAAGTTTTTTTTATTATTAGGAAATAGCATCTCTTTAAATACACTAAACTTTCTGCAGCTGAGGAGTAGTTTTCAAATTGTCTCTGAAGGCTTTTTTTCACGTTTTTTCTCAGTGAGTCACAAAGTGAGAAATGGTATGAATCAGACTGACGGAGAGAGCGAGAGAAAGATGGACAGAGAACGAGGGGATGTTGGTTTTCTAGAACCCCAAGAGACGTGAGAATTTAGGTCACTTCAGCTCATCCAACATTAATGCAACTGGGACAAATATGAGCTGCATGAGAGGCGGGTTAAGGCAGATGAGATGATGTTGAATACTAAACATGATTATATTCAGACGAGAGAATGGATAAACACACAACAGATGAAGCATTTAAACACACATAGACATTAAAAACATCCTACTTTCTCATAGATAATGGTGTTCAGTCACAAACATGCAAAAAAAGATTGTCAAACCCAAACTGAAACAAATACATGAAAGTAAAGTAAACCCCGAAATGCATTAAAAACATGTTTAATTTGCATAAATATGTTATTTCCAGTGATGCCATAACTTCTGAAAGCAGTGCTGATCGACAGTTTAAATTAGGAGACATGTTCTGCTCATTTCCAGGTTCATACTCTTTGTTTGTCCGTATGAATATATTATACCTTTACCCTCTGTCTATAACGCTCCATATGAAAAGGGATTGTGTTGCTAGGCAACACCTTTGTCCATGTTTACTTCCTGTTAACTGACGTCATTCACATAAACTGGGACACATTTGAGACTGTGGACTAGTCTGATTATTGTATAGTTGTGACATCCAAAATGTGTCTGAAGACGGATGGTGTTTTTTTTTATAATGTGGATTGATTGTTTTGATACTTTCACAACTCGACCTGCGTTATAGTAAAAAAATACTTTTTGCAATGTGGGACCTTTTAACGGATTGCATCAGTATTGTTGTACCTTTTAAATCAGTGGGCATGGAATATTAGAATGCTGGTCACCATAGTAACTGTAAATATTAGGGTGCAGGCAATAATACAACAATGCTGCGGAGTCATCAGATTATAATCTAAATTAAATCTCACTAAAAACATTTGTGAAATAAGGAACATTTATTTTTGACAAATGCAACTCTGTAATCCCTGATGTCAGAGTTTAATGACCTCAACATGTAAAATATAGGAGAAGACGAGGCATATCATGCTGCCCAACATGTATCAACATGGCACAACCGGAGAGACGGTGAATGATGTAGACACAAAGACTTCATAGTTGCTTCGCCTGTTGTGCCTTTTGTTATTGTTCCTCATCTCGTTGTAGTCATTATGCATCTATATGTGTGTTTTGTATCTCTGAGTGGTAATTGAGTGTCTTTGTGATAATTTTGTGTCTCTTTATGATTGGTTTTTGGTTCCCTTTGGTAATTTTGAGCCTCTTCCTGATTGGTACACGTTTATTTTAGTGACATTTCACTATCTGGTTCAGCCCCCCTGACACTTCAGGCCCGTTGGCCCGTGCCCTAGGCATTCATAATCCGTAAATGATCAAGGCTGGAGTATCCACCGAGCAAAGCAAAGATCTGCCCAAAAGACCCAGATCGTCAGGGGTCCCTCAATTCAAAGGTTTCAAAAATGTTAATACATTTTAATGATTCCATTGTTCCTCAATACATTTGTCAAAGATAAATTAATTATCAAACAAAATTGACCCTGATCAGAATCCTTCCGTTTTTTATTCTTAATTCATGATAGTGGCATTCACAATGTTGGAAAGTCAACAGCCCAGTAAAGTACTTGATATGACTGGGGACTAATGCGGCTCATTGGAACTTAAATGCTGGAACGGTCTCCAGTATGACGGGTGGTTTCCCACTGCAGGAACCGGTCAGACTCCAGGGGGTAATAACAGCCGAGAACCTTTCCTGTCCTGGTTAATGACCACCAGCGGAGTCTTCACTGAAAACATTAACAGAAACGTTATGACGGGACTGTTGATATTTGGACAGAGATTCTCTGCTCTAAGAAATCCCAGCATTTACTGCACTGTCACAGCAGTGGGACGCTGTAGTCCGAGTGTGGTACAAACAACATGAGATGATGGAACCAGAACTGTACATGGTTACAAATGTACAGTTTGGAGGGAGCGACGTAATAGTTAGTGAAGCATTCATTTCTGGTCTTCATGCCTCCTCTAGGGCAGCGGTCCCCAACCTTTTTTGCGCCACGGACTGGTTTCATGTAAGACATTCTCTGCAAGTAGCCGGTCCCATCTCAAGGCGATGGGAGACAACGACACCCGGGGGCGCGCCGAAGAGCATCCCGTCATGCGCGTATTTATGTATAAGATATCAGACAGCAGGCCTAGGTAGGAAATGCACGGCCCGCCACTGCTTCAACCCCGCTTCACAAAGACAGGAGTTTGGAAATGGGAGCAGAATTTTCGGGATATTCTGCCTTGATTTTATTCCAGAAAACCGGCAGAGTAGAAACATACTTTTATGTTTAATTTTTGAGGTAACGTATCACGTGACCTCTTGACATTTTTCAAAATAAAACATCTTTCCGACCTTTAAAAATGTCATTCATTCTTTCTGTGCGGCCCAGTACCAAGGGACCCACAGACCGGTGGTTGGGGACCGCTGCTCTAGGGACGCGTACTTTCTGCACCGTTTTTCCCTCGTCATAGTGCCAGAGTAATCTGCAAGAGTTAAAGGAACATCGAAGGGAAATGTTATAGTCCACGCCAAACACAGCTTTGATCAACCTTGGGCAGTTTTGCTCAGTCACTGTCACAGCATGTGTCCGTTATCATAACCACAGTCATTCCAATGATGTACTGAACTGCTTTCCATGTTTTTGTCACTGAGCTGTGTTTGTTTGTTTGCAATCAGAGAGCTTTGGGAGGCAGCCATATTTTTTGTGAACACAAACAGACAGAATACATTTACAGTTTCCAAATAGGTTTATCACTAAATTACTGTGGCAATTGATTTCAGTTTGTTGCAGTTAGACTGCAAAAGAGAAACTAAAAGAGAAACTGTGACTACATAAAAGGGGTAAATGGGGCAGTGAAACGCGTCGCTGAGCCGAGCCCTTGATGCTGCAGCGCTCCTGACTCGGAGTGTAGATGTCAGAACAGAAGAAGTGCATCAAGTCTAAATGTATTCAGGAGATACACACACACACACACACACACACACACACACACACACACACACACACACACACACACACACACACACACACACTGTGTGTGACTACGCTCTACTTTATACATAACTGATGTTTAACCTACATTTCCATGGCAACCCTGGAAATTCATGCAGTGTGTGAGCAGCAAACCAATAGTGGTCAGTTTGGACCCATTCATTTCCTTGCTTCACATTAACAAATCCCAAAGCACCCTGTGTGTGTGTGTGTGTGTGTGTGTGTGTGTGTGTGTGTGTGTGTGTGTGTGTGTGTGTGTGTGTGTGTGTGTGTGTGTGTGTGTGTGTGTGTGTGTGTGCTTTATGTGCAGCATCTGTCGATTTTACTGCCAGTCTTGTGTTTCAAATATTAGAGGTAATCAGATCCTGCTGCTCTTCTTGGTTTGATCTGGACTCAGCCGGCCGGTGTGGTGTGGTAATGTCAAAGTGACCCAACGGTCGCTGGTGTAGATCCATGAGAAGTTTGAAACAAGAGTAAAAGTTTAGAGCCATTGAGCAACAGAAAACAGAAGGTCGCTCTGCCTAAAGTTGGATAGTTTAATATCAATCTCATGTCTCTGCATTACGTATGGAGTTACGAGGCAGTAGCTCAGTTTAGCATGAAGACTAGGAACAAGCTAGCCAGCTAGCCTGGCGATCTGTCCAGGTTTAAAATAATAAATCCCTTACGAGCACCTTTTTAAAGGTCACTAATTATCATGTATCTTAGTTTGACCTTTCAGGGGGAACTTTCAGTTGAAACTGCCCTTTGTTTAGTGTTTAAACGTGTTAGCTTGCTAACGTAAGCATATTAGTATGTTTACATTCAACATATTATGTTTAGCATGCTGCCATGTTAATGTGTGTATAATCTCTATCAACAGAAATCTGCATATGAGGGCAAAGTTTTTGTTGTTGAAACATTTCTGTTTGTAGTCTTGGATCGTTGCACAGTGAGGAAGTACTGGCTGATAGCTGATTGACACGTGTAAAGTTAGCTTGGTAACATGTTTGCATTTAGCAGCATTAGTGTGTCGTTTAGGATTGTTGTAGCATGCTGAAGTTAGCATGGACAAAAAAACTTACATCAAACTTGGCTGTGGAATAATTCAGGTATTGGGATATCTGTCCTGTTTCTTTGACAGAATCAAACTCACCATTGACCAAATAAGAGTGTAATTGCAAATCCTCCTCAAAATATGTATTTGTTGAGCATGAGAACAATCCCAAACATTGATCGAAGCCAGTGCCGTAACGGAAACACATGAGGCCCCCCTGCAGAATAACCTTGAGAGCCCCCCCTCCCCCTCCCCATATGTAAGGGATAATGTATTGTCCGGCGGTCATTATCCAAAGATAAACAAACAGGTATGTGAGCGAGTATGTTTGTGCTCTTTTATTTTTCTAGACAGTCCTTGCCAATCATTTATTCCCGTAGTCCAGGCACTGTTTTGGCATGCAGATCTTCTCTCACCAAAAAGCCAACAGGGCTCACAATATACTCTGTCAATTTTGGGGGAGTAACACAGCCATTTACATTGTATCTTGGTTCCTTTTTTTGACACTATGATACAAATCTTTAGAAAAACATCTCCCCTTTTTATCTTTAGGATACGGACCTTCACATTTACATGGTCCCTGCCTTAAAATTAACTTTTTCATGTCAGCATCAGTAATATCCACCGGGAAATGTGCCCGGTCACCAGGGTAAAGTGTAGTGTTAGACACATCTAATCTGACTCTGTCACACGGCTGCCTGGCTCTTCACTGCATCCTGGCTCTTCACTGCATCCTGGCTCTTCACTACAGCCTGACTTCGCTGGACTTGCAGAACCTTGGCGCACGCCTGGCTCTCCCTTATCCTCTGTAACAGAATATGATTTAAGTGTCAACGGTGAGACTTTTATTTTGACGGCCACAGAGATCGGGAAGCAAAGGAAGTTTGGAACGTACACAAACCAGGCATCGTTCACATAGCAACTGTCAACTGTCAAATAGCAAACTGTGAAGACCCATTCCCCCGGTACTGGGGGAGCGTCTCAAGATTAAGTTTTCAAATAGTCGTATGAACCACAAATGAGTTCTAATACTTGTATTATTTTATATCATTTTTTTCAGAATTTTCTTGTTAAGAAAATGTATATTTAAAAAAAACAAACTTTTATAACATATTTTTATCATAACTATGAACATCCAGCATGATCTAATTAAGAATGGCAGAAAAATGCTTTTCGAGCGGTTTCCGACGTGTTCAAAATGTGTGCTTCAGACCCTTACCAAGGTCTCACATACTAATAACCAGTGTTGGGGTAGTTACTCAGAAAAAGTAACTCGTTGCAAGTTACTAGTTACTTCTGAAAATTGTAACTAGATTACTTTACTAGTTACTGCATTTGAAAAGTAACTTCACTACTAGTTACTTTACTTTCCATTTTTTTAAGCAAATGTCCAAATTAACCGCAAAGATACATGGACAAACATCATGGCCCTTTCATAACTTTATTTTCAATGTTCAATAAAGGGCATCTCTTAGCCTTTCCACATAGTGTATTGTAAACATGTAAAACAAAATGGCATATAAAACTCAGCCATTAACTTGAACGAACATTAACCCTGTTCACACTGTTTGACCAAAGAAATATGCCTCACTTTAAAATCCACAAACAACAGGATACAAGAGGCTGCGTATGGTGGGGACATTCAGGTCAAACAGCATAACACATTAAAAACAGGCTTTTGGAAACATGAGACCCCACTAAACCAAATGGGGCCGACTCCTAAGAACAAAACCAACTTGTTATAGGAATCATTGTAGTGGTTTAAGAAAAATAGAAAAATGAATGGCACTTTTCCCCATAAAATAGAAACTGAAATGCACTTAACCCAAAAAATAGAAACAGAAAATGCAATTAAATAAACAGAAAATCCACTTCATCATTGCCTAAATAAAGTGCACTATATCCTATGAAGTTTATCATTTTTCTCTATTCTTCAAAATAGCGATTGTATCGCATGAGTAAAAGTCTCTTGAATCTTTTATCCGACAGCCTGTTCCTCCTTGGGGTCAGAACAATACTGCCCAGGCTGAAAAGCCTTTCCACAGTGTTGTAACTTGTTTTATTATATGATTTACTCTTATTGTGAAGAGCATGTAAACAGGAAGTGCTTTTACTTTGAAGGCATAAAGTACAATTATACGTGCTTGTTGACGCTAACTAATGTTGATGTTACGTGTGGAAAATATATACATGTCGGGTGCAAGAGCGCGTTCTCAATGCTTTAACAGTTGTAATACTGCAGTTCACCAGTAAAGTGATTCATTTCATACCAGACGTGTCTTGTCCTCATTAGAAGCTCCACGTTATTACAGACAGGTGCACTTGATGGTATTGGAGTGTTGTATTGCTTTGCAATATCCTTTATCCTAGGGAACCTGGAGAGAACCTCCCAGTTGGATCCGGGCACTCCGTCTCCGTCTCATCCATTCCCCGCTTCCCTCCTCTTACGCACCAGCAGCTACGTCACTCAAATCACTCAGATCGAGTTCTTTGATAGGTTGTTCATGCAGGAAGTGCCATGTGACTCGCGCGCCGCTAAAAGAGAACTTTTCGGACTGGTACAAATGGCTTGAGTAACGCAGGAACGCGCGTTACTGAGGTCTAGTAAAGTAGTGTAGCTACCAATATTTTGAGTGTAATGCGTTACTTTACTTCGTTACCTATAAAAGTAATTACGTTGCTGTAATCCGTTACTTTGTAACTCGTTACCCCCAACACTGCTAATAACACCCCTTGTTAGAAAGAACAGAGCCTAAAGAACCCGAATATGCAATGAAACCACACAAAAACAAAGTGTCGGGGTCATTTGAAGGCTTTTCAGGGGAAAAACTGTAAATCGGTTCAAAAATGAAAAATGTCAAAGTTCTATAAGAAAATTACATTTCCCAGAAGCCAGCCCGGGTGCATTCTCTTCAGTAGACTGCGCATGTGCCGTCTGAGGTGGATCAAAGATCGTCCATTTGACAGGGGAAATGCTGGATCCAGAAATGTAAAATAAAAAAATCTTCGACGGTTGACGGAATTTAAAGTTACTTATAGGTGGCTGGTAAGGATCTAGATGGCGCCGTTTGACTCCTACATAAGAGAAATCCTGACTCGCAAACACTGACACGTTTTTTTACGCACTAATGAACAAGCCCAGCTCAGATGTCAGATTCAGGACAGAATAATAACAATGAAGTTGCCTCAGTCTGGCTGAGCTGGCAAAGAAGATTATTATCTTCAGTGCCAGCTCAGCCAGGCGCAGGTTTGTGAAAGAAGAGAGATGGCTGCAGGGTCAGGAGAGTCATGATGGCTGTGCTCTGAAATGTTTTTCTTCTTCTGCTGCTCTGCCTTGAAGTGTTCTTGAACATTGAGGTGTAGGCCTGAATCCAATTTAAATTTACCAGATTCAGAAAAATTTGATTTTTTTCAAAGACGTGTCCAATCTCTGACGATGATATTGAATGCTTTTGTATTTGTATCACTGAATGGCAGTTTCCTGATACATACATTTTGCTTGCACTAAACCAGCGCACTGACTGCCCCTCAATACTACTACATGTAGCACTACAGTTGAACTTTTAAACTCTGTCCTAGCGTGGCTGACACATACTCAAAAATAATGCATATGGAAATATAAATCTTCTAGTTCAGTGGTTCTTAACCTTATTGGAGGTACTGAACCCTGCAAGCTTCATCAGTGCATTCACCGAACCCTTCGTAATTGGACAAATAAAATATGATTTCTTCAAAACATAGGTATATATTTTGTTAGTGCACAAAATGAACCATGCATCAGTTGCACACAAAATCACTGTTTAAAGAACAAAATCAACAAAACATGAATTTCACACAAAAACATAACTCAATGAATATTTACTGCAAATCAATGTGATGAAAAGAAGAACATTTGTGTGTTGCGGCCCGACATTGCTATTGTGAACCGGGCTATACTGTGTGTGTCTTGACTCTGCTGAACCCCTGAGTGACTTACCGAACCCCTGGGGTTTGATCGAACTCAGGTTAAGAACCACTGCTCTAGTTTATTCTTTGCACTGTGATCTGAGCCTCAAACTCAAACATACAGTTTACATACAGTATTGCTGCTTTTGGGTAACACTTGTACAGTATCATCACTTCATAATTTAAACTTATTTAGACTTCTTTAGCTCAATAATGATGGTCTTCTTTGGTGCTTTTTTAAAACCACTTTTGAGCTAAAAGGTCTTGAGAATGTCTTCTTCATAAGGTGGAATACCCAACGTCCAGTTGAGTATCAAATGGATGCCCTATGATTGCTTCTCTCATGTTATCTGATACACCATTAACTCAATTCTTACATCGTGTCCAAGCATCTATTTTAAGGGCCTCTGTGTGTGGGTGAGGTCCGGGGCAGAAGAGCAGGAAGTGGCAGTGTGAAGTATGGAAATCTCATTATGGATGCAACTCGGTGCAGCAGGGCTCTGGGGCTCAGTTGCCCGACTCTCCTCTCAACAGAAGGAGCAATTCCAGAAGTTGAAACTGAACCGCTGATATTTATGTTATCTGACCTCCAAGATGTCAACGTGTCTCTTCTCCTCTCTGACTTCACTCTCTCGCAACCTCGCGAAAAACAATTTAAAATGTTAAATTTAGATATTTTAAATACATGTTTTGTCCTTTTCTTGCACCCAGAACTAGAAAAGCCTTTTTTTTAGTATTAAGTCTAATAGTTTTCAGATCTTGTCCGTCATGAAATGTACTGTAGTATCTGTCTTCCTCAAGTGTCAGCATATCGAGAGACAAGCAGATCAATGAGTGTAAATGCTCATGGGTTAGAGTCGGGTGTCAGGTGTCAACCCAAGCTTGCACCTCCTCCTTTCTGCTGATTGTGGCTCTTAAATTTATATTTCAAGTTCTTTTGTTATTTCATTAGGAACTACACGGCCTTGCAACAGACTACCTCTCAGAAATGCTTTCGCCACAATTTTACTTTAGTTATGTTCAACTGTTTTACCATGATTGATTTATTCAGTGGCTTTTTCTTTATCTTTTATCTTTTATGTATTTATTATTTATTTTGTGTGCTTTAATCTCTTCATCTTCTCTCTGTTTTCATTTTGTTTTCGTCTGGTCAATCATTTGTAAACCACATTAAATTGCATTTGGTTCATATAATTAAAACTTGATTGATTGATTGAACCTGAAACCCGACTATTGGCTGGATTTTCAAAATATTCGGCGCAGACATTCATGTCCCCCTGGATGAATCACTTTGATGGTTCCTTAACTTTTCATCCAATCATCAGTTAAAAATGTCAATTTGTCTAATACTTTTGTTTATTAAATACTTTTGTTTATTAAAAACAAATAGCCAGTTTCTATGGAGTGGTCTTCTGAAGCAGCAGCATCACTGCAGCTGACAGGAGGAGACTGGACAAACTAGTGAGGAAGGCCAGCAGTGTGCTGGGGTATCCTCTGGATACTGTGGAGGGGGTGGGAGACAGGAGGATGATGGCTAAGCCTTCATCCCTGATGAACCACGCCTCCCACCCCATGCAGGACACTGGCAGCGCTCCACAGATCCTTCAGCCACTGGCTGATTCATCTCCAGTGTCTGAGGGAGAGGTACCAAAAGTCCTTCCTTCCCACCGCTGTCAGGCTGCATAACAAGCTGAGCTCACAGTAGACGACATAACACTTCAATCACGCTGGCCACTTTAATTACATTCATCTGGTGCAATATATAATACATTTAAGTACTTATATACTTTTTTTATTCCGTCTGTATATTTAATATTGCTACTGTATTCTTCTTTACTGTTTATTTATTATTACTTGATTTCTTTATTTACCATGTGTCTCTTGTGTGGACTGCTGCTGTAATCCTGCAATTTCCCCACTGCTAATGATATCCTCTCATCAATTTCTGCAGTACTTTGTGTTAAGTGCTAATCTGCAGCGGTTTTCTTTACAATGAACGTCCTCACAGAGGAAAGATCAGCACAGCAAAACCTACATGCTGCGTTTACGATCGACACCCTGTTGTCACTCTGCTTTGTGTTTGCAGCACTTTGTGGACACGTCTCTGCATCAGTGACACCAAAACAAATTCCTGTTAGTTTGTTGTTCTCGGCCCCCACAGGCTGAGCGGGCCCTTGGATCAGGATTTGGCAGGGCCCTCTGGGGCTGCAGCGAGGGGACAGAACAGGGAACAGGTTGCTGTGCTGCAGCAGCCGCTGTGTGTTGAATGTGTGTCCGTGAACACACACAGACAGAAGCTCAGAGCTCGAATACATTAGCTGGTTCAGTGAGTGAGCCCTCGACTTCAGCTCAGAGTAAAAAGTGCAGCAGCAGATGTCGACTGAAATCGCAGCACGTGGCTGCGTGATGAGGACTTCCGGGCTTCACTTACTTCTGATAACTTCTCACGGCTTTAACACATTTTTTAATGAGATAGAAATTGTAAAGGTATGACGTTGCATCGAATAACTTTTCTAATTCATGGTTTTGATCAGTGTCATATCCTGATGTTGTCTTTTTTAAACCCAATTAGGCTAAATTGCTTCATTGCCTCATGGGTGATTGTTATCTGATGTCGAAAAGGCCAAATCCAAATGTGACCAAAAATCATATTACCATATTACAGAGCCAGATGTTTTTGAGACACATTCCAGATGTTGAAAAGACGTAAGCCCACTCTTCTCTCTGTGCACATGGGTGCAATCTTGGATTGACTCCACTGATGTGAACGGAAGGATGTTTAGTCCTTGTGTGCATACAGAGATGCTCACAAGTCATATGAGCTTTCTATCATCTGCTGCATGCCATCTGGTCTGCTGAGAACTATGCACAGCTGTATCTGAGAGATTTGAAGCATGCAGGCCACTGTATTATCATCACTCCTTTATCTATTAACATATAGTATCAGCATTGATTAGTTGTTTGGTACATGATCACTTTAAACTACATTACAAAATGAATAACACCCATAATGGAAGCTTTTCCTGTGAAGGTGCCATGTGCAATTTGCCTTGTAATGTTGAATATACAGGTACAGTCAGGGTACTTACTCAGGGTAACAGGGAAATATTGCTACTCGAGTCCAAGTCGCAGACTCAAGTCCCCATCTCTGGGTGCATTATCATCCCATCTCAGTGCACCCGTCCAGTGATCTGTTAGAGAACAGTGGAAGCGAGTGTCTATGAGTGCAAACAAAACCTTAGTCCTGACATAACCCATCCATCTGTGTCGTCTGTGTATTTGTGGTCGGTGATGGACAGACATTAGAGGTTTTTAACCAAAGATTATTCTTCTGCTGGGGGATTTTTGCCGGCCTCAATTTGCATTTGTTCAAAGAAAATGTGTTGTCTGTAAACATCTGAATGTAAATGTTTTTATATCCATAGTGTTTCAGCTTCAATCGCTCCTCGAAGGCATTCGTGGTGTTGCATTCATTTGTAGGAAGAATGAAAAAGGAGAGTTTGAGAGATAAATTCAAACCATATCTTGTCTATTTTCACATCTTTTTGTCTTCTTTTGTTTTAGAAAGTTATTAAAAAGTCAGAAAACTGTCAGATGCAGACACCACCTGATCCCACAGATAAAATGCGGGTTTCAAACGCTGTCGGACAATCCACAAGTGCTTCGTTTGAAGTGTACCGACGCTTATAAAGTAGGGCAAATCTTCTCAAATCTTTTTTAATAGTTAGTTTAATAGTAGAAGTTTTGAAACCCTGGAAACCAAAATATTTTTTAGGAGACGAAACATTCGGTGGGTAAATGTTACCGGTGTGTTCCATGGGAAGAAAAAAAAAATCTCAGGATTTTATGTCACTAACCAAAGAGAAATGGGTCAGCACAGATCCTCTTACAAATTAAGTGGTGTTTCATTCGAAATATCATATCCGTGCTGTTCCTTTTGGGCAGATGAGCTGCCGGAGCGTGCACACATGATAAATCCACTGTGGGAGATACAAAAAAATGTGACTTCTTAGCAGAACAGTCTGTGTGGCAGATATCATTTGGCCACCTACGCAAACCAACATCCAGCCACCTAGCATAACTGAAATAGATGGTGCTGTGGGCTTGGAACCACTGGGCTAGAATACGAAACGCGAGTGAGAGAATGCTGCATATTGTCTGCGCGAGAGCACAAGACAATGCCAGCCTTCATTGGCTTGTGTCCATTGTGCTTGAGATTTCTTGGGCTCGGCTAAACAAGAGAAAGGTCTTCATTCAGCCTTCAAACCTGTCATGGTCAACGCTTCTCCTCTCTGCATCCCGACGTTTCGCTGTCTCTCGAGGCTGATTGATGCCCGTCTGCTGCGGAGACGTGCAGCGTGATGTCACTCGGCAGCACACTGAAAGCCCTCGACTTGGTAGCGCTGCTGGTTTCTTTTGTTTTTAGGCCTCACCTAGCAGTCAGTGTTTTGTCTACGGATCTCAAAATGGGAGAATCAGAGAGGAGTTGAGTTACAGGCAAGGTCAACCCCTCAAGTCCGTTCACTAAGTGACAGGATATTGGTGTATTGATGCACATTTCTCTCTCCTCCGTCACTCATGGCGGTTTTGACCCACGTGTCTGACAAGAAACTTTTCACTGTTGAAGCCAAGTAGTTGTGCCCCCCGAATAATTGAGGAGTGATGTCATTCCACCGTTAAAGGAGCACAAGAAGAGCTGGATGATAAATGGAGTTGCAGCTCTCCTGATTATTTCAGTCAAAGGAACCAAAGAGAGCCTCGAATGAAAAAAGAAAAAGACTTTTGTCTTTTTAAGGAAGTGTCTAAAAAAATCGTGACGTGCTTCTTAAAGCAGTCCTCCCCCCCTCACCCCCACCTCCCATCCAACCACCACGTTGTGCTAACAATGCCCCCCCCCCCCTCACCCGACTGCCGACACCATCCTGCTTCAGTGTCTCTATTCAGAGAGGCCCGTCTGCTGGACCACTCAGACAAAATGATGGTCACAGAGGATTTAGCTCAGTCGGCTGCGACACCCTCGGGTTACATTAAGGCAGTCTAACAAGTGTAGGAATTTTGAAATGTTTCTGTGGACAATTCTTCTGCAAAGCTGACCCACTGGCCAAAAGGTCATAATGTTTAATTCCATTATTAAAATAGCCTGGTTTACCCCCTGGACCTTTGAGGCTGATACTGATGAATATTGGTGAATATTTGTTATTTAAAGGTACTCTTTGCAGTTGTTTTTTGCGGGTGACTCATCCAGCAATCATTACTATACTCACGACTTACTTAAACGGAATTGTTTCCTATGAAAAGGAAGTTTATTTTGAAAAGACCATATGCATGTAACGAGGGGAAATGGACACATATTGCTGGATATTGTAAGAAAACGCAATAAAATGAATAGCAACTTTTTGTGAGATATAACACAAACTGTTGTACGAGGAAATGTTGCTCCATGCATGTTCCCGCTAAAGGTTTACAACTTTTCTAGAAGAAGACTGACTGATGCTAGAAAATAATGCAGACTTCAAACTTAAGACAGAAATCGGGTTTGCAAATGTTTTTATGAGGAACATAACCTCAAGGACACAATACATTTTGGAAAGTTAACTCCTGTTTGTTTAGAAAAACATCTTTTAAAGGATATACTTAGACATTTTTGGAAATACTCTCACCGTTCTCTGCTTTTTATGCCGAGATTCTGATAAAAAGATTTCCCACTCATATTTTTCGACTTTAGCCTCCACATTATGACTTATTGAGCTGTATACAGTTATGAGAGTGATTTAAATCATATTGCTGTTTGGCCTCCACAGTCACCTCACCCATTATTTTCTGAGCTCTTTTGGAAACAAACAAAGTTTATATCACAATATCACTCTGCTAGCTATTACAACCCGCGAGCTAACAATCAAGTGTATTTTAAACCACTGACATTTTACACGTGTCAGTGGTCTCTCTGTTGGACAAACTAAGGGATGTAACATCTGAATTAACACAAACATACTTTAGGCATTTCTGTCCTGTCATTCCTTATGGCATATCAGCCTGCACAGATATCAATACATCTGTGATAAGCTAATAATATCAGCCGAGCTAATGCATTGGTCGGCTCTGGTAAAACAAATCAACACTTGCTGTTTTAGTGAAATCATCACACCAGCCCATTACATCTGTTGATTGACTGATAACATGCTGCGTTTGCTTAGCTGTGAACTGTTTAATGAATCCATGGTTTGTGCATTTTAAAAAGCACTCCAGCGGTGCTAATCGAAGGTTTTTTTCTGCATCTCTCTCTCTCTCACTTCAGATTGTGCAGTCTAACTCTGAAGAAGCTGGTTGTGATGAGGGAACTTGATAAAGAGCTGATCTCTGTGGTCATAGCGGTTAAAATCCAGGTATGTTGCATACAGACGGAACACATCAACAGAACAGGTGTGCACAAACAAACAGCAGATTTAACATGTCCTCTTGTCCTTTAAATCTCAGTCCCTGATGAAGGGCAGAAGAACGATCCATAATGGTTTATATTCCATTGTTGACCAATTTATATCCATGTTTATTTTCAATACACTCCATACTAATCCAGTATACTGAACGTCATACAGTTATATTGGTTGTTTAAAATATGTTCTCATGCAACTCTAATAATAATCAAACCTGTTACTGAACAGAAAAAAAGGTAAAATACATCAAACATGCTGTAAAATAGTTTGCTTTGTGAAAATGTATCATCACTGTGAACACATGGGATTTACATACAATGATCCACATTTTTTAATATGCGTGAGTCCTGTTGTGTTTCTTTATTCCTTGCACTGTGACTGCAGAGTGAAACGCAGCAGCAGAGAAGCAGGATACCTCCAGGGGAAGACCTCCCACTGAATTAAACACCAACCATTTATTTCACAGGGCTCCAAACGGATCTTGAGGTCCCATGAGATCGTGCTGCCACCCAGTGGGTCCGTGGAGACCGATCTGGCGCTCACCTTCTCGCTGCAGGTAAAAAAAACATGCTGATGTTTGGTTAAAAATAAACATTGTAGGTTGCTCAAAAAAACATTCATGAATATATTGTTTTCTTCTTCTATATTTCATGTTTGTTCCTCATTCGGGTGAGACCTTAGAGAGTTAAGTATGTGTGGGCTGAGTTTTATTACACCTGTTGCCCTGGCAACCGCTCAAACTTGCATATCATTAAGATGTGATGCTTTTGCTGAGAAACTGTCTGGATGTGCATCTCCTTTTGTGTACGCACAAAGGACTGTTAAAAGATTAAGTGGTAATAATCTATGTTTTTGTTATTGTCAACAAATTAATTAAAAAGATCAAAACAAACAAAGTGCTAGTTGCTCTTCCAAATGCCTCATGAGTCCTCCGGCATACCTCATTCCCACTGAAGATGTAAAAACCACTCACAAATACATACTTTCATTTTTAAAGAAGGAAGTCATTTCCTTGAAAAGGCAGAGGACGGTTGTTTTATGAAAGATATATTTACTCAATGATCTTCTTACTGTTCTCACAACACTGGTTATTTCACCAGAGGCTTTTAGTGGTCGTGGTTCAGTTTTAAAAAGGTGGTGTCACATAGTTAGCTGCATTTAAAACAGACAGGACTATTTCAGCTCCTGCTTTGCTCCTCTGGTTAATATTTACAGCAGCAGTCAAAAATATCCTGCAGTTCCTAATGAAGGAAGATGTAACAGTGTGGCTCACTTGCATGTTTATAATAGTTTTTGTGCATCAATGGAACTCAATGGGGAAGAGGAATAAGACCTATGACCAAGGGATATTTATATGTAAATATTTATTTTAAAAAAAGGCTGAATTAGTTGATGGTTTTGGTCTTTTTATGGGATTTGTTAACAATAAGAAAAAATACACAATACCTCAGCTACCAGTTCAATTCTAGGCTTTCTTCTTCCCTGTTTCCTCTCCCTCAGTACCCTCACTTCCTAAAACGAGAAGGAAACAAGCTGCAGATCATGCTGCAAAGGCGGAAGAGATACAAGAACCGGACTATCTTGGGCTACAAGACTCTGGCAGTGGGATCTATTGATATGGCCGAGGTACCGCGCTGCAACAAACCTGCATCCGTGTTCGTGTTGGTGATGTTTGGTGTGTGGAGGATAACGGGGTCACATCAGTCACACTTCTCTGTTGAGTCTTGAAGTCTCAGGAGACGAAGGAGCACAAAGGTGCATCGGCTCTAACAGGCTGTTAGTGAAAATATAATGAGAAAATGGTGGATGATAAAGCTGCAGGTTGACATTAGGAGGCTTTGTCCTCCAGGGGGGTTGACTGTGCCTTGTGTACTTTACGTCTTGGCTCTTTCAAAAGCTTTTCTTTGCCCTTTAATTAGTCTAGAAATAATAGTTATATGTTTGAAAGGCTTCAGATAATTTTACTTTATATCACTACAAACCTGCTTTTTTTCTTTTCTTCAAATTCTCCCGAAAGGAGTGAAGAAGAAAAAACCTCCTCTGTTGTCTACTTGTTCTTTATGTTTAAAGTAACCAAGGTACATGAATAAAACTCTTCCTTCAGATGAGCATCCTAGTTTCCGTGCACATGATGCTGATATACTCAGGAGTTCGCATATGGCTCACAAAGCTCCGTGGAGCTTATCAAAGTCGCATCTCAGCAGCTGAGGTACGAAAAAAACACATTTCGTCGCCTGTTTGAGCTGCTTTACCACAAGAGAGAAATGGTTCTTACTTTTTCAACTCAAGGCTCTAACACACCATGCCACACTTGGTCTCACTTGGTCTCATTGAACTCTACGTAGATGCTGTTGAGCAACAACACTCACCTGCTCTAGTGGAGCCTCAGTTTAAACCTGCAGAACAGTGGGGGGTTAAACTGAGCGGCTCCCCTGTTTGTGAGGTCAAAGAAACAGCCTTTTCTAGCCTAATATCACAAACTTCTCATTTCAGAGAAGTGAAAACTCCCCCAAACACTATTTAACAGGAAAATAAAGAAACCTCAGGAAGAGCAGCAGATGATGGATCCCTCTCCCTGGACAGACGGACATGCAGGAAATGTCATGTGGAGAGAACAAACTACATAATCAAATGAAAGCACAGACAATCAGGATGACACAAAATATTTGCAGAAGTTAGACATGTATGATAACAGGATTGTCTGCTTACGAAAATACTTTGAAATTTGATTTTAAGCATGACATGGTTTTAAAACCGCGAGAATAGCGAAACAGTAATATCTGATTGTTCAATATTCAACGGTGTTAAATCTCTGGGCCTGTAATCCATGATGGTTTATAGAGTTCACTGCAGGAGGAGACTGTGATATTTCATGCATGACATTTGGTCCTAAAACATACGTCAACAGTGTTAATGTCTCTAAAAGGGTGGATATTTATTGTATTTTGGGTTGTGAAGAATTACAACAACTGAAAAGTGAGCTCTACATTTCCTCCCCTCATGTTTCTGCCTCTGCTCTCTCTCTCTCCAGGTGATGCAGCACCCGACAGAGGGAGGCCAGGTTCTGCCGCTCTGCAGCAACCAGAAAGAACTGCTGGGGAAGGTGGCCGAAATCTGGATATTTTCTCTGTCCAGCCAGCCAATAGACCACGAGGAGGCCGCCCTGCAGGGAGGACAGAAGATCAAATGCTCCGGTACACGTTGCCTCTCATTACTCCGCCGTGCTCTGAGGTTAACGCCACAGGAAGCCATCGTAATCACCTAATATGCTCGATGTGCTACACGGAGCAGGGATCACAGGGTCCAGGCTGTTTTTTATTTTATTTTTCCTCTCTAAGCATGCAGAAAGGGATTTAAATTCAGGTAGCATCCAGTGTACTGTTCGTTCATTTAGAGCCCGGCTGCGTGTCAAATTTAAAAGGGTCATTGAAATATGTATGAGGCGTCTTCCTCGCTCCGGCCTCTAATCTTTCTACTTGTCCTCTGCTTTAGACAACTACTCGGAGGAGGAGTACGAGAGCTTCTCCTCGGAGCAGGAGGCCAGCGACGACGCCGTGCAGGTTCAGGTAAATCAGCCTCGACATCAGGGAGGCAGGCAGACTTTTAGGGGGCGGTGTGCAAAGCGACTCAATTAACCTCCTCCTGGTCAAGTCTGCTAATAATTGAGCCAATCTGTTTTTGCACTGCATCATTTGTTTAGTAGAACTTCAAGACAGATGAGTGTAAATAATGCATCATCTTTTTAAAAAAAATGTTTGTATGGAAGGCTTTTGGAAGGCTGCATTTACACTTCATTATGTCTTGTTTTCAGGATCTGGAGGATGACGAGTATGACGTGAGAAAGCCAAAGAAGCAGAGGAGGTCGATTGTGAGGACCCCCTCCATCACCCGAGTAAGAGACGAGGCCCAACTATAAGATAACGAAACTACACCTCAGGCTGTGTTTAGTTTAGTTTGAGCATCCCTTACTTCAGGGGAAACCAAGGCGGCGACTGTGCAGCGACCTCCTGTTTCATGGTAGTAGAACTGGTGGTTTGGGCAATCTCTTGTCCAGGGAAAGCTACTACTTGGAAGAACATATGACTAGATTTGACTTGACAAAATCATTAAAGACTAGGCAAGTAGAATTGGATTTTAAAATCAGGACTTGAGCCTTTTAACTTGAAAATATTTGATAGCTTCCCACAATCCCAAGAATGAAATATCTAAGTACAGTTGAATGCGCCTCTAAAATAAACACCACTTCATATACATTCATTTACAGATGGTCAAGTCATATTGAAACTTTATGCTACAGTTTAAATGTGTTTTTGCTCGCGAGAGGACATGGTTTTTATAGAGCTCAGTAAACCAGAGCAGGAGAGCTCCAGAAAGCAGTTAAGGCATGATGTTGCTTGATTATTGATTTTACACAAGCTCACGCAGCAAAATCGATACCCAGCCAAAACTGCGAGTGCATCTACTGCCGGTAAAATGACTGAAGTGGTGGAGCTCAGCGGTTGGAGCTGTTTTCTCTGTATTGGATTGCCGAGAGCTCTGAAGTTAATCCCAACTGGTTCCCAGACTGACTGGTGGTCGTGTGTTTGCTCTCCTGTGTTTTAGCAGCAGAACTTTAAGCAGCGTGTGGTGGCTCTTCTGAAGCGCTTCAGAGTGTCAGATGAGGTGAGTGTTTCTGTCTTGTGTTGCTTCTGCTGTGGAGCTGCTGAGCCATTAAACGTGTGTCCGTGTGCGTGTTTGTGTCTGTCTGTCTGTCTGTGTGCCTGTGAAGGTGCTTGACTCGGAGCAGGACCCTGCAGAGCCGCCCCCTGAGGTGGAGGAGGAGGACCTGGACCTGGATAGCGTCGAGTTTGAGAACCCGAGTGACAGCGGCCCGGAGCTGGATGACGACGACAGTGTCCTCAGCACACCAAAACCCAAACTCAAGTGAGTGTTTCTCAGCAGTAATGTTTGACTTTATTTAAGAAACACTTAACTTACACAGCGTGGGGTATTGCAGGCCACAAAATTATGATAATAAAGTAAAATTGCTTCACATAAAGTCTGAATTGTATTGAAATGCTGAAATTCCTAAAAGTAAGATTTACGATTTACTTTCACCTGTAGTTCC
Organism: Taurulus bubalis; assembly: GCF_910589615.1. Taxonomy (NCBI): domain Eukaryota; kingdom Metazoa; phylum Chordata; class Actinopteri; order Perciformes; family Cottidae; genus Taurulus; species Taurulus bubalis. The sequence goes on along the minus strand of NC_136589.1, from coordinate 12,762,858 downwards.
TGCATGAAACTGCTCACAACCAGGTCTGTTGATTATGTTTAATAACCGGGTCATGCTTTATGGAAAGATACATTTCTGTCTCATTTCTGCATTGAGCACCACAGGCCTAGTACTATGTAGTCCATTTATATTGGAGAGAAAGGTGACATCTCTATGGCCGATACCTCCAACACTCGGCAACTGACACCGAAACCATCTAGAATGATAAAAAGCAGCCCAGTTAAGAGGAAAAATGTGTATTTTAGATTTTGGGGTGAACTGTTCCTTTAAACCCTGCAGCAAAACCACAGGCCACTTTCCTTTTAAATGTTATCTTTGTTAGTGAAACCGTATTCAGCCAATATGTTGCACTAATGTTCTGTGGCAATTACACTTTAATGCCACTGTTTAGTTTCCCATTTTAATCTATAAAACGAAGCCTGACATTTAGTCCCCTGTGTGGGTCAAGCTCCATTATAAACTGGATCGTTCAATTTATTCAATTCTTTGAAATAATCTTATCTAATTAACCTTCCTGTCTTTCTGCCAAGAAAGGTTCATTGCAGGATACTTGATACAACTGCATTAATGTACAATGCAGGGTGACCAAAAGAACACACAAAATACAAATCAAAGTGTAAAGTCAAAGATCTGCATTTTAGAGTTCAGCGTGCCGTCATTGGCTGTAATTTATTGACCTTGAGGAAACTCCACATATCAGTCAATAGTCATGTTGACACAAACGTATTAGTTTTCTTTACTTCAGTCTAGGTTGTTTCTTGTGTTTCAGGCCATATTTCGAGGGCCTCTCCCTCTCCAGCTCTCAAACGGAGATCGGCAGCATCCACAGCATCCGGAGCCACCGGGAGCCTCCGAGCCCGGTAAGAGCGACGTCACCGCAGCAGCACGCAAACACGCAACTTCAGTTCCTTTCACATGACATCACACTTTGTTCACCTCCTCTTCTTTTACTCAAACAATCTGGGTCACTAATACCACAAGGAAACATCTGGAGGCCGGTCAGTGGAGCCCCTGAACTGCACCGATAGCCGATGAGCAAACGCACTGGAGCCGACTTTTAGGGCGTCTTTTAGTGAAGTATAGAAGAGTAAAAGTCAGATTTTCCCATCAGTCCGCAGGTTTAAACCAGTTGTAAAATGAGTTTGTTTGTGAAACTGTAGGGCTTCGGTTGAACCAATAATCCACCACGAGATGTTGAATGAAACAATTCTTCATGTGAAATCAAAGTTCCTGTGGCTCCATCAAAACCCAATAATGTTTATTATCCTTCTCACCGTCTCATTCCAGATCGACCTGGAGAAAACCAAGTGTGCTGGGGCCAAGTTTCCAGATGACGGTGTGTCTGATAACGCCTCCTTTGTGAGTATCAACTCCTCAAGCTGCTCAAAAGAGGGTTTTGACTGAATTGCCTTGCTAAGCAACAGCTTGGTTCCATGTTTACTTCCTGTCAGCTTATGCCATTCTTACATATAATGTTCTTTTGTGAAGCACAAATGCATAAACCGTTTTTTTCTCTTCTTTTTTTCTTCTCTTAGGAGCAACCCGAGGCGGTGACTCCCACCACCGAGCTGGAGATGGACAACATGGACACATTTCTAGAGCGACTACCACCGAGTGGCAAAATGACCAAGACAGAGTCCCTCATCATTTCATCCAACAGGTAAAAATACATAAACATCAATATTCTACTTCTTTAAATCTTTGATTTACATCTGCAGAATGTTTTTTTTTTTTTTTAAAGCTGACAGACATCTTTATTATGGAAAGTCTCAGGGAAGAACGTGATGGATGTATCAATAGTGTCTTTTCAAAGGGCAACACAATTATAATAATAATATATATGTTTTAATTAATATGAGTGGATGTGTGCCTTTCTGTAATCATCTCCTCCAGATCAGAACAGGGTTTAGGCTTTGAGTCGTTTACATTACATCACTGCCTCTACTTCTGGCACTCCAGTCCTCCAGCTCTCTTCTTCTGCTGTTTTTCGTTTTCAGGCAGGAACCGAAGTTGGCAGGGAGGCGAGGGCGGAGCACGTCACTGAAGGAGCGCCAGCCCAGCAGGCAGCAGAACGAGAGGGCCAACAGCCTGGACAACGAGCGGTCCCTGGACACACGCTGCCACCTACAGGTAGGGGGCGGGAACTGCAGGAGAATCCACAAAATACTGAACTTTCTGTGGAACATAAAATACCAGATATTATCACAAGCGTAGTCGCTGCACACTCCATGATGTCTTTATATATTTATTTTTAAACAACTCAGTCACTTTAAAGTATTCTTCGCTCTTTGTTCACAATTTTATAATGATATTTTATGGTCCCTAACTTCAAAAACATGGGTCCTCATTTTAACCCAAAGGTTTCTTATTTTTCCTGCCTAGATTCCGAGAAAGACGGTTTATGACCAACTCAACCACATTCTGGTGTCTGACAGCCACCTCCCCGACAGCATCATCCTCATCAACACGTCAGACTGGCAGGGCCAGGTGAGACACACTTGCCCGAAAGGGCTGCTTTTGTCTTTACACTTGCCTTGCACAATTTACTGGTAGAGCTGTGGGATGGACTTTTTATTGTGATCAGCAATTTTTATTTTAGCACGGATGAGACATGACAATCCTAAGGTGATGCATAGAACCCTGAGGTCAGAGAACCTTGAGGTCAGAGCATAGAACCTTGACAGCATTAAAAACAGGAATTAAAGAATAAAAAAAACATTGATGGGGTAAGATACAGTACTTTAGTAGTTATAAATGAAAATAAGCAAAATACAAATAACAGCAGACTAGAAAAAAGGGCAAAAAGCTAATCCATCTATACAATACAACCTCACATCTGATTCTTCCTCTCCTTCCCTCTCAGTATCTCTCAGATATGCTGCAAAACCACCACCTCCCCGTGGTCTGCACCTGCACCACGGCCGACATCCAAGCTGCGTTGAACACTATTGTCTCCCGCATACAGAGATTGTAAGTCAACCTCTCGCACGCAGCCTTTGTGTGACTTTTTCTCACAAAGGCTGTTGGCCAAATTTGGTGTTATTGATTGTGAAACTGTATACGTCGTCTATTTATTTTCTTTCCTAGTTGCAACTGTAACTCCCAGACGCCCATTCCCATAAAGATCGCAGTGGCCGGAGCGCAGCACTACCTCAGTGCTGTTCTGAGGCTTTTTGTGGACCACCTTTCCCATAAGACCCCCGACTGGCTCGGCTACATGAGGTTCCTTATCATCCCTCTTGGTTAGTAGCAGCTTAATTCTATGTTGTTCTATTTAAAGGTGCTACATATGTTCAAACAAGAGTGTAGCTAAATTAAATGCTGTAATTACTTAAAATGTAAAAGATCATGGTTGAGACTTATGGTAGCCTGTCTAGTGATATTAGTGCATCTCAAAAATCTGCAACTGTTTGTCTTTGATTGGTTTAGGTACACATCCAGTCTCCAAATATCTCGGCACTATTGACTATCGATACAACAGTTTGTTCCAAGATGCTGCTTGGAGGGAGCTGTTTCACAAGCCGGAGGCTCCGGTTATTGGTGGGCTTTTATCTTATCACCACAATCCTAAAGTCATGCATAGAACCCTGAGGTCAGAGAATACAACCCTGAGGTCAGAGCATAACCTTGAGGTCAGAGCACAGAACCCTGAGATCAGAGAACCCTGTGGTCAGAGAATTTGTACAGTTTTTATAAAGTCTTAAAGGAGCAGTGTGTAGGATTTAGTGGCACCTAGCAGTGAGGTTGCAGATTGCAACCACCTGAATACCCCTCCCTTTCCAAGTGTGTCAGAGAACTTTAGTGGTGATGTCTCAACGACTACGTCCTCATTTTATATACAGTCTTTGGTAAAAAACGCTAAAGACTCTCTCTCTCTTAAACACAAGCGTTTGGTTTGTCCGTTCTGGGCTTCTGTAGAAACATGGCGGTGCAACATGGGGACTCCTTATGTTAGGTATAAACGCCTCATTCTAGGGTAACAAAAACACAACAGTGGTTAGTTTCAGGGGTTTATACTAATAATATAATAAAAACACAGTTATGAATATTCTATTCAATTTCTGCCTATAAGTACCCCCAAATCCTACACACGCTTCCTTTTTAAGAGAACACCTACAATCAGGAAAAGTGGTAATTGTTAAGAATTCATTTCAACATCTTAATTAATGTTTCTGAGTATTTGTTCATATTTACTGTCAGCTGTAGATGATTAATTAATCTCTGCGTCCTGTGCAGCTCAGCAGAACCCAGACGTGGTGTCGAGGGTAACTCAGTACATGGTGGGAGCTAACGGCGCTCACCAGCTTCCCATCGCAGAGGCCATGCTCACTTACAAGCAGAAGAGGTATGTTTTCATTCCTCACTTAGTAACCTGAGAACTTTTCACACTGAGCTGTACAGCAGTGGGACTTTAAATGGGTTTTCGTGAGCTACACTGAAAAAACTTGAATTTCGTAAAGTCTGAGGGTTTCGTCTAACAGGAAATGCTTCTAATGCAGAGCTTTCAGCAGCTTTTCAAAAGGGGATTGAGTTGAACTGTTGTGTAGAACCCTTTGAACAATTCACACGATACCTCAGCTGGCTTTCCAAAATACATTTCAGACGTTTTTTTTGCACAACATTTACAAATTTAGGCAGACAATATGAACAGACAAAAATATATTTGCTTGCCATCAAACATTAATCAGCAGGATTTGTATAACTAAAACATGAAATGTGTTGCAATTTTACATTTAGACAGGATAGATCAGCCTTATCCTGCGCGTGTTGTAACTTAAACAACTGCTGCTGTGAGAATAATTCATCTAATCTGGAATACTATGTGAAATAAAATGTACATTTAATTCAATAGTGGTAAAATCAGTTTGTTCTTTTAAATATGTTAAGCCCCTTTTGAAAACCAAACTGGAGGTTAAAGTTTCATTAATGTTGTGAGGTTTGTGTGGGAGTGGCGGTGTCTGTCTTTTAAACATCACTGTCTTTCCATCACTGTGTGTGTGTGTGTGTGTGTGTGTGTGTGTGTGTGTGTGTGTGTGTGTGTGTGTGTGTGTGTGTGTGTGTGTGTGTGTGTGTGTGTGAATAACATGTTTTTTAAAATCTTTTTGTTGTATTTTTTCTTTTCTTTCTTTGAAGGAAAAAGAGCTTTCATTTTGATTTTGCAGTAAGGTATTGTGGTCGATTGAGTTTCTCATGTAGCCCGGTGATTCATGTGCTTTCTATGTGTTAGAGCTATTTTTCCCTTGAACTTTTCTCAGCCTTTCTGGGAGCTTGCCACTTTAACAGCTAAAAAAAAGAATATATATATTTTTTCTTCTTCTATTAACAGCTTGAGCCATAAACTTCTCAGATAAGAGATGCTATCCAGGCCACAGCTCGCAGTTGTAAATAACACAAGCACACAGACACAGTTTGAGATTTCTTGAACTAATTAAAATTGCATCGGGTCTGCAAGTTTTTATTTAGAACAAAAGAAATATTATCAGCCTCGACACGTTAAAGCTACGAAGACACTCTGGCGTTGTCCTTTTTGTCCAGTTGAAATTGTGTTAAGTGCACCAATAACATGCTATGTTTTATGAATAAAGAAAACATCATAAAGAGTTAATCAGTGTAACATTGTTTCAATATATTAAAATCAACTAAAAGTCAGTCCCCTGTTATGTGATCAGTGTCAACTTAGTTTCAATGTCAGGCATCAATTTAGATTCAATACTTCTGTCTGACAAAATGTAACTGTTGATTCAATTATATTTTTCTATTTTGCTGGGAATACGCAGCCAAGCGTGACGACCACTGGCCTGGGTCTGTCCAGGTGTCAAAACTGCTAAAACTCACTAGAGAAAAGCAATTTTATTGGGATTTATGTATGTTTGACTATTTCACTGTCATCTGCCAGTGAAATAGTCTCACACATAAATCCCTGTCCACTGTCAAGATTCTAGTTGGCAGATTTTGGACAGAGCCTGGCTAGCTGTTTCCCTCTGTTTACAGTCTTTATGCTAAGCTAGGCTAACCTGCTCCTGGGCATAGCTTCATATTTACTCCACAGACACGAGAGCAATACAGGTATTAGATGATAAGGCATGAATAAAGTCAATCATCAATCTTTTCATCTGACTCACAGGGAAGAGAGCAAGTAAGCGTTTTCCCAAAATGTTGAACTCACAATTCCTTGTATTGCTTCATACAAAGAAGTTTAATGCACATATTCTAAACGATGAGTTTCTAGTCTCAATCCACCTTCTATGTGCTCTTGTTGTGAACATTATTATTCTTGTCGTTAATGAACAACAAAGAAAGACGACCCGGATTCCTCCACACAATCCTCATTGATAAGATATCAGAGGAGTGACTGAAGAATAAAAGGTGCTGATAAAGTGGCAAGAGACCAAACACCGTCAGCTCTGTGTTCCCTCTGTTTCTTCCTCCCTGCTGCTTCTTCTCCACGATCTCATCGTGCTTTAAGCCATCCATGTCTGTCTGCTAGTATTCAGTTATAAGTAGAAAACCTGCACACTGTCAGTGAAATGACAACGTCAAAATGTTGTTTTGTTAATGATATTAATAAATATATTAAAAATATATTCATTAACAATATTGTATGCTCAATGTCTAGTTTTAGCAGGTGGAACTAACTCTTGATCGTCACATCAAATATAAAGTATTAAGTATTTTGTTTCAGAAAAAAAGACATTTAAAATCTTTGTGTTTTCAATTTTGTTTTCAGCTTTTATTGTGCCCCCTATAATTACTACTACATTACTGAAATTAGTAGTTCTTTCAAGGAAAGAGTCTTATAAGACTTACAATACTAACTGTGCAAACAATTTAAAGTTTAACTGCACAATTAAAACATGCCATGAAGGTGTATAAATGGAAATATTTACGATATGGAAATACATTTTTACAAAGTGATAACTAATTTTCTGTTCAAATAAAGGTCAGTTTTAAGAAGAGATTTAAAGGAGAGACTGATAATGTAATAAGGCCTCTCTTATTAAGCATGAATGCAATAAATAAATAAATGGAAGATAATGATAACATTTTCACTGTAACTTAGTCAGTAATGTACAATATAAACATTGAAAAGACACTAATATCACTTATTCTGTCCTTTTTAACTGAAAAGCGCATGTGTTATGTTCATAGTTCTACGTCCATCCACATGGATCGACATGCATGTGCATCTTTTTAACAATATACATCCCACATTTAAGATAACATATGGCTCAAACGTGTCAGACAGAAGTCATGTGTTCTGCCATAATCCATCCCTGCAAGGCCAGAGGAACGTTTAACACTCACATACCAGGCAGACATCTGGCTTTCTCTCTCGCTCTCTCCCTGGCTGCTCCGAAAAACCCAGATTACAGCAGAGATGTGTTGTTGTGTTGGGGATCCAGAACGTGGCCTTGATGTGCAAACTGTGACCCACTGCAGACTGTCTTTTCTCCTTCTCTCTCTGTAGTCTGTCTGTTTCTTCCCTGGGGGGGCGATGGCAGGTTTTTTCAAGGCAAGAGCAACAACCTTTCACATCATCAAACGTCTTTTGCATTTAGAAAAAGCAAAACAAACATAGAACCATTCTTCAGGCTATTTTTTCCGGGCATTGCCAGGAAAAATAGTTCCAGGAAGGCTTGTAAGTGTAGCCATGCGCTCCCCCTCTCAGGTAGCGCATGGAGCCGGAGAAGTTGTGGCTTTATGGTTGATGCTCTTCCTTCTCATCCACTTCTTTATGATTGTAGTTTAGTTGTACCCCTGATGGACTTGCTTTCCCCTTGAATGCCCTTCTGGTTTGGTAGATCCAGGCTGCGTCTGCAATAACTGGATGGCTTTGTTGGAGGCCCCCGAATTGGCCGCTAGCTTGCATGTTTTGCTCTCTGCTCCAACAAGGGAACTACATCTGTTTTAGTGGAGGTTTAAAGCTCAGCAGCAAGTTCAGCATGCACAGTTGATTCTGTTTGGACTGTGAAAGCTTTGCAAACCTTCTATGCAATGGAAGACTACAGTATTTCCACATGTGAAACATTGGGAATCGGCCTCATTGAACTAATTGCTAGATATCAGTGTTGCTGACTGTAGATTTCTTTAAATCATCTTTCATAATCTTTTACTTTTCACTAGCATTTGGAAATGCTTGTAGGAGTCAATCTTCTTTGATTCAATGACATTTTTCATCATGTGCATAATTTCTTTCCTTTTTTCCCACAACACGTTGATTCTTTCCTTGCATCATTTTCACGTGAACTCTCTTTTGGCCTGTGCTGCCTCTCCACAGCCCGGATGAGGACTCGTGTCAGAAATTCATCCCCTTCATTGGGGTAAGTAGCTTCTTTATTTAAATATAAATATTCATTGTGTGTTGATTTTGGCTTCATCCAGCTTATGTTTAAACTCATGTTTGACACTGACACAGCTGTTGGAAGTTTTCAGTGTCTTTTAATAGTTTTTTTTTTTAATACACGTAATAATCCTTTATCCTCTGTTTTGAATTCTGCAGATGGTGAAAGTTGGCCTCGTGGAGCAAACATCTGCAACGTCAGGCAAGCAAGTTTGTAGAAGCATTTTTGATATTTAACAGAAAGAAAAAAGTATGCAAGTTGTGCAACAATTAATCTGCACAAAAAAGAAGAAAAAAAGAAACTGATTTCTCCACCGCAGTATTTTCTTTTGGAGTTAAATAATTTAGTGTTTCCTCCCTCAGGAGACTCTGACGATGCAGCACCTCTGGGCTCCTCACTGCTCTCCTCCACCCCTCCACAAGTATCACCAGCTCTCAAAGAGGCGTCGCCCACCCCACCCTCCTCTCCCTCTGTCACCACCAGCTTCTGTGCTTACAGGTATGGCATGACGAGCTAGTTCAGCAAAATAGAGCAAATAATGTATATATTTTTTCTTTATCTTTTACATGTTTAAGTATGTGTAGTAAACGGATAATATAATATAAAATTAAAAGTTTGTCTTGATATTGGATTTTTCTACCAGAAAAGAATACGAATGAAGTTTTGATTAAAACATTTTTTGCATGATTATCATATTAAAGGAAATTAGCCAACATATAAAATATATTTTCCTTTCCTTTAATGAATGACAGTAAGAGCATGACGGCTCAGCTAATGCTTTAAACCGTAGTGTTATCTACCTCTCATATGTTCAGATTTAGAAAAGAGAGATATTTTCCACAATGTCCACCTCCCTGCCTGTCGTCTGTAGTTCTGTAGGTCAGGCGGAGCTGATGGGGCTTCAGGTGGACTACTGGGTGGCTCCAACTGAGAGGAAGAAAGACGTGGAGAAGCGGGACTCCTCCTCCAAAAACACTCTGAAGTGCAATTTCCGCTCGCTACAGGTCAGCCGGCTGCCACTGGGGGGCGCAGAGCCGGGCCACCAGCCCACCATGTCCATGACTGTGGTGACCAAGGAGAAGAATAAGAAGGGTAAGCTAGACACACCTGTGTTGTCCAGGTGGACGGATGCATGCATGTTTCTGTGGGTGTGTTATTTTCTGACTGCAGTAAAGGAATAGTTCTATTCAAAATTAGATTACGTTGCATTTTAAAGCTGCTGAGCTCAGGGGTGAAAAGTGTGGAGACTCATATTTTTTTTTATTTTTTTTTATGCGATCTGATAAAATCTCTTGCAATCCGACCTCCAACGTTGCACCGAAATGTCGCCCGAATTTAATCCTCAGGGACCAGAAAGATTCTGAATCCCTCATTTACTCACAGCATGCATCTTTGTCGTTCCCTTCTGCCAGTCATGTTCCTGCCAAAAAAGAGCAAAGACAAGGAGGTGGAGTCGAAGAGTCAAGTGATCGAGGGCATCAGCCGCCTCATCTGCACTGCCAAGCACCAGCAGACCATGCTGAGAGGTAAACAAACCTTCTGCCCTGACATGTCCTCCTCCTCCCAATAAGCACAGCCATACTCAGACTGATCTCACTGGTTTCTTCTGTTAAGTCCTGTCTGCAGCTTCCCTGATTATTACTCAAAGATGCCAGTAAATGTTCTCACACAGTTAAACTGATGAAAACCTCTCGACTGGTCAGATTTTGACCAAATGTAACATATTTCGGTGTCGTGACAGTAATTGGCCTCGTGGAGAATTCTGTAATTCACAGTCAAAGTTCAGTCAATCGGATGAATCTTATTAATTAATTTTTAGCTTTCTGATCCCCAGGCCACAAATGTAGTATTAAGAAACAGGCCAGAGAGGTAGGAACAGGATGTAGATGTGTACATAAAGTACACCAAGATAACAAATCAATTAGAGTTAAAGAATAATATGTACAATAACCAGCATACCTGCATAATATGTATTTGTGTACTTATTTGTATAATTTCCCATTAAAATGCTCATTATACTTTAAAACTTAGAAACTATTGGTTTAGTTAGACAATGAACAGAAAATAAATCAACAACTCTTAATGAAGTAATTGATTCTTCATTTAAGTTAAGTAAGTAAGGAAGTAAGAAAGTTGGTAAGTAATATCTGCAGAACCAAAACGGAAAATTCCCCATTCATTCATGTGTCATTTCAGTATCAATGTATGTATGCGCAATATACATTTTTTTTATATTTACTGCTTCATATGTGCAATAATGTCTATCCAAACCCTCAATCCGATTACATTGTATTTTAGCTTTTCTTTTCTTTTTTACCATTTACTTATTTATCATAGCTTTATTGTTAAAGTTTTTATTGTACTTGTTGTTGTTGATGTTAAAACAATAATCAACTGTTCAATCATGCCGCTGAAATGAAAAAAAACCATTAAAAAAACGTGTGGATGATATTCAGTTGGAACTCTGGTTTGTCCGGTATAGCATTAACTGTAATGAAAGTGTAACTTTATGTTTGTTTTGCGTCCCTTCCTCTGCAGTACTGATTGACGGCGTCGAATGGAACGATGTCAAGTTTTTCCAGCTGGCGGCACAGTGGTCCTCACACGTCAAACATTTCCCCATCGGGATCTTTGGGCACACAAAAGGCCCGTACTAGCAGCACCTAAGAGACTGAAACACTGAGGACAGCTCCCCCCCATCTTCCCTTTCCCCTGTGCCAACAGCTTTTAACCTCTCCCCCTACTTCCCCTCCGCACACTTCTTCTATTCTGCTATCTTCATTTAAGCTCCTGCTTTCACCTGTTGGATTTGTCCGATTATTTAATCTTTTGCGTGTTCTTTTTTTTAAATTTTCTATTTATGGAAAAATGGCTTGAGGCAAAGCTGCCGCGGGAATATTTCTTTCCTCAGCTTTTTAAAAGAAAAAAAGATCCTGCTGATGTTTTATAGACTTTTGAGGAAAACAAATTAAATAATAATTAGACATTACTTCTTATCTTTAACATACTCGTATGAGTGCCCAGGTTTTGCCCTCTACCATCATTTATCCTCAAATTTGGTGAGGCAGGTTTGAATTACTTGGCTGGGACATTTAATCAACAATATATATCTATAGATATACATATATCTATAGATATGTAGATATTATTGTAGTGAAGATAATTAAGAAATTTGTGATTTTTAAATTGGGAGACTGTTGTCAATCATTGTCTTAATCCGGAAGAAGCAAAAAGTAAACGACCCCCGAGCTTTGGCTCTCTGCACTCAACTAGGAGTCTTATGTGCAATAGACTGAAAACCGTGTGAATGTGATTCTTAATAATTACCTGGCACTGATGGAGGATTACACACTGCTCTCAGTCGTGATTTTCAACCCCCCATTTCTTCTCTATTTTATATATATATATATATATATATATATATATATATATATATATGAATGAGAAAATAGTCAAGAACTTAACTACTTTTTAGATGGTAGTCCGGACTGAAAGGAATGCGTTGACATTTCGGGAATTTTGCTTTCTTTCAGAGAGTTAGATGAGAAGATTGATATTTTTACAGTAAATATGTGGCTAGCAATCGGTTAGCTTAGCATGAAGGCTGAAAACGGGGAAACAGCTAGCCTGGCTCTGTCCAAAGTTAATACAAATCGACCTACCAGCACCTCTTTAAGCTCATCAATAAACCTGAATGGTCTTGTTTGAATGTAAAACAACAAGTTGTAAATTTACGGTGGGATTCATAGGAAAATAGTCTGGCACAACTTGTCGTCTTATACACCAGTATCAAGGCAAGAGACAAAACTGATAGTTTTACTATATTTTTAAATGTTCTATAGATGTTGCATTAATATCGTGATCGTGGATTCTTTTTGGGACAGCCCAAACTGTGGACCTTCCCTCGTTTCCAGTCTGCATAATAAGCTAAGCTAACTGGCTGCTGATGAACAGCTAGCCTAGCTATGGTCACAAAAAAATCCATCGACCAGCATCTGTAAAGCTCACTAATTAACACGCTAAAAAAACTGTGTTAAAATGACATGTTATGGTTTCACACTGAGCCAGGATAGCTAATCAGCTGGTAGCTGTAGCTACGAGAGATCTTACCATCTAACTCTCATTTAGAAAGCAAATACTATTTCACCCAAATTGTCTCACTGTTCCTTGAAGCTTGTTTTCTAAGATGATACACATTTTACAGAGTGGTTCCTCCTACAATGTTTATTTTAGAAAGAACCTTTCGTCCCACACTCCTTTGACACACTCCATATATTTTGTTAAAAAGCAAATGTTACTTTTGCCAAAGGAATACTCATCAACTGCAGCTCACTCATTACCTGTGTGGTATTATAGAAGACTTCATAATGTAGAGGTGAATGTATTGATGGTACCTTAATGTAAAGCACTTTTAAATGTTTGTCCATGATAGACTAGTGTGTTAAATCTACCCGGGAACTTGCAGGTACAGCTGACTGTGGTTCACAGACGCACATAGACGCACACTGTGTCTGCCATTATATCTGAGCTAAACAACAGCACAAACAGCGATGACATGGCATAGTTTATATGCAAAGCAAACCAAGCGTCTGTATCCTCTCAGTGCTGTGTAATATCACTTTATGCTCAGTGTGAGGCCTCCTTGGATTTAGATTTTAGTTTGATATTCTGTAAAGTTCTAATGTGTATGTAAAAAAAAATGTTCTGTCAGTAGATTTTTGCTCAATCATTTGTTGACTTTTAAGCATAAAACTAAAAAGTATTTTGCTTGTAAAATGTATTTCCGTAGCAGTTTCATCATGACTTTGCAAATTTCTTGATAAGTGCCTAAATTGCTTAATTTTGACAAATCAACAGAAATAATTTGTTCTTCGCTAACATGGTGCTGATTCTGGTCGGCCAACTACAAAATATCTTAATACAGTGGATTAATTTTGCAGTATAATGTTAACTGGAGGGAGGGAGAACTCACAGTTGGCTCTCAAACATGGGTTTGAATAAATTACAAGAAGACTGCAGGCCATTTGTGTTGAGCAGACATTTGTTTAAAAATGTTTTAGATGTTTCGGTTTTTCATGCTGTCTCAGAGAAAGGCTTGTTGAAACTGAAAGTCCCCTAAAGACTACCACTGTAATCCCAAAACTTGGAGTAATAAAACTACTATACACACTAAAATGTACTTTTCTTTCCACCCGTGTTTACATGTAGATGTAAAGCCAGTGAAGGAAACATAAGTATGAAAAACAATTAAAAAAGTAGTCTTTTAAAAACAATGTTTATTGTTTAAAGAGAAAACACTCACTAGAAGGTCCTGAGCTGTCAGTCATATCTCATGATCTTCATCAACAAAACGGACAATAAATGGACTTGACTACTGTTTATAAGGTCAAGAATAAACAGTATTACTAGTTACAACATACAATATATGGTATAAATTAAACTACCCAACCTAGTTTATACAAGTAAATCTGAAACGATAAATTGATCAACAGAAGATACATTTATTTGGGAACTATTTTGTAATAGTTTGAGTCAATTTTCATGCATAAGCATTACACGGTTCAAGCTTTACAATTTATGTTTTAAATTTTTTTTTAATGTAATATTTTTTGTACTATTAGTTGGACAAAACTAACAATGTGTCACTTTGGGTTAAGGGGTAATTGTGACGGCATTTCTCACTATTTAAAAAATGTTTTTTTGCAACCCAAACAATCAATGTGAAAGTGGAGAAAATAATCAGCTGATTAATCCATAATGAAAATAATCATTAGTTGTAGCCGATAATAAAATTGAAAACCCCTGCTTCTCATGAATGCATGAGTAATAATACTCTAATAATATTATATAAAATAATTACTTTGTATACTTTATGTTAATTTTCCTGACACTTACATGGGTAACTTTTTTAATGCAGTGCTTTTACTCATAATAGGTATAGGTTTGTAAATATTTGACTGTTATTAATACTTCTTACAGTTGTATATCATACCTAAACATAATGGTGGTGAATGTAGGTGGTTTGCCCTCCAGACCTCTGGCAGTAGCTACTTGCTGTGAGTTCAGTGAAAGGTGAAACATAAAAAGAGAGAGAGAGAGAGCATATGTGTGTCAGGAGGAAATTAAAGCGATGTGAGTCCTGGCTGGGGATGAGTGACAGACGGGCAGCGAGAGAGAGAGAGAGAGAGAGAGAGAGAGAGAGATCCTCCACCGGAGCAGGAAGCTGCTGGCCGGGACTGCCGAGAAGACGGAGAGGAGGTACAAAAACAACGTCGACATCTGCGGGGTTTCCACCATAATGTAGCCCAAACGGAGCAGCCTCAGCCGCGTGCCACATCGACCCGACAACGACGCGACTGGACGTCGAGGGCGCGGCGGTGAAAAACGGAGAAAGCAGAGCCGTGTGTCGATTATTTTATTTATTATCGTCGTTGTCGTTTGCACGGTTGACAATGAAGGAGATACAGGGCTGCGGTATGCGCTCCTCGGTGGGATTTCTGTCCCGCAGGGAGCTCCACGGGCAGCCGCTCTTCAAGGAGGACTTCCAGAGGCGCCGGATGGCCGGCTGCACCAGCCTCTTCAAGAAGGACATGCTCGGCCACTTCGGCTGCGTCAACGCCATTGAGTTCTCCAACAACGGCGGAGAATGGCTCGTGTCCGGTAAGTTGACAAATCCCTCTCCCCCCACCACCCCAATACTGTTTTACTGTGTTAGCATGCTAAGCTAGCTTAGCCGTTCTTGCTAGCTCGCTAACGTCAAAACCAGATCCCCCCCCTACCCACCCACCCCCGAGCCCCCCAGCAGCTCAGGGGGGCAGCAGACCCGGACCCGGACCACATGTCAGTCCAGAGGCTCATCACTGCCCCCCACACACCTGATCATGGCTGCCAGTCCTGAAACCACAAAGCTATTTAGCGTTATGTCCTGGGAGCATTAAACATCATCATCTGGCCTAGCTTAGTAGAACTACCTGAGGCTTTCATTTAACTTTTTATAAATGTAATTTGATGAGCTTGACTCCACCTGACAAGGTAAGTGACACAGTTTAGATGTACCTCATCAGCCGAGAGGTAAATACTGTGTGATTATTCATTCTGATGGAACATGAAAATTACCCCCTGATCAAGATGTGCTTCATACAATTATACAATATATTATACCTTTTTGTAGAGTGAATGTCATCTGTAAAATATCTTATTTACAGACTATAGCATGGGCTGCAACTAACTACTGTAGATTAAGCAATTATTTATTGATCAATTATCATTTATTCCATGACATGTCCATCATCATTTCCCACAAGTTCAGGTGATGCCTTCAAATGTCTTGTTTTCGCCAACTGATAGCCCTAAAATATAATAGTGGATTTAAAATAAGTCCTCAGTAACAATATCACAGTGTAGAAATACTCTGTTATATTTAAAGAACCAAATAAAATAAAAGTATTTATTATGCACAGTGGCCAATTTCAGAAAAAACAACTGTATATTACATTACTTGAATAAATGATAATCTACTAAAGTAAAATACCTCAACTACCTCAAATTTGTACTTGAGTAAATGTACTGTTACATTCCACCACTGCTTTATAACCATGTAAAGCAAATAACCAAGGAAATCCAGCAAACTAGAGAAGCCAGAACAAGAGAATGGGTCCAGTTTTTGTTTGAAGATAACTTTAACTATTAACCAAAATAGGTGCTGTTTAGTTTTCTGATGATGCCAAACCTTTGTAGCCCTAAATCTTTCCTTTTATGTTGTGAATTACTGAAGAGTTTCACCTCTTCAGGTCTCTAGTAAATGCTTGAAATGAACCAATCTGAGACGTGAACACCAGTCGTGTTGAACCGCTTGCAACTTAAAGACATAAGCAAACCGTGACGGGGTCATAGCTAAGTCGACACATTTGGAAACTGCTGCTCTGGACTATAATGTGCATGTTTGTAAATTGGCGTTGTCAATCTGTCTCGTATTCAGGAGGAGATGACCGCAGGGTGCTCCTGTGGCACATGGAACAAGCCATCCATTCTCGGTCCAAGCCTTTGAAACTGAAGGGCGAGCACCTGTCCAACATCTTCTGCCTGGCCTTTGACAGCACCAACAAAAAGGTCTTCTCTGGCGGTAAGAGCAAAACTTGCACAACAACAAAGGTTTATTCCTCATCCTTGCCCTTTGACCTGTGCAGGTGTTTTTGTGGCTTGTCACTTATTGGTTAAAGGTAGATCTGATATGAAATGAGAAACCTTCGATGGTTTGCATCTCGGGGGATGCAGCTTTTGAATGCAACAAAGTGAATTCACTTATAATTAAAAATCAAGTGAAATAAATGTAAAAAAATACACTTGAATAAAAATGGAACAAGAAAGAAACCGTAATATTTTTTACATCATCAGAAAGCAGAAGATTCTATCAGGTAAACATTTTAAATGGCTAATTTGATGTGTATTTAATTGTTTGCAAATGTTGTAGATACTTTATTGCACATTAATGTCACATTAATGGGAAAATCTAAATGAGTTGCAAAGTAATTCTCTATTGGAGTCATACTGCTCACTGTGAATCCGTCATGCAAATCACTCGAGAGGAAAGAATATAATAATGGTATATCAAGATTTAGTTGATGGAGCATTTAAAGCCCAAGTGGTTTTGCATTTTTTTGTATTATCACTTTGTAAACCGTGTGTCTGTTTTGTTGTTTTACAGGAAATGATGAGCAGGTGATTCTTCACGATGTGGAGAGGTGAGTAAAATACCACGGATGATACTCACTACCGTAGCATTGAAACGTTTTGATACACTCAAAGCATTAGACATTTTGTGTGTTTACACTCTCAAAACAATTGACGTTTGGATGATTGTTGTTCCTACAGAAGAGAGACTCTGAACGTGTTCCTGCACATCGACGCCGTGTACAGTTTGTCTGTCAGTCCGGTCAATGACAACGTGTTTGCCAGCTCGTCCGACGACGGACGCGTTCTTATCTGGGACACCCGCGAGCCGCCGAGTACAGGTAAGTGGAGGAGGCACGTGTGCGCCTGTGACTAACCAGTAGCCATTTGATATTGTGATGCTATATTTCATGCTCAGGACTACAAGGCATGTAGGATTAAACCCCTTTGCAAAAGATGAGTCCGATAACTTCTTGGATATGATTTCTCATAGTCTGAAATCATATACTGCTGTTGTGTGAGGCTTACAGTGGAATAAAAAGTGGTTGTATAGGCAAATTGTGTTGCCTCAGCCTCCTAAATTTCCTGCACTGGAGGATAAAGGAATCGGATCGATTAAAACACTGTGGATCAAGTGTGTAAATTTAGCTTAATTGCATAAAAATGAACCTCTCTAGTAATCTTAGTGATGGTAAAATACACAAACACTCTTATCTAAAGGGTTCTCAAACTTGTTGTCTCCTTACAGGGAGATTTCTTTGCCAAAGACCCCCTAATAATCGTAACACTGATTAAGCTATGCTTACTACCATTTACGCACATAGATAGTATTTTGAACTTTCCAACCTAAATGCTTTTGACCTGTTTGAAAGTGAATACGAGACAAATTTGAATCATGTTCAGATAAAATGAGACAATCCTTTATTTCCACCGTAGTGGGGAAGTTTAGAATGTCATTGAATGTTAATGCCACTTATATACATGATGATTTTACTCAAAATGCATCTGGACTCAACTTGGCAGCACTTCTAGCCTAGATTTCAAGTAATTGATCTATCAGAAAATGAACGGTAGCAAGTCTGCCACTGTTCTAATAAATCCAGATGTTATGTTTAAACTTCCCACTCTCAAGCTGACTTTTAGTTGGTGCTTTATCTTTAACATAATTAACTCATTGCTGTGTTTCACAATCTACTGGAGTTTCTATCTGCCCAAAGCTAACGTGGGTGCGAGCAATTGACACAATATGTTTGTTTTTATTGGTGCAAATGACGGCCATCTGTAGATTTTATAATTTATAGCTAATTATTTTGTTGACCCCCCTGTCAGTGCCCCATACCCCACTTAGAAAATCCCTGCTCTAACGTGTCTTCTCTGATGTTGTTCTGGTTGTAAATAAGCTCTCCATGTGCAGTCACACGGTGTATTTTAAGGGACACTGTTGGACTGAAAAGGGTGCAAAGTGCCTCATGATGGGACTTAGTATGACCTGTTAACTTTAAAAAAATGCAGTGGATCGTCTTGCATGACGTCCACATCCTTCTATTTTTGAAGCCGTCCTTGTGACCGAGTGGGCCTAATAATACATTAAGCAGTAATCAGTATTCCATGTCTGCCGGCAGGCTTTTCATGTCGTTCTGTTGCGACACTCACAAAGATAAACGAGACTAAGCGCCCATGATCTCATCTCTGTGAGGTTCCACTTGTGGCTTGGCATGTACAGTAATGGCCATCATGTTCATCATCGTAGTTTGGTGTGTTTGTAGACTAACGTTTCCTAATTAGCACCAAAAACAAAGCACAGCTGAGGCTGAT
The DNA here is from genome assembly GCF_910589615.1 of Taurulus bubalis. Lineage (NCBI taxonomy): Eukaryota > Metazoa > Chordata > Actinopteri > Perciformes > Cottidae > Taurulus > Taurulus bubalis. The sequence continues at coordinate 12,744,031 of NC_136589.1, read as the reverse complement.
AAGAATGTCATTAGTTTTGTCATTCAGTGATGGATGAAAGGTCACCGGATCCCCAAAGTCATTAGGAAACATCCTCTGGACTCCTCGAATGTCAGTAAAAAAATAAGCTTCTGCCAAGATTTCAGTGAATCGATAGTGACACCCCGAGAGCCGTAGCTAAAAAACAATCACAGAAATGTTAATAATCATGTAATAATAATTAATCTCATCTATCCCTCATCTCTTCCCGCAGAGCCATTCTGCTTGGCCAGCTACCCATCGGCCTTCCACAGTGTGATGTTCAACCCGGTGGAGCCCAGGCTGATCGCCACAGCCAACTCCAAGGAGGGAGTCGGATTATGGGACATTCGCAAGCCACGCAGGTTGGACTTCTTCTAGTTTTCTATCTCTTGACCCAGTTTTCAAGAGAAGCTTTAATGGTGCTTCTCTGCGAGGAAATCAAAGATCTCCTCACTTTAGTAGTTTGGGACGTTGCAAAAAATATATATATATTTTTGTGAATTCAGGCACATTGTTATTGACTTTTGATGTAATTTGTCATCAAGACTGTATTTAATCAATTTCACTGTATATATTCATGGTAATTTCAAATCATGTCGTGTGTGATTGTAAACAGTTTGAATCAAACACATTTAAAGTCCTCATCTGCTCTTGCGATGGATGGGTTTCCCGCTCGTGTCCACCAGGGGGCGGTGTTGTCTCACTGTTAAACTAATCGCTACTGGTCCTCTGCCAACTACACAACAGCCTTGCAGCAAAAAATATAATGTTTTTTCCCCCCAGTGAAATGACTGAAAAAACACTTTGGCTGAGTGTGTGTTTACACATACTCCGGTGTGGTTTAGGTTCTGTTTACTAGCACACAAATGACAGCGCGTTCAGTAAAAGTCAGCACTGAGTAATTTCTCTTCCTCCACTGTTCGCTCTGCCTCTGTGTGTACATGTTTACAGTTATTATTTAGAAAGTCCCTCAATTTACTATTACGTTTTTTTGCTTTTATTTTGTTCATTGGGATTTTATTATAAATTTTCCATGACAGACAAACGGCAAAAGAAAGACAGCAAGACAATACAACAGGCATAATAATCCCTCACCTTTTGGCGAAATTCGCCGTTTTGAAACCAAAATAGGTGACCTACGTGGATCGTGTAGATCCGAAGAGTTTTTGTTTTAGGGAGGAGGGGGTGGGGGGTCAACTGTCCGCCGTTTCTGAGATTGGAGTGGGACACGGAAAAAAAACTGAGGTCGTGATCATCTTCGCAATAGAAGATCTTTGACTGTCGAGTCTTGGCCAATCAGCGTTAAGATGTCTACAGCGGCTTCATTCCCCTCCCACCAGTTTTTTAATGGCAAGCTAGTCAGCTAGCTAACGTTGTTGGAGAGACAGCGAGTGAGATTACTGGCAGCTGAGAGTCCGTGGCAGCGTGTGGCGTCAGACAGGAGAGAAAAGGGCAAGGCTGAGACATGTGGCAAAACAGCAAAAGCGGGCGATGGAGACACTGGTGGTTGAGGCAAAGAAGAAAAAATAATCTGGTTCTGAGAGTATTACGAACTGTAAATTGTTATCTTTGCCAATAAAATGTATTACAATCTGAATTACATTGTATTGGCTGTCAATCATGATGGAAGAGTAGACAAGTTAAGTTACAGCATGTCCACCATGCTGTAACCATCTCTTGTGAATTAAATTTATTATAGTACGTTTTATGAGTGGTAATTCATAAAACGCATTATACATTAAGCCATTTGTGGTGCCCTTACCATATTGTGCCTCATATACTGTACATGTTAGACCCAGTGACAGGCTGGCATGAAATGGCTTGCATAATACTTAGTAAGGAGGCCATAATAATTTTTGACTCATGCCTGAAGTTAAGTTTCTCCAGCTCTCCCCAGGTTGGCAAACAAAGCATCTCAAAATGCATCAGATTGATGCTTTAAAATATGGAATATTTACACTTCCTCTCCTTCCCCCCCTTTTTGGACTATTAAGTTTAATCATAGCTTCCAGTTAAATGACATACCCATTTCATTAATCATTATAATGTATTGTTGTTTGGCTTGGTGGTTGGCGCATAACAATAAACACAGTGCAATAGACATCGTTTTAAAAATATGAACATTTACAACAGAATAAACAAACACCAAATTAGGAGTCTGTTAAAATATGTCGTTAAAGTGTCAACTGTATATTATAGTGAAGAGAAATTGAATCGAAACCCTTTAGAAAACCAGTCGGGTTGAACGCTTCGACTCATCTTCAAATACTCAGTAATTCTCTCGTTGCTCATTGAAAGGGTGGAGATGTGATCACGTGATTTTGACGGTTTAGTAGCATCCATCATAATATTTGAGTTTCAAGTCATAAGGTAAATATCCTACTTGGCTGCTCTCAAGGAACATTTGCAAATATCAAACCTATCACTCTTCTTTTATGCCATGTGATATGTTCATTTATGGGTTTTTTTTCCCTCACTTTCCCACTTTTCCTTTTGAAAGTTTATGGTTTTCTTCCACTAGAAATATGAATTTTCTTGTTAACTGCATCTGTAGGGTCAAAAAGTCTCAATGTACAAGTTTCCAAATATGAACATGGCATTCAAACATCAAATAAATAATTACCACTCATAAAATGTATTATAATAAATTGAATTCACAATCCTTTGTGGTAATTTGTATATAATAACAAACTCAACTGTATTGGAGATTAGGGATGCTCATGTCTTCTGAAGTCTCACTTTGAGAATTTGTCAGATTTATAAAAAAATAAAGGATTATTGTTGTCTGATCCAGTCCATAATCGTCTTTCCCTCTCTTCTCTCAGCTCGTTGCTTCGTTACGGCGGTAGCATGTCCCTGCAGAGCGCCATGAGCGTTCGCTTCAATAGCACCGGCACCCAGCTGTTGGCGCTGCGGCGCCGCCTGCCGCCCGTCCTCTACGAGCTGCACTCCCGCCTGCCCAGCTTCCAGTTCGACAACCAGGGCTACTTCAACTCCTGCACCATGAAGAGCTGCTGCTTCGCTGGGGACAAAGATCAGGTGGGTCATCCGAGAGGATAGAGGCTTGGTTCATAAAGGGACACACCGTCCCACTACTTTCAGGAAAAGATATCTCGAATTTTCCATTTTATATTCATGTGCAGCCATAAAAGCAAAGTCCTGCATATGATATAATATCACTGAGTCTCGAGGGGTTTTATACATCATAACAAACAGCGGAGACGGTTTTATCTGACTTTGGTGGTTTCTTAAAATGTAAGGAGAATATTGGAAACATGTGGGACCAATCGAAATAAAAATAGAATATATTAGTTCCTTCTGTGAAATTGGGAGGAACACCAGGAGCCCCTGAACTCGGCCAACAGTCCTCCCGTTGGTCCTCCTCAGACGTGACATCACTCTGCAGCCATGTTTATTATGTTAAGATTATTCTCAGTTGTCAGTGGAGCCCATGAAGACTTAAAAAGCGGTCCCTCTCTACAAGGAGGTGGTTTAGAGGTTACCGGATCGAGTCAGGACGGCACAAGAAGGCTGCTGGTTTGGATCTGCCCACCTGCTGCCAAGCTTTTGAGCAAGGCCATTGATCTCTGATCGCTCAGCCGAGAATAAAATTCCAATGAATCTTATTGTTTGAGTGATGTAAAAACCTTTTTTAAAAACAAGAAATACTGATCCCTCAAGCACTTGAGGCACGTGCAACGTTAATGGGCTGAACAGCATATAAATGACAAATTATTATTAAAGTAAGTATTCTCATACGTATAGGTATTTAATTGTCTGACTTTAAAGATGAAAACTAGGCAATTTTATGTTTCTCCACTGATAATAATTCAAGAGTTTAACCTGTTTTGACAAAGATTACTGATGTAACCACTGATGAAGCTTTGGAGTGTAGTTATTGGGATCAGTTGGGATTTGAGAATGATAGTCGATCAATAGTCTAACTTGCTAATGTGGTGGCTGAATCCTCGGGGAGGTATAAAAATGAATGATCGTTCAAAGAGCAGTGAAACACACTTCTAAAGTATTGTTTTTATCTGCCAGCGTGTTACGAGCTCGTCGGAGGGGAAGAGAAGCAACGTTAAACCAGACGTGTGAGATAACATTTTTTATACAAGCACGTGAGGCAGACGACAAGGAAAAAAGGCCGGTGGGTTTCTGTTTAACATCAAAAACCACAACGTGACAGGCCGCGATAAAAAAAGATTTGAGCGGGTGAGTTTGCTTGTTTAAACTACGAGCTTTATCACACCGCAACAGTTTGCAGACACTTTCTCATATAGACCCAGAACCACAGACGGCAGAGGATTTTCTCAGATTGATGTGAAAGCAGAGGCGCAGAGTGGCAACGAACCACACAGAAACGATGCAAAGGTGAAAGGGAGGGAGTTGTGGGTGTAACATTCCTGCTTGACGTGTCCTCTGGGAACCTGAGGCAGAGCACACAGGTGTAGTGTTCTCGCGTGCCCCGGAGCTACAATCATATGAGTAACAATCGTATGATTCTTCATCACAAAGACATGGAGGATTGCTATTTCTCCCCCCCTCCCAAAAAAAAAGTTTAAACCCGCCGAGACCAAAAGAATGTTTACAGAAAAGGAAATTGAAGACATTTGTTTCAATCGTTGGCAGACAAAAACGGCACAAAATTATTCAAAACTCGTCAGAAGTCCTGCAGTACGTGACGAGGCCTTTTAAAACAAATAAAAAGTGTTTCGACAAAAATGTGCATCCAGATGGTAAAATATGGCTCGACAGACACTTCAATTACATATAAATGTGCTTGATGAGAGAAGAAGAGAGTAGAGTGTAAATAAAAGGAGGCAAGAAAGGAGGAAAACATTCTGGTCCTTCACGTTCTGCAGCTAAATATTTGTATGTGGATGCTTTTGAAGTCCCGTTTATAACCAACATCCAGCCAAATGCTCGTATATTGACGAGTGAAGCCGAGCTCGGACTGCAATAGACTTTCTATCGCGGTGGACACTGCTCTGACTCATGAGGCTCCTGCCGGGACAATCATGGTTCTCAAGCACAGTTTTTGGGGCTGTGGCTGGGAGGATCGTTTAACAGCCATGCTTTCATAAATTCACGAAGAACTTTCATCCAAATCTGAAAAAGGTTCTTCAAGGAACCCGTTCTTCAGAAGCACACGATTCTGGGTAGAACCGCAGACGTTCAGGAGGAACCTTTTGGGAAGCCTTATTTCTCAGTGTACTGTAGTAATGTTAGCCAAGACAGCCAGACTCTGTAGCCACCTGGTACCTCTATCAAAAGTCAGCTTCTATCGTTCCTCCTCTACGGTCGCTTTAAGACGTTACGTATTGTAGACTTCACACATCTCCCCCACTGGCTCTGTCAAAACGTACCTTAAGCGACAGCTTTAAGTGGAACCATCTGTTTACAAAGTCTAATAAAGTGTGTGTGTGTGTGTGTGTGTGTGTGTGTGTGTGTGTGTGTGTGTGTGTGTGTGTGTATCTGTGTATCTCTATCTCCTGAATGCATTAAGACTTGATGCACTTGTGTGTGTGCACGCGAAAATGATTTCCTCTGCTCTGATGGAGAGTTTTGTCATAAGCAATGGAGCAGACTTAACTCTCTAAACATCCCTCTGTCCCCTCAGTACATCTTGTCTGGGTCAGACGACTTCAACCTCTACATGTGGAAGATCCCAAAGGACCCGGAAGCAGGTGAGTTTTTGACTCCGTCTGCACACGTATGTGGATGTATTCTGATGTGTGGGCCTTGATGTCTGCGTCTCCGCGTGATAAAAGATTGACTGGTCTAGTTTCCATTGTGAGATTGTTACATTTCTTCTGTTCTGTATTTTTGTTTTCTTTTGTGTTTTTGTTTGTTTAAGTTCACACTGTGAGGAAATCAGGGTTTGTAAACAAAACGTACAAGTAGCGTGTTTTAATGACAACGTTTTGGTGACTTCTGCAAGGTCAAAGCTCTGTGGCGTCAGTCAGGGAGAGCAAAACAAACCTGCTTGACCTCAAGTCTGTATATTTCTCTTTTCCGTTGAGCTTCAGCCCAGACTGGGATTTGACCTCGGTTCATTTGGTCAGAATGTACTTTCCTGACTGAAGTAACTGTCGGATATATTAAATCAACCTTTTGTTTTTGTTGTATTCTTAGTCCGGTATGATTTCTTGCTTGTTTCAAACGGCATCAACTGGTTCTTGTACTTGCTCCACATCGGCTCACGGGATTCGCGCCTGAAACCAAATTTCTCTGGGAAGAAAATCCCAAAAATGCAACAATCCAGGAATGTGGCCGTTTGTAGCTCTGCAGCACACCACCTGACACATTTATGGATTTTATTTTCCCCGGAGTTACTCACACTGAAAATATGTGCACTGGGGCTATTTGGTGTCAGACTAATGGCACATTATGAGGATTACATTTCTGCTGTGTTGCTATGAAGCCGGTTGAATAATCCTCTTTGCGTGGCTGCTGTTTCTTTGAATGAAACCTGGTCAAGGACTTCTATCTGTGACTCTGAGCTCATGTGTTTTGTCTGTTACTATCACATCAAACTAACCCGCAACGTGTTCTTCCTTCAAGGAGGCGCTGGTCGAGTGGTAAACGGAGCATTCATGGTCCTGAAGGGTCACCGCTCCATAGTGAACCAGGTCCGCTTCAACCCTCACACCTACATGATCTGCTCCTCGGGCGTGGAGAAAGTCATCAAGGTTAGTGAAGGAATATCTTTGCTGTGTTTTTAGGAAAGAAGGTTTGGACAGCTTCTTTTTTTTCTAGGCCTAAAGGTCAGTTTCAGAATTTAATCTTCTATCCACTTGAGGTTTGTGCCGACTGGTGTTCGGATCGTATATATCGTCAATTAATTGAGCGTAACATTGCGAATGAAGAGTATTTTACATCCATCAACCTGTTTATCGTTCCTTTTTTTCCAATACCCTGCAGCTCTATTCTCCTCATGCTTGCTCACCAAAACTCAAAAAGGAATACTTGATATTATGGATATGATTCGGATTGTGATATTAAAGATAAGATAATAAAGAAACCACAATTTATAATAATGATATATGGAACATGGAGCCGTGATATTGGCGCACCAAGGACAGAAACACCACATTTGAAAGGAGACGTATTATGCTCCTTTTTTAGGTTCAAACTTGTATATTTGGTGTTTACTAGAATATGTTTATATACTTTAATAATCAAAAAACACATTAGCTTTCACACAGTCTGAATACACCTGTATTCACACTCTGCGCCTACTTTTCCAAAAGTAGTTCCCAAGCTGTGGGCGGTATATTCTAATGATCCTGCATGTGATACAGGAAGAGGAGCCACATCTCAAGGAATCAGACTGGGTTGTCTTTATTTTACAGTTTGTGGCCACGACAGACACCCAATGTATGTGCACAAGCAATATGTCGCCTTTTAAAAAGGAGCTGTTGATTTGAATAGTGGATATATATTTTTTTAAATATATTTAAAAAACATTTTCATTCTTTTATAAATCGTTTCTTCGGCACCACATCATGAAAATAAAAAAATGATCGCCAAACCTTAATGCACTGCGAATGCGATGTCAGGATGATGCAGTGCTTGGAGAAATAGTTCTGTGAGTGGACCGACTATATTTGAGTCTTTGTCCTCAGTCGGACGTGCCCTGAAGTGAGACATTGATCTCCAGTGACACGACACAGTAACTGACTCAGCTGCAGCGAGGAATGAAAAAAAAGATGGATTTCCCCCCATTATTGACTGTCGTCTGTAACGGATGACGTTGGGCGGTGTTAAAAAAAACTGGGTCATGGGAAGATATGAGTGGTTCCTCAGATTCAGTGTTTCTGAAACCAGGCCAGGCTGATATACTACCAGGCTTTCAGAAGTCCCGGTGGCAGCATCAAATTATAAGTTAATCAAGTATTATTGCTAACGCCGCTACTGAAGCAGAACAGGCTGCAACATCGGTTTTATTTTGTAGTTAGTTAAATAATTAAAGACATTTATTTTGATCTGTTGACTTCCTTGACAAAAATCTGCCATTTAAAAAGAAAAACACTTTCCACAAGATGAAGATTGTACGCAGTTGGAACAGCTGCTCTCCTGCTCTCCTGTATTTTAAGTCTTATCTTTATGAGTCACTGTCTTGTCCTGCTGCTGACCTTTTATGAAATTGAACAGGCAGCAGGTGAAGGTGCCTGAATGTCTCACTGTTTTTTGACTGACTCAGTCAAACTTCATCAGTTCGTTGTTTTGCTCGCGCTCATAGAAACAGAACACGTTGAGTAACCTTTACTTGTTGTTTTTAATGTTCTCTAGCTGAAAATGAGTGCAAGGATAATAATACTGTTTTAATGTGTAATTAGGAAAACCCCAAACCATGGTTACAGTCACGAATGTTGCCCAAACAATCACAAAATGCCCAAAACTATTTTATACTTTCCATGTCAAATAAAAAGCCTCCAGTAGTGGACACATGATTAATGAATCAACACAACCAGCCGGATGTGTGTCACGGGTATCGTATCGTCATCCTGTCACGTCGATAATGATATATTATATTCATTTTGTTACATTTGTCAGCAGGCAACTGGCTTTTCTACTTTTTTTCCAAAGATAATGTGAAATCTACATGTTGTGAATGCCCTCTCATTCTCGCCCCGTCCCACTGAGACCTTTATGAGGTTAATGTTATCAAAAAATGCAGTTTCTTACTTAATTTACATAATTTTAAATGTGTCCTTGCCAACGGTCTGAATGTCCTTGTCGTAGAAGGTGAAACTGTCCACACAAAAGCATTTGCAGAAGGGGTAAAAAAAGATTCAGCTTCTTCTTTGTCTGTACAGTAACACAATCACTGTGTGTTGTACATTTTGCTGTCCAGAGTGAAAGGCGATTCAGGTCCAGGTGTTCTGTAAAAAAGGATATCCATAACGGAGAATCTGTCAAACTGAACTGGGCGTCTTTTCTTCACTTCTTCTCCGTCCATTTTTCATCCGTCCAATTCTAAATCGGTCTTTTTGTCCTTTTTGTCTACACCCTCTCCTTCTGTCATTGTTTCTCCCTCCGTCTCAGATGTGGAGTCCCTACCAGCAGCCCGAGAGTCTCGGTGACCTGGAAGGCCGCGTGGAGGACAAGTCCCGCAGCCTCTACACCCACGAGGAGTACATCAGCCTGGTGCTCAACAGCGGCAGCGGCCTGTCCCACGACTACGTCAGCCAGTCCATCCAGGAGGACCCGCGCATGATGGCTTTCTTTGACTCGCTGGTGCGTCGAGAGATCGAGGGCTGGAGCTCCGACTCTGACAGCGACCTGAGCGAGGAGGCCATCATGCAGCTCCACGCTCGGGGGCGCCGCACCACAAGGCCCATGGCAACGCCTCCCGTCGCTGTCGCTGCTGTTACTCATCACAGCGACTCCGATAACTCGTCCTCCTCCTCCCTGGCCGGACCCGATGCCTCGGGGGGAGAAGAGCAAGCAGAGCCGGAGGTGGAGGAGCGGCCGAGGAGACGGAGCAGGCTTCAGCGGCACCAGTCCGGCTTCCTCGTGAACGAGGACTCGGACTCCAGCGAGTTTTGGCTCGACCCCATGCCGCGGCCTCGCTCCCCGAGCCCCAGAGACAACTCCACGCTGTCCAGCCCCGCCTCCTCTCCTTCGCTTCCCGTCGGAGCGTCCAGCTCCTCCACGTCCACCTCCAGCTCCAGCAGCGACGACGAGGAGCGGCGCAGCGCGGTGAGGCGGCGCAACGTGGTGAGGCGGCGGCGCGTGCACGTCGTCTCGAGAGCCGGGGATCGACCCGAGTCTGTCCAGACTCTGTTTTCAGCCATGGACTCCTGCAGTTACCCATCGATATTAATCGATGACCTGTCTTCCTCCTCGTCCGCTGAGGTACAAAACTCCCTCAAGCCCGTCGGAGATGAGGAAAAATGTCTCAGCCCTTCTGACTTTGTGTGTCTGAGCCCCGTCATGTCCCCCGAGAGCCAAGAGGAGAGACATCTGGCCGCGTCTCATCGGTCTCTGGATGGACGCAGAACTGAAGAAATCGCCGGCAGCTCTGACAGCGGCGAGGCTTGCAGCAGCTCGGTGGCTTTAGACAGTAACTCTCCAAACCGACACAGCCCTGGAGTCAACGGGCGACACCGGACTGTAGCACCCTACGTGAGAGAGAACCTCTATGTCTCCTCCGATTCGGAGGGAGAGACTGGCGTCACACCTGAAGACACCAGGCCGCAGAGAGGAAAAGGCCTGGCAATGAGCGCCCTGAAACGGACTCACGTGGGATCAGAGGAGGGAGATTCAGGCTCCTCCCCCTCAGAAAAGAAGTTAAAAATATTATGAGACAGCTTTCTCATCTCGGAAAGAAATCATTTGTTAACAGACATAATTTAGTAAGTGTTTTTTTTTTTTATGGGTTTTTATAGCGCAGCCTTTTCATTTTGCGTCTTGTAGTCATGTGACATGTCACATGGACTCGTGCTGATTACGAGCAGAAGACTGAAGGAACCGAAAGTGTGGTCAGTTTTTGTTTTCCGAAACAAATTAATCAGACGATGTCATCGTTCTTTTGGTCAAACCAAAGATGACAATAAAAGATGGAACTAGAAAACGCAAGCTAAATATTGTTGATAACAATGTTAAATAGTTTTAAGTGAAACACATTTATTTTCATGCGGCATTCATGTTTCTTTCTCATGCTCTGGTTGTAGAAAGCTCCACTTAGGATTTGGAGATCCTCCAACCGTAACAACAACAAAAAGGTCTTATGGAGGACAAAAGCTTTGCAGCATCTTAATTTTCACCCTGAGCGTGAATCTGATTGGCTTATTCTTTTTATTTGTAAGTGATTTTTGACTGAGACTGCTTCAGGGTGTCTAAAGAATTGAGTGTGAAATCTTAAGGAGTACCGTTTGTTTAAGCTGTGCATTGAAATGATGCTTTCAGTGTCTCCACCGATTGTTTTTGTCTCATTATCCAGCCCCTGGGTACCATTACAAGCCGGAGCTCGCTTTTGTTTTCTTGCAATTAAAGAATAATTTGTTTCTCCAGTGACAACACCGCAACTTCTTCCCAGGCCTGCGCTGATTCACAATAGAGTTTGATCTGTGAAATATTGACTATTTCTGACACGCGTCTGTCTGAAACATTATGAAACAAGTTATTTTGCTGCAGATTTGGGTACTTCACCAGCTACTTATGACAGTTGCCACGGCAACACAGCTTCAATTTTCCTGTGAAAGAAAATGTGTTCAGCTGCCCGTGACCTCGAGCAATTGTGGCCAGAGTCGAATATTTTATTGACTGAACTAAAAAGCTATCTTTGCTTCCATTAAGAGAACAGTTGAATGAGGTATTATCAGTCTGCCACTCCGAATAAAACATAAACATCACTGAGAAATAATTCAGAATACAGAAATGGGGAAAATGTGTGGATTTATATTTAAAGTAAAACATTGCAGCGCCAAACAAGCTCACAAGGTCCATTTAGAAGCTGTTCTGGAGCTTTCGATCATATCCCATGATCTTTTTGCGCAATTTTCCTGGAATTATAGATGGTGGGAATTTGAGAATCTACAATCGCTGAGACTGAGCAAACTCAGTTGCTCAATCTGCTGAGAAAGATCAAGTGATATGATCGAAAGCTGCAGAGCCACTAAATGGACCTTGTTCTGTCAACTATACATGTTTAGTTCTAGGAAAAATCCTTTACTTTAAACTTGTACACTTCATGCTAAACGAGACTGGAGGATTTTCTGTAACTCCTTCTGACTTCGGCTACTTTTCCTGTTTTGTGTTTATAGTTTTCACAAGTGGTCTAAAAACTCTCAGGCTGATACAGAAATATAGGAACATTTTGTCCAAATAATTTTCAGCTGCATTGAATTTTACGACCATGACACAGCCACGATTTTAGACCTGCACAGAAAAGTCTGATCAGACGACCAAAAGAAGTTGTCAACTGATTAATTATATTTTCTGTAAATATGATCAAGCAACATATTTGTCTAAATGCTGGTTGAAAATCTTGACACAGTCAGACAAAATTCTGGTGGATACATTACAAATCCTTTATCTATTAATTTATTTATATTGCTATCCGTTAAGTAGCCAAAAGTAGTAATAATATAACATAACTAAAAGCCATTTTAAATATATTGAGTCAAAAATACTGTAATTGTCTAATTCAATACCCACTATATGCTATTTATTATTCATGTTTTATAATACGGGTAGATCAAATCAAGCATTCTGATTGGTTGAGAGTAAGTCACGGGGTGTACTTTATTCAGCAATAAAGTACTGTACAGCTTGTTTACATTTAAAGCGTTCCATATCAGTGCGCACTTAAAATAACAGGTAGATTTAAATTGTGCGACCGTTAGTTGTCATTTCAAGCTTGACAGTTACCAAACATGTTTCGTGTAAACTTTGATATTTTGGGGGGAATGACTTTTGATGAGAATGTCAGTGGTGAATAATGTATTTGTGGTCCCAGTTCCTGCTGTACAGTCGAACATTGATACGGCTCACAATCAGGAGAGCAGAGCAGATAACGCTCTAACAACACCCTTGAACAGTACATTATTGACGATACAGTAATGCCTCTCGTACTTATTGCTTAAATAGAGAACTTGACATCAGTGTCCCACTTTTGGGATTTAGTTTAGTTTAAATATCACAATGTCAAGAACCTGAAGTACATTTTCAAAGTAAAAGTAAACAAAAAAGAAAGAAAAGACATTATATTGATCATCAGGTGAATAACCATAAATGGCCGAGTGTCTTTTTATTAGATGATCTGGCCACGCCCCCTCAAGATTCCCTAACTGTGTAATGATTGTCCATTAAAACACATGATGTCATTCGGCGACGCTGGTGGGGTCCCGTTTACGGCCTGGACGACGGCCCTCTTCTGCCAGACCAAGCAGACGATCGGAAAAGATTACAAAGAAAGAAAACATACTGCATGGCATCCCGGCCTCACGAGCTGGCGGTAATCTGAGGGCAGGCAAATTCGCAGTTGAGGGTTATTGAGTTGTTTGCATGGCTCTCTTGTCTCAATAATTTCCTCTCCTTCTTAGAACTTGTCTGTGTGGCCGTCACTTATCTGCAGGAAGTAGACACCCTTCATTTAACCCCTGTGCTTCCCCCTGGGACAAGTTTTCAAATAGGGATATTGTTTGTTTTGGGCTTGTTTGCATTCGGACTGGAGTGTGCCTGCCTGTTTAATGATTGATGACAGGCTGCATATGCAGAGGTGAACAAGGGAGTCAGAGTGTTTCACAGCTTTCACATCAATCAGAAGTATAACGAGAGTTTCTTTTATATTTATTTTTTTACAAATTCCCTGAAAGAATTAAGAATATTTCACTGCCATTAACCACAATGCTGAAGCATGCTGGGTACATTAGGAGAGAACCCATTAGTGAACTTACAATGGACTTTTTAAAAATCTTTATTTATTCAGGGAAGGTTAACAACTTGTGTGTGCTCTTTTGCAGAAACACCCTCCTACATAGGTCACATTCGCGACTGAGAGGGGCCAGTACAACCACAGACCTTGAGGATTTCCACCAGAGCGAGCATGGGTTTAGTCACACGCATCATATTGGTTTGGGAGGAGACACCCTAACTTTTTTTCAGTTTCCTAAAGGCCCCCCAAAAAAACACATTTATCAAACGGCTTCTTACTTTGAGTGTTGTGAACCGACACAAACACGCTATTTTCTGCCTAAATTAGAGGAGTTTTGTTTATTTTACGAGAGATTTGTTTTTGACCTTGCTTTGGGGCTCAGTTTAGACCAAATGTTTTTTTCACTGCACCAATCAGGATTTAGCGATATTTTAATGTGACGTTAGTTGCTTTGAGTTTTAAATTCAAATTGAATGAATGCATATTTAGTTGTGAATATTTTTTTTGCATGAAAATACTTAAAAAATAAATGTTTAATTGCACTCCTACAACATCGACAGACTCACAATGGACAGTGGGGGAAAACAAAAGTATCCAAATTAATCCCAAAAAACCATATCTTTTTTTTCCTACATATTCTTCCTTTTTAAAACCCACATTACCCACAATGCAACTTGACCAACAGCTGCTAGCCTCAAATTGAGATGAGGAGCAGACTACAGAGGTCACTTCTGAGTTTACTTGTAGTGTTCAGCCCCAACCCATGCTGACTCAAGTGACATCGCTTGAGGCAATTTTTCAGATTTCAATCAGCTTCCTCTGTGGCCACAAAAGACTTAATGTCTTTTTTTTTTTTTTTTTAATTACATATTCAGTAGCACTTGTAGAAGACCTGCTGACTGACTTTTAATACCTCAAATCTGTGAAGTTTCCCTTAAATTTTGAAATCTGGTTTTCGGGGTCTTGAAAACTGGAGTTCAGTGCACTGCTGCATCATATTCGGAAAAAGAGCCAAACTCTCCTTTTAGATCGAGTCCTCACATTCTTCATCCCGTGCCTACAGTCCTTTTGGCTCAAATTGTGTTTAACCACAAACATGTACGACTCAATGGGATTATCCCGTTTGTTCTGCAGTATCCCATACATGGTTTAGCTTTAACAGCAAGGACAGCTATTTAAGAATTCCCCTCCCTACATCACTGGAATACCTTGGGAACTCGCCAGAGACCAGACAGAGCCCAGTGTACCGGCTCTTCACATGACCCGTGTGCCTCAGAAAGAAGAGTTTCTTTGCACCGCTGACTCTTCACAAGATATTCTGCTGAATAGTATTATGTTGACGTCAACGAGCTGGACCGAGTGGCGAAATCACTCCGATCTCCCCAAAACAAAACTGCCGCTCTGGAGTGTGCCAACAGAATAATTATACACATTTCAGTGGCTAATTATAATGAGTTAATTGATGCGTTTAATGAGACACCATTTGGATTGTTGAGAGGAAGAGACTCTTATCAGCCGGCCAATTAGAACTTCTGTTGCTGCTCTGTGGGTTGGACCTTGTTTTAGTTTTTTTTTTTTTAGGGCGGTTTAAATGACAGAATGGAAAAAAAAACTCATTAGCAATTTAAATACAACAATGGAGCAACAATTAAAAGCTTCTTATAGCCATGCTAGAGGCCAGGCTCTGTGTGGCAATGGGTCCACCCCTTTGGCTGCAGACTGACATATCTCAACAACTATTTCATGAATCACCACGGAGACTGTGTCCAGACATTCATGGTGTCCACACTGACTTTGGTGATCTTCTGAGTTTTCATCTGGTGCCGCCAGCAACTGTCATCTTCACCCTCAGGATGAATTGTAATAGTGTGTGATCTCTTAAAGAGGTACTCCAACATTTCAGTGTTGTGCTTCCATGTAGTTGGGAACTCGCAGACGGATTTAAAGGATTGAAGCAGCAGGGGCCGAGGTATCGTGACTTTAGTCCCTTATATAGTCAAGCCCCCAAAACACTGAATCCTACATGTAATTCCATTCAGTGGTGACTTTTATTGGCTTTCCTAAATGCCCCATTCTTTCAAACCCCACACCTCCAGCTTTCAGTTACAAATGTGAAATCTCAAGTTCAAGCCCAGTTTTAAACTTGTTGATGTCATCCGGGTTATTTTATTTTTAAAGCTTCATCAGAGCAACAGATGATGCTACTCACCTTATTTTTTTTGGCCTGAACTCTGGAAATTCCGCATAGCGTCAAAAGATGCAGACTCATTTACGGGTTTCAGGACTCATTCTTGCAGCACTCTTTTATAATAAAACCCTGGGAAAAACGAATGACATTCCCATCAACCCAATCATCGTCATGTGTGCTCTATCTAGTGCAGTGGCGGGCCGTCAGGGCCTGCTAAGCCTTCTCTGCTGGCCTAAACAGAATCAAAGTTATATCTATTTTATAATTATATATTTTTAATAATTAAAAGTTATATCTATTTTATGATGTAATTGTTTTTCACAAATACACTACATGCATTATAATTATGTTTCCCTATTAGCTTATTTTCTCATTGACCAGCTCCTGCCTTATCTGTCTGCTTCTGGCCAGCTCGCGGGTGCAGCTTGGCGCTGCTTAAGCGCTCTGCTTAAGCGCTCTGCTTAACGCTCTTGTCCAATCACATTTCACCTCTGTTTCTCTCTATGGTAGAGAAGCCGGTTAAATACATGGGGTACATCTCAAGTCTCACTTGCGTCTTTTCCTTGCATCTTAGTCCCTCCCACCAGGGATGCATAGAGAGACACAAGGAAACCAAGCGAGGAGAGAAGATGCGAAGAAATATTTTTTAATAGACAAGAGACGTCCTTTCCTCTGAAGCGTCACGTGAAGCGACGTCAATTTCTGATGACTGCGGCTGACTGACAGCTGATCACATTTAATCAGCTGTCAGTCGCTTTAACAGCTGACAGAGTTTTGTCGGGAGAGTTTTTAGCGAACATTCCAATAAATATGCACTTAAAATATTGATAAAAATTATTGTATGTTTTCAGTTGATTTAATGGTGTTAAACGACTACTTATATTAATAAAGACAAAGTTATCATGATGTCAGAGTGGAGATGTTTTCTCTGTCGTCTGTTACCGTTTAATAAACTGCATTGAGTATTTATATACTGTGTCCTGCTTATACGCGCAGGATCCATTTCTACCGGAATGCGTCTTATTTATTATTTACGTCGGTATGTTTTGAAATTCTGATTGTGACATCATTATAAAATAACCCACAATATAAATATGTTTTCTCTTCATTACGTGTTGTAAAAAGTGTTTCCTCTCTCCAGCTCTCTCTGATTTTAATTACATACATAATAAAAGTTATTGAGGGAAACAACAGATCAAATGTTTGAAGACAGTTGTTTGTGATCCTTTTGTTGTTCAGACCTACAATGAACATATTTTAACCAGATGGTGAATAAGAAAAGATATAATATATAACTTGAGTTTAATCTGTGATCGTCTCTGGTATGAAACACCAGCGATCAGTCCGCTCAGCTGCAGCGTCCAATCACATAACAGATGAACAGTGTCCAGTGTTAAAACACTTCCTGGAAGCCTGCCCTCAGGGCTCCTCGATCATGGCTCCTCCGATTTCCCTCCTCGCTCCTTCAAGCAGAATAAGAGCTTTTGGACGGCCGTCAAGATGGCGGCGCAGAACCACTTCCGGTTCAATCGAGCAGCGAGGAGCGAGGAAACGACAATTTAGAGACTTGGGATGTACCCATGGTGACAGCCAGCTAGATTGGTTCTCACACTCCGGTACAGCAGGAGGCGGTATGCACCAAGTCAAGTTGGTTGCGGTCCGCGACTTAAACTTGAAGAAGAAGAAGCAGACTTTTCCCTGTGGACACTGGATGCATCCCAAGTCTCTAAATTGCATCCCCGTTTCCATTACTTGCGTCCTTTCCTTGCGTCTTAGTCCCTCCCACCAGGGATGCATGGAGAGACGCAAGGAAACCATGCGAGAAGAGAAGACACAAGGAAATATGTTGTACTGTGTCCTGTGTCCTGATACGAGCACTTCCTGGTAGCCTGCCCTCAGGGCTCCTCGATCATGGCTCCTCCGATTTCCCTCCTCGCTCCTCTGAGCAGAAACAGAGCTTTGGGACGGCCGTCAAGATGGCGACGCAGAACCACTTCCGGTTCAATCGAGGAGCGAGGAAACGACAATTTAAAGACTTGGGATGCACCCACTGTATAACACTTGGACCTGCTGTCTTCCCAGCCCCGCGGCGCATCTCACCCTGCTTGGCCACCCGAGGCGAGATGGAAAGCAGGTCTGCGCTAGCTCGCTGTTAGCTCGCGAGCTAACTAGCGCTTGCTCTGTTCGCTCGCAAGGTGTGAGAGGGTAGAGGGGGGGTGCGCTACGAACAGTTTGCGCAGGTAGAAAATCCACGGCCCGCCACTGGTTAAGATTCATAACTTAAGGTTTTAATTTAACTTTTACTTTGAACTACAGCGGTGTCTTTTTACTTTTGACTGAATTGATTGCAATTATGTGTATCTCTCTCTCTATATATATATATATATATATATATATATATATATATATATATATATATATATATATGTATATATGTGTGTGTGTGTATATATATATATATATATATTAAAAAATACATATACTTCATTGTTAATTAAAATGAATAATTAGATATTAATAATATATTACATATATATAATATATATATTAAAGAAAATACATATTAATTGATGAAGCAGGGTATGCTCCAAGGAGATCAATTACAGTAAAAAGGGCTCACATCCCCTCTCTTCACACTTAATAAAATCAAACTGCACCCCTCCTATGCAATTATTCACAGCCTCACAAAATACCGCATAGTGTCCTCCTTTTTGGTGTTATGGATATGGTCACCCTAGCCACTGGTCTAGTATAGCCAATGTTAGCATGCTAACACACTAAAAGAAGATGGTTAATGCGGTGACCATTGCTTCTAGCTGACATTAGCATTTAGCTCAAAGCACTGCTGTGCCACCTTTCAAACTAACGCTACATTGTAATCGTCTGCCTCCCTTCGTCCTTTTGTAATTTTAATCCTTACCGATCACTTATGATGTTAGGTAATATCAAGAGACACACGTGCTTTGGAAGGATGACCCCACTACAGCTGCTAGCATGGCTGTAGACTCGTGGTTCCAATGCATTTTGTAAATCCATTTATAAGCTAATTAAATCATTCATTATTTAAAGACACAATAATGAAATGGAACGACTAATTGGCACATATAATGAGCATTGTATAATCTTTTAGCTAATAGTTTAATTTAAATGTAAAGTTGAATCACCTTGTTTTGTCAAATGACTGTAGTTTAATTAGCTAACGTAGAAAAAGAAAGTGTATAATTATCTCCAGACTCCATTACGAACCAGCTGCAGTCAGCTACTTTTGGTTTTGTTCCGTGGTTACTTTCATCACCAGGCTGCCGTTGGGACCTGGGCGGGTGGTGAGCTGGCAGTCTGCTCCCAGTCCGTGACATCACTTTCCCAAACATTCACCCTTGTAAGTTTGTCCATATATGGAAGAGCGCTCCACTTTCTTCTGACTGCCGGGGCTATCCCGTGTGTGTGTGTGTGTGTGTGTGTGTGTGTGTGTGTGTGTGTGTGTGTGTGTGTGTGTGTGTGTGTGAGTGTGAGTGAGAGATTGACAGAGAGGGAGAGAGTCGGTTTACCTTACAAGGCAGACAGACCTGGCATTTCCTTCACATGCTTACAGGAGCCTCGTTGACGCACCTTTCTTTTCTGAATGAGTGGAAGTCTGTTGTGAGCATGTGCTGTATTTCACACAGGATGGAAGAGCTCAATAATGGCCTGTACATGTATAAATCACTGGTGGAGGAAGTACTTTTATCAGTTACTGAAGTGCAAATAAAAAAAAATTCTGTTGCAAGTAAGCGTCTTACATTCAAGATTTCACTCCAAGTATTTACAGCAAAAATATACTTAAAGGTACAGTGTGTAGCATTTTGGGCAATCTATTGGCATAAATGAAATACAATCACCTGAATATAAGAATTGTGTTTTTTGTACCTTAAAGTTTGCCATTTATATCGACATATGGAGCTGTTCCTCTTCACAGCATGGCTGCCATATTTCTACACTAGCATGTGACGGCCAAACCAAACACTGGCTCTTGATAGGTCCATTCCTGTTTTTCGTGTTTTTTGTGTCAGCCACCGTAGTTCTCCTACATGTTTGACACTTGGGAGAAGTTTAAGTTGGTTGCAATCTGCAAACGCACCACTAGATGGCGCCAAATCCTACACACTGCACCTTTTAACATACATTTGTTTATCTTAATGTTACAGTTAGTCTGTAAAGTAACTCCAACTGTCAGATAAATGCAGTGGAGTAGTAAGTACAATATTTGCCTTTGACATTTATTATTATTATTATTTTGTATATATATATATTGTTATTATTTAACGAGAGGGTCGCCTCCCTGCGCCTACGGGTTGCAGGGAGTAAAGCTCTGACTGTTGTTTGTGCTTATGCACCGAACAGCAGTTCGGAGTATCCGGCCTTCTTGGAGTCGGTGGGAGGGGTCCTGGAAAGGGCGCCGCCTGCCGACTCCATAGTTCTCCTGGGAGACTTCAACGCTCACGTGGGCAATGACAGAGAAACCTGGCGGGGCGTGATTGGGAGGAACGGCTTGCCCGATCTGAACCCGAATGGTGTTTTGTTGTTGGACTTCTGTGCTAGCCACAGTTTGTCCATAACAAACACCATGTTCGAGCATAAGGTGGCTCATAAGTGTACCTGGTACCAGAACACCTTAGGCCGGAGATCAATGATCGACTTTGTAGTCGTATCATCTGATCTGCGGCCGTATGTCTTGGACACTCGGGTGAAGAGAGGAGCAGAGCTGTCAACTGATCACCACCTGGTGGTGAGTTGGATCAGATGGCGGGGGAGTCGGCTAGAAAGACCTGGCAAGCCCAAACGTGTAGTGAGGGTGAACTGGGAACGTCTGGCGGAGGATCCTGTCCGGGAGGTCTTCAACTCCCACCTCCGGAAGAACTTCTCACAAATCCCGAGGGAGGCTGGGGACATGGAACCCGAGTGGACCATGTTCAAAGCCTCTATTGTGGACGCGGCTGCTCGGAGCTGTGGCCGGAAGGTCATCGGTGCTTGTCGTGGCGGCAACCCGAGAACCCGGTGGTGGACACCGGGGGTGAGGGAAGCCGTCAAACTGAAGAAGGAGGCCTTTCGGGCCTGGCTGGCCCAGGGGTCTCCTGAAGCAGCTGACGGGTACCGGCAGGCCAGAAGGGCTGCAGCTGCGATGGTCGCGGATGCTAAAACTCGGGCATGGGAGGAGTTCGGGGAGGCCACGGAGAAGGACTTTCGGTTGGCCTCAAGGAAGTTCTGGCAAACCATCCGACGGCTCAGGAAGGGAAAGCAGGGCCTACCCCAGGCTGTTCTCAGCAGGGGGGGGGAACTGCTGACCCGGACTGGGGACATCGTCGGGCGGTGGAAAGAGCACTTTGAGGAACTCCTAAACCCGGCTAACATGTCCCCCGGAGAGGGGGCAGCGCCGGAAGTCTTTGGGGTGGTTTCTCCCATATCCCTGGCAGAGGTCGCTAAGGTAGTCAAAAAGCTCCTTGGTGGCAAGGCGCCAGGGGTGGATGAGATCCGCCCTGAGATGCTGAAAGCGCTGGACATTGTTGGGCTGTCTTGGTTGACACGCCTTTTCAGTGTCGCATGGGGGTCGGGAACAGTGCCCATGGACTGGCAGACCGGGGTGGTGGTTCCCATCTTCAAGAAGGGGGACCGGCGAGTGTGCTCAAACTATCGTGGCATCACACTGCTCAGCCTCCCGGGAAAAGCTTATGCCAGGGTGCTGGAAAGGAGGCTCCGACCGCTTGTCGAACCTCAGATTCAAGACGAGCAGTGCGGATTCTGTCCCGGTCGTGGAACAGTGGACCAGCTCTTTACCCTTGCAAGACTACTGGAGGGGTCCTGGGAGTTTGCCCAACCAGTCTACATGTGCTTTGTGGACTTGGAGAAGGCTTTCGACCGGGTCCCTCGGGGGTTTTTGTGGGGGGTGCTGCGGGAGTATGGGGTGCCGGACCCGTTGGCACGGGCTATCCGGTCTTTGTACACCTGCAGTAGGAGCTGTGTTCGTATCCTCGGTAATAAGTCAGACACGTTCCCGGTGGGTGTTGGCCTCCGCCAGGGCTGCCCTTTATCACCGGTCCTGTTCGTGACCTTCATGGACAGGATATCTAGGCGCAGCCAGGGGGCGGAGAGGATCCGGTTCGGGAGTCTCGGGATCGCCTCTCTGCTGTTCGTGGATGATGTGGTCCTGTTTGCCTCCTCGGACTGTGACCTCCAGCATTCACTGGGGCGTTTTGCAGCCGAGTGTGAAGCGGCAGGGATGAGAGTTAGCGCCTCCAAATCTGAGGCCATGGTGCTCTGCCGGAAACCGGTGGATTGCTCCCTCCAGGTGGGGACAAACTGCCTGCCCCAAGCGAAGGAGTTCAAGTATCTCGGGGTCTTGTTCACGAGTGAGGGTAAGGTGGAGCGGGAGATCGACAGACGGATCGGTGCGGCTGCAGCAATAAAACAGGCGCTGTACCGGTCCGTCCTGGTGAAGAGGGAGCTGAGCCGGAAGGCGAAGCTCTCCATTTACTGGTCGGTCTATGTTCCAACCCTCACCTATGGTCACGAACTCTGGGTCGTGACCGAAAGAACGAGATCTCGAATACAAGCGGCCGAAATGAGCTTCCTCCGCAGGGTGGCCGGGCTCACCCTTAGAGATAGGGTAAGGAGCTCGGACATCAGGAGGGAGCTTGGAGTCGAGTCGCTGCTCCTTCGTGTCGAAAGGAGTCAGCTGAGGTGGTTCGGGCATCTAGTCAGGATGCCTCCTGGACGCCTCCCATTAGAGGTTTTCCAGGCACGTCCAACTGGTAGGAGACCCCGGGGAAGACTGAGGACACGCTGGAGGGATTATATCTCCCGGCTGGCCTTGGAACGCCTCGGGATCCCCCAGAATGAGCTGGAAAGTGTTGCGGGTGAGAGGGAAGCCTGGGTCGGCCTGCTGAACCTGCTGCCACCGCGACCCGACCCCGGATAAGCGGCTGATAATGGATGGATGGATGGATGGATGGATTTATTGTGGTATAAGTAGCATACAATTAAAATAGTAAGAAAAGTCCAAGTATCTCAAAAGCGCACTACTTGAGTAAATGTACCTCATCCTTTTCCACCACTGATAGAGATGTATGTGATCCTCAGTGTTGGAAAGTAACATAGGTACAATTTTGAAGTGCTATTTACTAATTACATGTTCTGCAGCTTCTACTCCACTACATTTCACATGCAAATATTGTATTTTTTACCCTATTCTTATATATGTAGTTACTTGCAATATGCTTTGAATAATGGTACAGCATATAACGATATAACAAAGATATTATGATGTATTATTTTGGATTAAGAAAAAAAGTAGAATTTGCCCCACCATTACCAGCTTCAAAGTTAGTGATGTACACATTGATGGGTCAATAATTGTAACCAGAAATATAGCTCAATTACTCTGTACAGTAGAGTACTAAACTAAAGAACAACTACTCTTCAACTTTAAAAAAAACACCAAATAGATGTTGTTGTTGTTTGTTATTAAAAACTTTTAGAGATTTACTTACACTGCGTGAAGTAACAGAAGTAACGCATTACAGTATCCTCAAGCAGGATCAACCTAAGCAGGCCATCTTGGCTATTAAGCCTTGCGCACTGACAGCCGAACCAGCCAATCCGCTGCCGGAGAGGCGGGTCATGTGCGCCCGGACAACGTCCAATCAGATCCCTCGGTCGGTTATCGATTAAATGTGTCTGAAGCAAAGTTTTTGCGTCTGTCGCTCCTCTCCGCTAGACCTGCCCACCGCGGTGCACTGCTGCTGGGCGAAAATTAGAGCAGATAGAGAGAGAACAGAGGCAGAGTTGGAGAGCGAGAGAGCGAGAGAGAGAGAGATAGAGAGAGAGAAGCCGGGGGTGGACCGTTAATTTCATCCACATACCGTCTTGAATGCGTGGCGGAGAGTAGACCGAGCTCATATACTGCTGCAAAACACCACTGCGCCGAGGACCCGGGTGGACATAGCCTACGAGAGAAGCAGAGAGATATTTATATATATAGATATAAATCTTTATAGATACATGTATAATAATAATATGGATGAGTATGATGAGGAAATTGTTTATATGCACCAGGAAGACGACTGGGATCGGGATCTCCTCCTGGATCCTGCATGGGAGAAGCAGCAGAGAAAGGTGAGACTTCCCTTCTTTACCTCCGGTGTAGAGGTGCGGAAGTGTGGCTGCTTGGGATGATGATGATACTGGTAAAGCTGATTCATAGTATTATCAAACATTGGTTGTAAGGGGTTACTTTGGCAGCAGATTGTTGTTCAGCCAACTGCACCGAACACCGGCCGGTTATTTACTTAAATTATTAAGCTCTTTATCGCTTTGGTGATCACCTGTTCGGGTTTCCTCCGCTTTTTACCAGGGGCCTAGTGAGCTCCAAAACTTTTCTCGCCCCCAGATCTCGCAGATTATAAAAGAGGGGGGGGGGGGGGGGGGAGGGAGAGAGAGAGAGGGAGAGAGAGAGAGAGAGAGAGATAAAAAAAAAACAGAGTGGGTCAGAAAAACGATTAAAAACTGGACAGGACGCCCACCTTTTCCAGCGCAACAGATGTCAGCCATGCGCTTGACTGCATATGGTGTGTGACTGGCCCCTCCTGTCATCTGGCTCATGATGCGACGTGGATTAGGCCATGCTTTGCAACCCTGGGAGATGGAGTGTGTGTTTGGGTGTTTGAGGAGGATGAGGGGGTTGCGCTAAACTCACAATAACTCATTTTACGCCTCCTTTAATTGGGCTGTTTTAGTGAACTTACGCGCGGATTCTGCGTAAATGATGTGGAGGTGTTTGATGCATCATGGCCACAGTCTGGAAGTCAAGTTGATTACCGCTTCACTCCCCCCCCATCGGATAAATATAAAGCCCCATAACCCGGCATCTTCATAATAAAGCGCTGAAAGACATCCATATATTGTCTTTAACAAGCCCGAATCACCTACAGTCGTCCAACAGCTGCTGCTCTTTTTACTCTCTCTCTCTCTCTCTCTCCCTCTCCCTCCCTCCCTCCACTTCCAGACAGAGTATGAATGGTCTGTTTCGAGAAAGGGGTGTTACTTCCCCCCCTGCTCCCCAAACGTTTTCCTCCGCTTTGAAAAAAACGGGGAAGAAAAGCGCTGTGGAATCTGAGTACGCGCTGCGGTTTGGGCTGGGCTTGCATGGGAGCAAGCGTGCCCAAAAATGGTAATAATCGGCCCCTCTCGCTGCCGTTGGAAAACTTTTCTCCCCCTCCTCCTCCCGAGTTTTTCTTCCTTTGCTGTGCAAGCTCTCAGCATTCTAGTTTCCTGGATTATGTCATCGGCCGGCTGCTACCGGTCGAAGGCGAATTAAAGGGGAATAAAGGAAAAGGTATGCCGCTGATGTCAGGTGTGGACAGCAGGCAGGGCTGGGCCGCGTCTCGCGCTGCTACCTCTTTCGTGCCTTAAACGCTCCATGCTGCGAAGGGAAAGTGTGCACGTGACAACCTTTGGTAGTTTTAGCTCACACGTCCTCCTCCAGCCTGGATCATAGACCTTCCATCATGAGTGAAATACTTTTCCTCTGATGACCCCCATTGATCTAATCATCCCGCAGAGAGCGGGGGATATTTTATTCATCTGCTCCTCTCCACAGAGGGCAGCGATGAGTGTTTATGTCTGACTAGACGACACAATCAGAGTCTGAGAGGACACACACACACACACACACACACACACACTCGTCTATATGCCTCCAAGCTTCAGCAATCAGCTTTGCTGCTGATGAGCAGATGATCTAGCAGCCTTTTCATGTTTGCTGATTGTTTCCCATCGAGAAAAGCATTAATATTATGGAGACATTTAAAATTCTGACATGTACAGTGTTTCAATGAATCCTTTGATTGATTTGATTGAAGTGACAGCAGATGTGTTAACAGCAAAGTATTCCTGTTTGAGTCCAAGAGGTGGAATGCACTGTCAAAGACTAATAATGAACCAAGAAGTACAAATTGCACAGGTGAGGACTTTTTGGGGGGAGTGTGGCTCCATTTTGTAATTCACTTTTGACGCACGCAAAGCCGGCATGTCGGGGGTTGTTTTAAAAATATTTTGACTCTGATGCAAGTCTTAACCTGACCCTCAGGCCTAAAGGCGCTGGCATCCTCTTATCTTGGAATCTTAATGTCTCTGCAGATCCAGGTGTCTCAGGTACACGCTGCCAGACGCTACTTAAAGCTGCAGGCTCACACATAGTTCCACTGAAACAACACAGGTTTTTTTTGTTGTTTATGTATTAGTCACATCACACCTCTGTTAAACAAACACACAAACACACAGTCTGGTAACGTTCAGTTCTGTTTTCATAGCTGGAAGGTGGAGTTCAGGTGATAACTGCTGAGGCTAATTTGTCCAGGCTTGTCCTTATAAGGTTATGAGCTGCAGTACCTTCCATCAGGCCCTGCCGGTGCACCTCCCACTTCCCATCTCCCACACCCCAACCTGCAGTGTTCCCAAACACTCCCAACACACCCACATTCCCCTGCTTAGACTGTACGAGTCAGGTCACAGATGAGATCCTCCTTTTCCCCTCCCCCCAAACATGTTTGTCTCCCTTCACGAGTGTCTCTCTGACACGCACACAAAAAAGCTGAAATGATGAAATAACAGATTCATTTTTTTTTTTCTTGGAGACCAATTGAGGTCTCGGGGCATTGAGCAGAAGTGTGTTGGTGAATTTATTTTTAAGGAATCATGACGCAGGTTCTGGAGAAGGCTGTGCAGGAACATGTCTCTTGTGTGTGACAGATAAGCAGGAATTGTCCAGTAAGAGTCATCAGACTTGTCAACACTCAACACTCCCCACTTTTGACTAATCAGCGCTCCCTTTGGGCGGGGCTGTCGTCGGCAGCGTGCGTCCCAACGAAGCATCCTGACCGACATCCAAAGTGACGCCATCTGACGTTTCAACGCTCCAGGAGAAATTACAACTTACTGCCTCTGCATACATATTAATAATCAGGAAGGAAGACAACCCTGCTTCTGTTTTTGGAACCTTTAACTCACAGCATTTGACGAGCTTCAGAAAAAAGAAGAAAAAAACGGCTCAACGCATGAATGAGTGTGTGACTGCAGCTGTTTACTGAATTTCATAATAGGATGTGTAATGTCAGCTCCGGCCACCTCACAAAAATGCTCTCTGTCATCAGATTCCTCTGTTCCCATGATGCACCTTGTGCAGCCCTCTCTTCACAAAAGAAGGAGAGCGTCACAGACCGGCGTTGACAAAGCAGGGAATGTGGAAAGAGTGAATCTCCTCTCTCGCTCTGTGGCAGGTGGCTCTGCTCTCTACCCTGATAAAGGCGTTATGTGCTGAAATGTTGCTTCTTTTCACTCCATAAAACATGAGCGTGACTAAAGAGTGCCCCCCGCCCAAAAAAAACTCCCCTATTCAATGAACTGTCTGGCTGTGTGTCATGTGATGTTTTCCATTATATAGCCCCTGATTAAAGTCACACTATCTATTTTTCATTCACTAGAATTACATGTTGGACATGTGTTCTGCAGGTCATCAGTTCAGATCTCCTGGGAAAGTTGAGAAAAGGTTTAATACGGCAGTAGCACTTCCTCGTCCCTATTTTGCTAAAAATAAACTGATAATATCCAGAGGTGTTTCTGTTCAACATTACATATTTGAGTTACAGTTTGGAAAGACACCCTCCGTTGTTGAGTATGAGTTTGAACAGTGAACCTGGCTGGCCAAATCATGGGAAAACAAAAAATACATACGTCAAGAGAGTCGTGTTTTGTTGTTAAACTGTTAAAGTATATATGACTGAGGCCTCGCTTCTCTTGAGCCAGAAGTGTGACGTAAGACCTGGGGGATGGGTGGGTCTAAAAGACTTTCACCCAGGAGACAGTTGTACATGTCCATTGCGAAACCCAAAAGTAAATGTTGACATATTGGTCACGTAACTTCTTAAACCTCAACCAAGTAGTTTTGTTTCCTACTAATCGCCCGTGTTGTTGGACATTTGTAAGAAACCATATAAATAATAACTTATTTTTCGGATATGTCGTACAAATCTTTATGAGGATAGGTTGCTGACCTTATATACAATGTCTAACTCTCGATAGGAGAGTGAATGAGTGTATTTAAAAAAAAAAGTCAACATATTCCTTTGAGGAAAGGTAAGAACGTGAAGCAGCCTTGTGTCTCAAATGCCTCCTCTGTCTAATTTCTCCCTCACTTAGTCATCTGTCGGGGCGGCTGATGTTGTCTGTGAAATAGTATGGAGTAAGAAAATTGAAAGATCTTAATAGAAGTCTTAAGTGCTCTCGAGTGCTGATAATCCGGTGTCCGCTCGCTGTTGTGGTTATCACAGACGGCTATAAATCCCAACAGAAGCTCCCTGGCGAACCGATCATCCCGACACGGTCACGCTGTCAGGGCCCTGTCTCGTTTGTCCTGACTGATGAGGTCACGAGCTGACATCACAGCTGAGCGGGCCCAGGAGCATTCAGCGTCCTCGGAGGAAGCTTAATGCTCGTGCTCACTGCTCAGCCGAAGGGGTGCCACGGTCAGAGGTGGAGTCCAAGTTTTTCAAATTCAGGAATCGTTCAATAGAGATGCAGATTGTCTTAAATCAGCATTTAGTTGACACTGTTATGAACTTGCGCTATCTTTCTAAAGTTCGTAATCACCCAGAAATGTTTGTTTTGGATGGAAATTAATGCATTTATTAATCATGGAAGCAAGTGAACTTAACTAAGATTAAATAAAACCAATCAAATCTGAGCATTTTAACATGATTAATTATGGTCAAACCTATCATCGAGACTCAACGTTTTTGTTTTTGTGATTTCTAACAGGATTGGCAAATTTTTATGTAAAAAAATGTCCATTCACAGTGATGCAATCAATGTAATTACACCATGGTGAATGAAATTAAATTATTTCAATCAAAAACATGAACTACTGGGGCACTGGAGCACTTGAACGTGTTTTCCTTGCCACATGCGTGAACACGGTCGGGGTTCGATCGATCGCGTTTCATTACGATCTCGTTATGCGTGGCTTGTAAGAATCTTTCAATCGAGCGGAAACCGTCTCCTCTTTCCAGCCTGAAGCTGCTGACTTGATGCATGGAGTGTCAGAAGATACTGACCTGCGTCTAATGACTCTTACTTAACAAGACTCTACATCTCAGAGAGGGATATTGTCCTGTGCTGAGGCTTTCTAGTTTGAGAGCTGGTGGCAGTGTTGACTCAAGGCAAGTCAATGGGACAGCACACAGTTTGGTCCTTTTCAGAGCGTTGTTTTACTACACGTGGGGGAAACTACCAGCTTTTCCCTCTGTGTTTACAAGCTAATTAGATCTTTTGCCGGGCTACTGGTTTGGCTCTATCGATGGCAGTGACAGTCCATGGATTGTCATGTGATTTTTGTAGCCTAATGACTTTAGTGATCCCTTGACTTCTCCTTTATCTCCAGTGCATTCACATTTGTGGTTTTGAGTGAAATGTCTGAACAACTATTGGTTTCCACCCTGAGGGGAACATCATTTTGTTGAATTTTAGTGATAATTAGCAAATGCTACTTAGCTAACATGCTAAATTAAGATGTTAAACATTATACCTTCTAAGCGTTAACATGTTATTGCCATTGAGAGCAGGTTAGCTCAAACCACCACTTGGCCAAAGTACAGCCACAGAGCCACTTCTATTATTGAAGATATGTTATCTTGTTAGAAAACAAGATAACCTGTAAACAATCCTAATGTTGTCATCGTGATCAATAAGTAAAAAACAAACAAGTCACATCCCAGACTTACAAACATTTATTGGATTGGTTGCTATCTTCTAACTTGAGAATAATGTATTTCCAAAACGCTTCGACTGCGGGTTGTTTTTCCATCTTCAGCAATTCAATAGTCGAGTGCAACAAGTTTAACATACATGACGCAACTTTATTAAAGTATTGGTAAACTGCATCTCCTTTGCAACACAACTATTTTTGGTTTTGAATACTTGTTTCAGTGCCAATGATTTAAGAAAGCAAGTCCCAGCTCGAACCTTTTTGTGTCCGAAGAGAGAAGGTTGAACTCCTCTCCCGTTCTCGGCCTGGGAAGCATTTTCATGCTTAAGTTGCAGTTTTGAATAGTTTCTCCTTTTTTGTTTTGTTTGGGGAAGGTGAAAGTTAATTCTTCCTCATCGAGCTGCACAAAGCATCCATGTTTTCTTTTTTAGAATCCACTGTTTGAAAAGTCAAATGTGAGCAATTACCAGGCTCTTATCTGAACAGCTCCCAAATGCCAGAGACCCGATGCAAATTCTTGCATAGCTTATTTCTCAGGCTCAAGCTCCAAATTTAGAAACGTATACAGAAATCGGCTCCCAGCTCTCAGTTATAGGTCATTAAAACAGGCCCATAGTGCGATAAATTGAACAACCTTTTGTCGGGTTTGGATACCTTTGACAGCTTTGCATCATCGTCACATAATGGACAATTCATCCTGCACACACTGGAGTTTATATTTGCTTGTTGGCAGATTTGAGACTCCAGACGGAGATTTTTTTTTGGGGGGGGGGGGATTTCACATGCACCATGGGATTTGGGGTCAAGGTGCACTTCCTGTGGAGCAAAGAGTGCTGTGCAACCCCCGCCCCCCCCCCAAAAAGACTGCCTAATGCTCAAACATGTCTGGACCCGCTACACACTTCTGGTCACATGTCTTCAATCGCATACGACCCAGAGGGGGTTTATAGACGGATCTGTCTGCATGTTCCCAAGGAATTTTCCTGCACCACATGGGAAGGATGTAGCCGGGTCTTTCCTACCGCTAATGCTATTAATCAAGCCACATGCATTCTCAAGTGCATGTGCTCGCTGCGAAGCCTCTCTTTGAAGCCGGGGGAGAGGGGGCTCGCTCACTCTGCACTCGGGAGGGTCTATGAACATGTGAGTGTATTAGCTCTAAGCGTCCTCGCAGGAGCAGCTGCGGTGCGTCTCATGTACGTGAAAGCGGCTTTGAGTAAACAGATACTGTGGCAAAAAGCAGGCAACAGGCACACCTTTCCATTCAGGAGCTGTGTGGGTGGAGCTCTGGGGGTGGGAGGAAAGGAGAGGAAAGGAAAGGAGAGGAGAGGAGAGGAGAGGAGAGGAAGAGGGGAGGCAGTGAGTTGAAGAAGAGGTTCACACAGAGGAGCTTTCAGGTCTCTGCACAAAGAGAGCGTGTTCATGAGGCCATCCTTTGTCACGTTGTCAACCGGGAGTTAATAATTTATCATCACCGAGCTATCAAATGACTCTTGACTCTGAAGTCGCTTCAGGGTGTTTACCTCCTGCAACGTACCTGCTCGGTTCACAATGTAGTCTGTTACTCTCGCGTATTAAAAGTAATGACATCACTTCACTATCGGCCTAGTCAGCAGAATTTGAAGGAGTCCACACATCACAATCCCCTGTTTAGCAAATCTTTGTTTTTACGCTTCAGTTTTCTTACTGATTTAAACAAACCATATATAATCTATCATTAATTGAATTTAAGAGATGCTAGTAGGTTGATTAACTTGTTTTAGTTACCTTTAGACAGAGCCAGGCTAGCGGCTTCCATTCCAGTCTTTATGCTAAGCTAAGCTAACCTGCTACTGGCTGTTTCAACGGACAGATATGAGAGTGTGTTGTTTTATGATCTAAAAATAAGGCCATTTCTCAAACATCGGGGGAAATGGAAAACACAATGTTTTACCAAGAAGTGAGCCTCACGTTTGGAGGTGTTTATTTAGTGCCCATCAGCGAAAGAGTCTTTTATTAGTGTAAACCTGGGAGATCAAAATGAAAGTGGCTTTCTTTTATTTTGTCTTGATGAAGTTGGACTTCTCTTTGCCGTGGTCGTCGTCACCGCTCACACTAATTACCCAGCTCTTCTTCTTCTGCTGTTTATCCAAAATCAGCCGCTGCTGCTTCTGCCGGAAACTTATCAACGCATCACTTCCTGTGCGTTTTGTTCCCCCGGACGTGTTAAGTCGACTCGTGGAGAGTGGACCTGTGAGAGCTTTCGTGACACGGACTAAGTGGAGGTTAAAACGCTATTACATTATGTAAATTAGTGAAAAAATCAAGCTCTGTAAAAACAAAAAAGCAAATAATGTTCCCTGATGCCAGTTACGGTTCCTCTCATCAGTTTTCCCTCAGTCTTCCCTTTCTTCTTGTTCTTTCTCTCCGTCTCTCTGCACAATGTGACTGAGTGGGTGGCGATGGATGTAAGGAGAAAAAAAAAAGAAGTGTTTTCCTTGCTTCGGCGTTGAAATCTCCCTCCAGCCTTATCAGGAAGCCGGCCTTCCACTGCGCACAGTGTGGTGCGTCACTATTATTTGCTCTGTGTGTAATAAATAGGCATTTGCAGCATTTGAACAATGAAGACAGGATGTTTCCTAGGGTTTTTATTGACACTGTAGGCAATTAAGTCTAATTCAGAGGGAGTTGAATTCAATGTGGTGAATCAGCCTTCCTAGGTGGCCAATGTTGGTACCATTAAAGCCACAGTGCACAGAAAAGGAGATAAAGCCAATGTTGTGGACCTGGAATGGTGATAATGTTGGAAATAGATCAATCCATCAATCTGTGTTAGTGAGTCCTTGTGTTCGGATGGAATGCGAGGCCAGAGGCTATTTGTCCTGCTGCACTTTTCTAAAGTGGGACAAGTATTGAACGTCTGGCTTTCAATCAGCGACTGCTATCGATCCGATATCCGTCTGTGCTCGTGATCAGTTGGAGTTTGACTCCCTGCAGGCAAGTGGCATCACGCGACCAGAGCTGACCGACATCCCTGCTCCCCGCACTACTTTGTTCCATAGCTGCAGGATTAGTCTGCACGCTCCCAACGTCACTTGATTTGCGGCGGTAAACAACAGCGTGAAGTGCTCACGGCAGATCTCATTACAAGTTGTAACCGACACTTCCCCTCAGACCGCCCCGGCACCCCGGCAGAGGATAGAGCCGGCCTTGCTGCTTGTTGCAGTGGAGAGCCCTTGGCAGAGTGGTGGGGCAACCGAGTGGTTTGAGCTGTGTGAAGTGCTGGCATGTGCTGCAGCTGCTGAACTGGACACAGGCGGGTGGGGTGAAACTGCAGCAAAGCCAAAGCAGCTGATTTTACCGCTCATTTGTAGCTGCGATGAGAACCCTTCTTCATTTCTCCATGACGTTGCCCATGAGCTTCTTCTTCTCACTCACCTTAGTGACAGCCTTTTGTGACCTTACACTGATCCAGCCCAGAGAAGCCAGAGAAGAAACACAGATGCCCACAAGATTCTTCTTTGACCTGCACAAAAAACAGTTTTCCTTTCAAAACCTGATGTTATGTTACGATGTAACTGCTGTCTGTCATGTGCTCGGGCAGTATTTGGGTGAAGCCGTTACTGTGCAACTTCGACACCCTGTAACATGGTCTCTATAGTCGGTTGGCATGTATAAACCCCCCCCCCCTGAATATTCCAGTTTCATAAAATAGTCCGAGCTGCAGGGTTTCTTTTAGGAAACGGTCCAGCTGAGGTGGTGTTTCTTTTTTAGAAGAAAAGAAGTAACGCCCTGCTCTGATTTAGTATTGCAACACCAACATTAGATGTGATCATTCATTCGCAGAGAAAATTAGACCGATCCCCCAGCATCTCATCTCAATATCAATGTATGTGATGCTCTCGCCCCTTATGTGGCCATTGCTGTGTGAAGAAGCACCACTGCTTGTTTTCCTTCAAAATTATACTCGGTATAAGTCGACTTGTTTCATTGAAGAATAGCCGCGAACAAAACTCTGCTAATTTGGTGATGAACATAATTAATTTCCTTTAAATTCCTCACTGTCCTTCAATCTCATCCACGCTTGATTGTCACCACTTTTTGTGGATGCAGCTGACTATGTAGAAATATATCATCCCTATTCTTAATCCCGCCTACACGCTATGATTGGTCTACTGTTTCTCTATGCGTGTTAATATGGTCAGTGGTGTTGGGCATAGAGCATATGTAGTGACTAAGTCAGTGTATTTTTAGTTCCACCGGGATGATTCTGTAAAACAAATTTCACGTTGAGGTCGGAGGAAGTGAAGTGGCCACGGTGACTCGTGATGAAGGTTTCAGTTGATTTGACACCTGGATGCTCGTCTCTCCTGAAACCGACTCTCATGTGACGTTTATTTGCTGAACTGAAAATGTTACCGCTTCTCTCTTTGACTCACATGTGGAACTGATGATCGGGAAGCATACTTTTTTTTTGTGTGTGTGTTTGGATCCCACGAATAAACAACTCTGAGGCCAAAGCAACAATCCCCACAAGGTGCCCAGCTCACATGGGCCTCCAAGACACGGCAGACATAACAAGCTAGAGCAATAACATAGTGAGAGAGAAAGAACGATTACATTTCACCTCCTCAAACAATGTCAGAGCAAATATGAAAGACAATCCATTTTCCTCATTTGAGCTATAAAACGTATCTGAGGCCTTTAACACATCAAATATAAAAACGCCCTCCTTCGCTGTTGGTTACTATTTACTATTTAACACAAACTGATGTGAAACACTTTGTCTGTAAACAGGAAGTCTACCTTCATCAGACATAGAAAGCAAATGAGGAAATTCTGCAGACAATTTAAGGAAAGTCTGTACCTAAGATTGAGATATAATGAACAATAGAACAAAAAGTACTCTCACTCTCTTCCAGATCAAACAGGTGACACTTTCTATTGGAAGTGTCCATGTTTTACCACTAAAGACGAGATATCACATCGGGTTAAAGATATGTATGTATGTATGTATGTATGTATGTATGTATGTGAGCAGGTGCCACAATAAAGAATTATTATAATCCAAAAATAAAATAGACATTATTCTGAAGCGGGCCATTCTGCGTAATGAGCACTTTTACTTTTGGATATTTTGACGCCAATACTTGTGTACTCTTACTGAAGGAACATTTGAAATGTCAGCGGTACTTTGTATTTTATTTTTACACTTTTACTTCAGTGAAAGATCTCAGTTCTTAAATGCAGGAGATGTAGATTTTATTTTTAGTAATTTTAATGGGCACCATCAGAATGATCTTTTTCCATGATACAGGAAGTGTATTTGTTTTTTTTCAGAAAATATTGCTTCTGTGCTCCTGCTAATATCGATCATGGTGGATAGTTATGTAGCACATAGGTCCAATGCCGTTACCAGTTATATATACATACAGTAAACTTGATGTGTTGAAAGCGTCCTTTGTTCGAGTGCAGTGTAGCTCCTTCCAGCTCAGCATTTCTCTGAGTCAGGTGACAGTCAGCAGTGAAAAACGCTGCTCCGGCACAAAGCGGCAGCTCGAGCGGGCCGCACACTTCCCATCACACGACCACTGCAGGCAAACCGAGCCAGAGCTGACTCATGACTACTGTGTTATGACTCGGGTGAATAGGCCACTGTACTTCCCATCACACTGTTTAGATTGGCATCTGACTGTTGTCAGAGAGCATGACTCAGGAGTTACAGCGGTGCTGAGTCGCTGTGAAGCAACTTTATTCCAGTTGAGCGAAAAATAAATCCCTCCTCTCTTGGTTGTGTGCAGATCCATACGTCCTTTTAAAAATAAAGTTGTGTTTGAAATTCAGTGATACTTTAAGAGTTTCATTTATTACACCCAATAAACAACTTTCTCATTGACATTTACTTTATTTAGTATTTAAAATATAACTATTTGCTGCCAACAATCTATATTGGGCAATAATATAAAGTATAATAAGTATTATGTTTACCCTGCAGCTGAATGTATTTCTGTGCCTGCGTCCTCCATGTTTGTTAAGTGTCATAAAGCGGAGCGCTGGACACTTACAGTACAGAAAACAAGGCTCTCCACAGACTGGCTTTGTGCAGCAGGACACTCCAGCTTTGAGCTGCTGAAGCGGGGAGATGCATGCTCACACTGGGCTTTCAGAAGACTTGTTGCTCAGCGTGGCCTCTTTGATGCCTCCACTCTATTTGAATAACATCTGCATCCA
Source organism: Taurulus bubalis (assembly GCF_910589615.1). Taxonomy (NCBI): domain Eukaryota; kingdom Metazoa; phylum Chordata; class Actinopteri; order Perciformes; family Cottidae; genus Taurulus; species Taurulus bubalis. Next base: position 12,708,451 of record NC_136589.1, on the reverse strand, counting down.
ATTTGTGTGCCATGAGATCAGCAGAAGTGCTTCTTCATCTTCTTATCAGCTTGTGGTACGTTCAGTTAGACATTTGCCACCAAATAAGGACGCTTAATGGAGGAGATGACACATGACTGAAGCATAGAAAAATAAAATGATGAGTACTTTGGTTTTAGTGGTGGTGGATTCCTTGAAATAAAGTAATACTTTAAAATAGGGCTTCAACTAACGATTATTTTAATAATCGGTTGGTTATTTTTTCGATTAATCAATGAATCGGAATAAAAAAACAAAACATTAATTTCCAACCCTTTATTCAAAAACAGAAGTGACAGTGCAAATTCACAGTGCAAAACATCTCCATAAAGTGCAAAAACAGGTTGCTCCTTTAACATCCCTGAGCTGTTAATTAAAAGAATAAAATAAAAATGGACTAACGCAAAAAACATACACATGTATGCTTAACATATGCCAAATATATAGGCATGTGAGCAATGTTCCCTCAATTTTTTTTCAGTACTGAGCAATTTTTTTTTTTTTCTGAGCGCACATTTCAGCACTGAGCAATTCGCAACCACGCGACCTGCCGAAAATGACCACAAGCCTGTGTTAGCCAAAGGGGATTCAAAGAGATGACAGCAAATGCATCAATATGTATACAAGGTTGATATTTATTCAAGACCTTTATAATGGCTGGACTTTGGGAACATTTTAATGATGGAGTTTTACCAGTCAGTTTAGTTGAACTTAAAGGATCTTTGTTGAACTTCAATAAGGGGAGGTTATGACTGGTTCACTGGTTATGACTGATAATGATATATATAAAAAATAAAAGTATCAAAGGTATTTAGTCATTTCTCAGCAGGTACAACATTTAAGTGGAACTTCATTGAAAGAAAAATGCTAATGCAGTGCTTAACAATAATTATAGGCCTATTAAATTGACATGGTGTCATTTTTCCTAAAGGTAGCCGATATAAACAATTTAATAACTTCATATTCTTCATATTTAA